>NW_022900921.1:49046596-49127179 GCF_012274545.1 Fukomys damarensis | reverse complement strand
GACTGGTCTAAAAGAGTAGAGGAAGTGTGAGGGGTAGGGAAAGGTTAAAAAGGGAGTGGAAAATATGTAAAAAGGAAAAACATGGAAACAATGTCTTTGTAAACAGAGAAGGGTGGAGGGGTGAAGGGAAGGTTGGAACCAAGTTAAGTCTTATAAAGGTACAAGATCCCAATGATGAATGTAACTGGATTGTATACCTAAAATGTACCAATAAACTTAATAAAGAATAAAAATGGAAAACATGGAATTATAAAACTCCTAGAAGATAATAGAATATCTCAGTGGCTATTTTTTATGATGACAGACATGATGCCAAAAGCAGGATCTATGAAAAAGAACCTTATAATTTGGACTTCATCAAAATTAAAAATTCCTATACTTGATCTCAGCCAAAAGACCAAGAAATAAAACTTTCTTCTCTGAAGGTCTTTGCTGGAAGAATAAAAAGGCAATTCACAGAGAAATATTTGTAGAGCACTGTTATGATAATAAAGGAATCATGCCAAACATACAAAAACTCTCACATTTCAACATGAAATCAAACTATCCTGTTAAAAACTTCAGAAAAGATCTCACCAAAGCAAGTAGACACGTGAGAAAGCATATGAATGGGACTCAGCAGCTTCCATTAAGGATTTGCAAATCAGACAAGGATGTACTGCAGCACATCTATGAGAAAGGCTAGAACCCAGGACACTGACTCCACATGCTTTTGGAAGGTGGGGTCCTGGGACTTCTGTTACTGTCAGCGGGAATGTGGGGTGGGATACACTCAGAGGTTTCACAATTGCTAATGTGCTCTTACAATACCATCAGGAACTACACTCTTAGATGCTCTTGGACATCTACTGGAAGGAGGTTATAGATACCTCACATACTCTCAGGAATTATCTGAGGAAATGAAAACTTATGTCTCCACAGACCCTCTACACACTTGTGTATAGCATTTTTATTCATAATTGCCCAGATTTAGAAGGAGCAAAGGTATCCTTCAGGAGCTCAATGGATAAACTATGGTATATCCAGCCAAAGAAATACTAAGAAGAAATGACTTATCAGGTTACACAATGAAGTGAAGGAAACTTAAAAGCATACTAAGTGCTATATGATAATCAGAGAATCTAGGTGTTGTATTACTCATTGTATGTGACACGCTGGAAAGAGCAATGGTGACCTGGGGTTGGAGGGCACAGGAGTTGAACACATCAAGAACAGAGGATTTGGGGCCACAGAATTATTCTATGTGATGCTGTTAATGGTGGACACATGACATTAGGCATTTGTCAGATCCCACAGAATGCACAGCATGCAGAGAGGCAATCACAGTGTAGGCCCACAGACTTGGTAGAGATGATGCTTTGGTTTCAGCTCATCAGCTGTGACAAAGCCTGCATGAACACAAATGCAAGATGTTGCTAACTGGAAATTGGAGGTAGTGATTTCCTACATGCTTTGCAATTTCCAGCTTGTCAGCTCCTAACAGGGCTCTGCCCCTCCATCAGAGAGAGAGAGAGAGAGAGAGAGAGAGAGAGAGAGAGAGAGAGAGAGAGAAACAATGAGAGAGAATTTTTTTTGTTTGTGATTCTCGCTCCTGGAGCTCTTGCTGAAACTTCTACCTCTTGAGAGAAGCTTGGAAGCAGCAACGCTTCTGCTCACAGAAATCTCCTTTCCTGGGTCTTTCGTTCAGCTCCACTCTGTAAGAGGAGACAAAATGCCATGCTGGAAATGTTTTCTATTCAGCTAGTTTTTGTTTTTTTGGAGGACACCACTGAAACCTGTGAATAAGACAGCTTAATTCCTTAATGCAAAACAGTCCCTTGCAAGGGAAATGATGGCATCTGTTGAAAGTTTCTGTCTGTTCTGCATAGAGTAAGCATTCCACTGAGCTTGTGAAGACTCTGACTTCTCTCCAGGGGAAAGAAATGCGGCACATGTGGGAACAGCAGCTCTCTCCATCACATTTGATTTCCTGTTATGTATGGAAGTTTCTCAGAGTCTTTCAGTACATGTGGAAGCACCTGGGATTCCTGACAATCTCTAATTTGGGAAGAAAACTTCATGGAAAAATTGGAGTAGATATGGCAGGGCCAGATGGAAAAGAACAGATACTTGATTAAAAACATCTTTTTAAAATAGCAAGACCTAAACTGTAGGGAAAGTGGGAAGGGTAGGGGAAAGGTAATAAGGGAAAAGAAAAAAATATGAGAAAATGAAAAAATGGAAATGAAGTGTTTGTAAATGGGGAGGGTAGGAGGGAGTGAAGGGAGGGCAGGGACAAGGGGAAAAAATGAGAACCGAGGCCTGTCATGTAAAGGTACAAATCCCAATGATGAATGTAACTGTACTGTATACCTAAAATGTACCGATAAACTCAATGAGAGAAAAAAATAGTAAGACCAGAAAAGATTCTAGAAGTCTTCTGCCAGGTAGGTTGAGTGGTCAATCACGCTGGTGCCCAGGGTAGGCAGGGTGGCTGGGGTCAAAGCACTCTGGAGCGCCGGCAGGGGCTCTCAGGCAGTTCTATTTCCTGTCTGTTCTGCTGCTCTCCCAGCTTGTTCCCTCACTGCTTAGCAGCCGGCTCCCATAAAGCAGCTCTGAGAGAGTCCATGCTGCCCAAAGCATGTGCTTCTTCTCTCTTGTGCAGCTCCCAGCTCAGCCTCGGCTATCAGGATCACTGGGCACAGATTGCCCTGTGGGTGGCACTGATGCTGAGGTAATAATGAAACTGCTTGGGGAGCAGCCTGTGTCTCCTTTGTTCTCTGTGCTGGCTCATCCTGGAGGGTCCTGGGAGAGAAAAATTTCTTAGCCACGATCTGAGACCCAGTTCAAGACTAGGCCAGAGCCCAGCAGTCTTGGTTAGAGGAGTTCCTGCAGGAATCCCAGCACTTCCCTGCTCTTCCTGGGAAATGAGCCCATCCTCAGAAGCCTCATTGGCTCTCTTAGCTAATTGTGTGTTCATCATGGAAGAAGCTCAGGGTTTAGATGTCACCCTCAACTCTGTGGCTCTTCTGAAAAAAAAAAGAGCTGGTGTTAAGAGAAGGGGATGGAGGAAAATCAGATAAAACCCCTGAAACACAGAATATAAAGCATGGAGGAAGAATGCTGCTATCTGAGGAGGGGATCCAAAGGGTGGAGACTTGGAGTGTCTGCTTCAGGGACCTGGGAATTCTTTATCCTGATTTCTGGGTTTTTGTTTGTTGTGATGGGAGGAAAGGATCTGAGGAAGGGTAATGCTGGGAAGCCGCTTTAACAACCTCTCAGAGCCTGGGTTCTCTGCAGGGAGTTACACGGCACTTCAGTTTGTTTGTGCTTTTACTCCTGTTTTTGTTTTCTTGACATTGAGTCCTCTTTGAAAACTGTTCAAATGAAACGTGTGTGAAGAGATTCTGCTCCTACAGCCTGTCCATTACCATGGCACCTTCCAGCTTCTGACCTGCAGACGGATTTTCTTTGAAATCACTTTGTGTGTTAACAGCATTCTGTTGCTTTTATCCCCTTATTTTTTATTTTTTTAAAAAGAATCCTCTCCTTCCTTCTCTGTGAAATTTCACTGAGAGGCTGAGGGCAGATGCTGATCTGGGGAAGACTACAGTGAACAGTGATGCTGTACACTGCAGGCCTGAAGCCCTCCTGACACCCTCCTCAAATCCTGGAGGCAGAAGCTGGTGTGGCTGCAGCCTGGCTGGAACCCAAGGCTCATGCCCTCTGTATCTTTTGTTTTCCCAGCAGACAGCAGGACTGTTTTCTCTGAGGAGAAATGATGTTTTGGCTACAGTCCCAGCATCTGTTCCTTTGTAAGTTGCTCCCACCCTTGCTATCTATTGCCCTGGTCTTGAGGCTTGGGCTCAGTGGGCAGCAAATCGCCCTTCCTGCTCTTTTCCAAGGGTGCTGGCAGAGAGGGACTGTGCAGGCTTTTTCCCTGAGCAGATGAGGCTGCCAGGCCCTGGTTACTGGGCAGCAGCTGGTTCTGGCAGATATAGAAGATGAAAGGCCTGGGCCACAACAAGCACAGTCCCCACGTAGAAAGCTGTTGTTCAGGGAGAGCATCCGCAAGTGAGACCATTAAAGTAGATTGGAGTGCTCTCTGTTTGCCTCATGCATAGGGATGAGCTTAGAGGGTTGTCTTAGAGCTGAGTTCAGAGAGACTGGTCATTTCTTGTTACTGCAGATGGGCCAGGCAGGGGACTAATGACAGGAAGACACACAGAGCTGGAAGCACAGAGAAATGCCTTCTCAACTCGGCATGTGGAGCCCAGTGCAGACTTACAGGAGAGGCTTCCTAAATGCCTGCAGCAGACATACCTTGTTCCCCAGAAGGCACATGGAAGCTGTGGAGAAGCCACTCCTGGTTCGTGGTGCCCCAGTGACTCTCCCAGGGTACAGGGATCTATTGATTAATGGGATACAGGAAGGGCACAGTGACTCCCTGATCAACAAGGCAATGTTTTTAGGAGAGGAGAGTGTACAATGTTCCCTTCTGCTCAACAATTCCCTTTAACATCTACCATCATTCCCTTGTATGTGGAAGCTGAAGGGTTGACCTGAACGAGAAGATCCTAGAGATCAGGAAGGGTGGGGTGGGAGAAGGATGGCTGGTGTTGATCAGTGCACCTGTGGAAATTCCATGTGAACACCATCAGTGTGTACAACTAACACATGTTATTAAAAGTCTGTTGACAGAGGACTACTGAGACTGAGCTGTGGTGTCACAGGACAATGTGGGGCAGTGATAACAGGACCTGACCTCAAGACATTTGCAGAATAATCTACTTTTCCATAGTAATTACAAATTGTGCATTAGATCTTTGCCCCCTTGAAAATGCATGCTAAATCTTGATGCCAGTATAGAGAAGAGGTCAGACACATGAAGAGGCGGGGCCCAGAAGGCTCACAAGCACCCATGAAGGATTAGTGCTGGTTTGCAGGAGGGACTGTGTGAGCATTGCCCCACCTATAGCCCTGCCGTGAATAGCCAGTTCCCTCTCCATGTCTCCTGTGTGCTGTTCTACAGGCAGAGGCCAGCAACATGCAGTCGGGACTTTTGGGCCTCCAGAATCAGGAGCCAAATGAACCTCTTTTCTTCAACCCTCACTTAGCATCAGGTAATCTGTTCTAGCAACACCAAACAGACCTGTTCAGATTTTAAATGTAATAGCTAACAGTTACCATGCTATCTACCAGTTAGTTTATACTTAATATTTACCACATCACTATTAAGAGATAATGTTATTATCTTCATTTATCAAATAGGAAAGTGAGGTGCCAGATGTAAACCACACACCTAAAGAGCAGCAGAACAAAATTTAAAACTCAAGCAGTCTGAGACTAGAATCCATGCTTTTCTAAGCCACATAGCAAGTCCTTGTCCTAGAAACAAAGAAGGAATAACTCATGTTCTTAACTATTACATTAAATTTCCTGTCACTGTAACTTTACACACATCTACAAACTAATTGGAAATTTCAAAAATCTGAAATGCCTTGATTTTAATTGTGCAGTATTACCTTCTGATTTATTACATTTTCAGATTGTCTACACTGCTGAATCTAACTATGTTGGATTAGACATTCAATGAGGGGAAAATTGAACTGCCTTCATCAGTTTTGCGTCTTGGTCACACAGACTTCACACATACTCACTGGTGGGCTGGATTAGCTTTTAATACCATATTATACTTGAAAATGTAAAAAGTGTAGCATCCAACAGAAGGAAGTTGCTAGAAGTAATCTTATTTCACAGGTATCATTGTCTTGATTGTTCAAAAGTCTTTGAAGATTAAAAATGTGCCTGATACTTTGAAAAATGCTGTGATCCCCTCCTCTAGCACCTTCCTGTCCTGCCTCCTTGGATGAACTTTCTTAGTGCCTCCAGTCTCACTAACCTCAGATTCACCACATGTCTGTACTCTATGTCAGGGAGAGCTGGATCCTCTGTTTACATGTGGAGAGAACCCTGTTTTCCTGGAGCTCAGGAATACCTAGCACAGGCAATCCTGTCATGACTAAGCACAGATGAGTCCTCAAAGCTCTGATGTGCTGTGTGGAGTGGACAGAAGCAAGTGGAGACTTGGAGTACAGGTTTTCTGGATGCCCTTCAGGAACTGAGGCAACCACAGGGAGCAGCCTGAGTGCTGTTTGTAGCACTTCTGGTCTTGTCCACCCATAGAAACCCAGGAAGAATTTGGCATCACGAACACCCTGATACTTACAGACAAGGTCAACTTGTCTTGAAGATTTTGTCTTGTATTTTTCTTGAGGTTTGAAGACAAAAACCCAATCAGAAATATTTTTACAGAATATTCATACCATCTATCTGCCTAATGATTAGTGCACTAAGCAGTGTGCTAGATATCAGTCTCTAAAATGAGTAGGGAGAAGTTATTGCCTCAGACAACTGACTTATTAAATCACCTCCTTTAATTCTCTCAACAATCTCAGTAGCTGCTGTCACACCAACAAGCATAGGTGAGGAATTCGAGGTTCTTGGAGCACAAATGGCTCACCCAGTCTCCATAAATGAGCAATGGCAGAGCCAAACTTGAGACCTGTTTATCTAGCTTTAGTGTCTTAACAATTACTATGCCTCCATAAACAGGGAATATACCAGGTGGTGAAGAATGTACAATGAAGACTTGGTCAAGGATAGTGACATATTTTTATTAATTGAACAAATATTTATCTAAACATTATCACATGCAGTCTGTGTGTTGCTTGCTGAAAAAGTAGCATAGCAATAACAATAGCTAACTTTTCTAAGCAACTTACAATGGGCCAATATTAGTCTAAGTCTTACATCAGTACTATGGAGTGGTTATTATTTTTTTCACATTATTTTTTGCAATGGAATATTAGTTTCAGCCACTTTCTCCATGTCAGTGAATTGGTAAGTAGTAAAGTCAAGGCCCAGGGAGGTCAGAACTGAAGCTCTTAAATGTCAAATGATTGAAATGACCAGAAGGAAGTGACAAAACAGACATAGAATAGCATAAAGATGGACAGTAGGAAGTGACATCATAGATATAGACAGTCATAAAAATGGACACCAAGAAATGACTTCACAGACCAAGAAGGACAATATTGGACAGCAAGAAGTGACTTCACAGACCTGGAAGGAGAGTGTGGAACTGTGAGGAATAAGGAATGGCCAGCACAAGAGGTGAGCCTTCAATCTGATTCACAGAGTGTCATATGCAAAAAAAGCAAACAGGCCCATCAAAGGCTGTGTGTAGTTCAGACCCAAGACAAAATTTAGGTTTTATTTTATATGCTACTGGCTTGGTCAAATAGCTTAAGCTACAAGGTCTCTGTCCTACAGTGGTAACAGATTTTTGTAACATGCTACTCCTCAAATAGACATCCAGGGTATTAATCAGAGCACCTAAAGTTCCTTGAAACTGAAACTCCTCAAAGCCGTTTGAATGCAGAAGGAAAACTGGCCTTGCAGAGGTGAGGCAGAGATGTTACTGATGGCCACCAAGCAGCTGTGCCTACCTCAGGCATCACTGTACCTAGAGACTCAAAGATGTCCTGAAAACACATCTCACATCTACTCCATCTCTCTCCTCTGCTTTGCTTTAGCAAAGACAGTTCCTAGGCTTGCCTAGTCCTTGGTGCTCATGACTAGCAGAGGGTGGGTGATATTCTTCTTGTGTTCACAGGGATGCATCATAAATGATTCTGGGTGGTCATGTGTGTAGCCCTGGTCTGGATTCTAGGCAAGTGCAAACTCACTGGCAAAGAGAGGAGCTTTACCTCAACAGAAAACTGAGGTAGCAGTGATACTTATGCAGTCAAAAAGATATCTAGTCCTCAAAATGAAAGGGAGGCTGGCTTGATAAAAATAACAAATGTGCTTTAAACAGGACAGCTGTCTACATGCTACAATAGGAATAGCAAGAAAAGCTTCACCATCACTCTGTCTTCCTGGATGGTCTTCCTTAGACACAGACACACTATTGTTAGTCTCTTAGGATAAGGCATGGAAAACCTGCCCTTTTTTTCTGACACAGGGTCCTGCTTATGTATTTTAGGCCTTGAACTCACTATGAGCCTATGCTGGCCTTGAACTTGTGGTGATTCTCCTGCCTTGTCCACTCAAGTGCAGGGATTACAGGCATGCACCACACACACAGCAAGAGCCTTGTTTCAAGTGGCAAATATGTTGTGTAGGAGGATGAAGCATTACATCATCATCACCCATTAACAGTTTATTAGGAAAGAGCTTTTCAGATCAGTGACTTTATCATTCAGATCTCCCCGGGGCAAGCTCTGAGTATTTCTGAAATGGTGGGTTCAGTGAACAGTTAAGGAAAGAAGCAGAGTGAATTGACCTTTGAGGAGATTAA
Organism: Fukomys damarensis; assembly: GCF_012274545.1. Classification (NCBI taxonomy): domain Eukaryota; kingdom Metazoa; phylum Chordata; class Mammalia; order Rodentia; family Bathyergidae; genus Fukomys; species Fukomys damarensis. Next base: position 49,118,835 of record NW_022900921.1, on the reverse strand, counting down.
TCCTGCACTGTGGACTACATTCATTTGGATATCAGTTAACTACTTTTCGGTTGATGGGGTGGCTTGGGTGGTTTGGGGTGGTAGGGTGAATAGCTGCCTTGGAAATGGTAATGTTCCCCCAGTCATCTCATTTAATATATGCGAGATACCCTCCAGGCACACACTGTTATTATCTCCTTTTTACCATGGAGGAAATTTAAGTAACTCAGCCAATGCCACACAGCTGTTTACCTGTGGCACCAGCACCTGACCTCCCCACCTTACTGTGCTGCCAGCTGCAGGGATGCAAATGGTGTGGAGGGAACATGGTCACTGGATGGGGGTCCAGAGAGGTGGCGTCTTCTGTCCTTTCAACTCAGCGCCCGATGCTCCAGGTCTTCAGAGGTCGTTTTGGAAGAGAGCTCTTTTTCCTACAGTCCCCAAGTTTCTCAGTGCTTCTTCCCAGTTCCTTCCCAAGTAATGGTGTTTGTGTGTGCTGGTAAATTCTGCCTGGAGTATTTTCTGGACATGCAAAGGTCCATACCTAACAGGTAGCAGATTAGGGAGAACTGTGCCTAAAATAAAAACAAACTATAAGATGATAGGTTCCTGTGTATTGACCTTGGGAAACTGGCTACAAGCCTTAAAACTGGCATCATCTGAAAACCACACCCACTTTTCACATTTACACTTCCCTGTCTTTTCCTGGCATCTACCTACACCTGTCCACACTCCCACCCTTCACCTAAACCTGGAATCCGGGAGCTAGCAAGTGATTTGGTCTCATAATTAAGCAGTTCCACACCCCCTTCTTCCCAAGCAGGTTCCCTCTATGCAGACACTCACATTGACATGCAGGCTCAGGCTGGGCCAAAGGTTTATAGGGCACTGGCTCCAGGAAATGCTGTCACAGCCTTGGGAGTGTCTAGATTCTGAGAAAACTCTACAAGAAAAGAATCAATAAAGTAAGACAAAGATAGTAACCAAAAGATAACATCTTTTTGAAAAAGGCAAAAGCACGGACAGCAACTCACAAAATTGACAGGTAAGTGGCTCTGATGTAAGAATGAATAGATAGGAAATGGCTCAGCAGTAGGAAGGAAGCCCAGCTTGGCAATGCAGACTTTGACTTCACACAGCCTTGTTACCAGCTGTCTGCTGGGACACAGGTGAGTACCTGTGCTGGGACGAGGAGAAGCCTCTGTCTCCTGAACCACTGTTTCAGATAAGGTCCCTGAGAAGACTCAGAAGCCTGCCACCTGAGCAGGCTTCTAGGGGTCTTGGAGCAGACTGTGCTCATGACAGCCTCTGTAGTCCTGAATTCCTTCCTGGAGATGCTTTGTTCTGAGTATGTGAAGTTTGAAGAAGCATGGCCTGGAGCTGAGCATGCTGGGAACTGACACCGCCCTGGCAACCTGGGGTCTTTCCCATGAGTCTCCCCATCTCATGCTCTCTGTTCTCATGGAGACGTTGCCTTAGGGCTGCCCCTGTGTGTTCCTTGCCTGCACAAGGAGCAACCTGCTTCCTTAGATCTGCAGGCTGTTCGGAGTGGCTCTACTCTGCCCCGGGTAAGCCCACTGTGCTCAGTACCATGTTGTGCAGGTATCCACAATGTTGCACAGAGAACCTGACCTTAAGGGGTTCTGTAAGCATGCAGGGACCAGTATATAACATCCTGGAAACACCAGGCCTGGGAATGGGGTGGGAGCTAGCTGTGTCTACCAAGGCTCTGGTTGGGGGAGACGGTCTGTTCCATCTGTGGTGGCTTGTGTGGTGGAAGCAGATGTCAGAGGGCTCACATTATGGGAATGATTAGGGTCAGAGACGCCAGCACACCTCACCCTGAAAGCCTACACCCTGGATTCCCCACTCTGCCACTTGGTATGTTTTCCCAAAGTCTAACTACAGTCTCCCACACCTTCCGTGTTTCATCCAGGTTGGGATCCTGGATAATTTTCCCAGGAAGCAATGGGCATCCTTCTGAGCCAGATCCACACACAATAGCGTCCACATGAATATTGAAACAATGAAGTAAGATATGCAGTCTGGTTTATAGCCCAATGCTAGGCCAGCTCCTGGTGTGATGCTGCAGTGGCCGTATGTAAGGTGCTATTTTTGAAGCAAGCTAGATGAAAGATTCGTGTGATTTTTAAAACTTCCTGTAATTCTATATTCTTTTCAAAATAAAAGAGTAAAATGATTAAAATTCAACTGGAAGAGACAACAACTGAAACTGTGAAATCTTAGTTTATAGATAATTGCATAGTAAAAGTTTAATAATGTGGGTTGACCCATATAATTTCCTAATATTGGTTATCATTAAACTTATGAATGAGCGAGGTGGGAGGAAGTCCCCACAGTGGCCACAATCCAGCAGGACTATGTCTTTGGGAAAGAACAAAGCACAACACTTAGAGCAAGTGAGTCAGGAAGGCACTGCAAGGACACAACTGGCAACATGCAGAGAGTGCCTGGAGTGATAAGTGGTCCTGGCTCTGTCTTCCTCAGGCCCCAGAAGGAGCCGGTCCTCCAACACCTTCAGTTTGGACATAAAGATGGCAGAATTGTGCAAAAATATTTCTGTTGTTTGAACTCTCCAGGCTGTGATGGTTTTATGACTGCCCTAGAAGAGCATGACCCTGGGAGTGTGAGGATCAGGCACTTTTTCCTAGGACTGGCAAGGAGGACTAGCAGGTGTGAAGTCTTTGGAGGGGAATGGTCAATGTTTTCCAGGGTGCAAAATCACTTGTCAATTGCTCTCATAGTTTTACTCCTGGGAATTCATCCTAGGAATACTCTTATATTTTCCAAAGACTCACTTTCATTTATATCATTTATTGTGGTATTATTTTAATGACAAGAAGCCTAAAATAAGCTGAGCATTCCCCCAAAGGAAATGACATAATCTATGCAACTCCATGTCCTGTGACAGAGATCTATAATACCTATCAACATCTTATAAATCCAAAAGCTCTGGAATAGCAAATTAATGAAATCTGCACTGTGTTGACACGAGGCTTTTTGTAGTCTTCATTCATCACAATCCATGTAAATATTCATATCCTACAATGCAGAAACAGAGCTATTAAATAAGAAATGCATTCCTGGGCACTTGGGGAGTTTGGTTATATAAGTATCATCTTTCCCCATTTGGGAAATTGAGTACCAATTTACATCTGACCCCGAGGAACTTGGAGGAGAGATAATGAGTCAGTATTCGCAACTGTTGTAAGTTTTGAAAATGTATAGATTGGAAAGACCGCCAGTTAAAGTATTCAGTGAAAAGGGCAAAGATGCAAAACAGTATGTGTAAAAAGGTGTTTGGGTGAATGCATATCTGTACATAAGCAGCACTGTGATAATGCAGGGTGGCTTGGCTGAGGGTGCAGGGCTGATAACTTTTACCCTACCTTGAGCATGGCTTACCCCATCCTGGTTTGTCTGGCAAAACATAACTCCTAAATGAGTACTTCAGGAACACAGAATACTGCCTTCTTTGGGGTTAATATAGATTCAATCAACATCTCTAGTGAAGTTGGTAAATACTTATTATTAATGTGAAGGAAAACACATTAGCATATTATTAACACATTAGCTCAGTCTCATCAAAAAATAGAATATTTAACAAATACTTGTGAAAGATGCATCCAAATAGCAGAAATCATATTAACAAAAATAAGAAACATACTCCCCCACACATAGCATGCAAGCACAGAAGTGGTAGGAGTCCATTAGTAACAACAGCAATACCTCATTCCTTACTGTTTTGCCTTAATATTTAGTAACTTGTTAAGGACTAAATTTAATTGTATTGAGCCCTTGGAAACCATCTTTGGAGAAAGCATATAACAGGTTATTGGGTTACTAAATAGACTCAATTGACATTAACTTGGCAGTTTAGAACTGGGAATGATTTCTGAGGCACCCTAACTCAACTGGCTCAATTACAAGATAGGGCAACTGAGGCTAGGGGTGGAAGAGGTTTCCTGGAGCCATTCCTGCCCAGAGGGGAGTGTAACAAGGGCCTGTCACACAGCCAGCACCTTCCCACGGTGTCCCCACACCCCTCCTGAAGCCAGCGCAGGTCCCCTGGGCCTAGCCTGGCTGTCTTCCCATCCCCTGCAGGGCAGTGTGGTGCCCACCCAGCATCTGCAAGCTCAGATGGGATTATGTTTTAAACCCTCTTCATTCCAGGACCTGGAATTCTGTGGAGAACCAGGTTACAATCTGATGCAGAGTAATAATAATATTTGGCTTATACAGATCCAGAAGGCCTTACTCCACAACTGAAACCAGAGATTGGCAGGAATCCCTCATCCTGGCCCTACAGCAGCCTTAGTCTTGTGGGAAGTCAATTTTGCTCCTATATTCATCTTGCAGTTTTGTTTAAAAGCCTCCGTCTCTACACTCTATGGTTTGGGTTCTCAAGAATGCCTTATTCATTCCTGCTGCATTTTGGTGTGATGTGGTATTGATTTCCCTTCCAAGTTTCTCTCCAGCTGTTATGTGGGTTATACTCTCCTCCCTCTGTTCCAGTTTCTGCTCTCCCAAGCCTCTCCTGCTGGGGCCTCTCCCTTTCTCCTCCTCCCCATCTTTCCCCTCTCCACTTAGGTCTGCCCACCGTAACCCAATTCTCCCTTCCCTCTCTCCTTCCCTCTCTGGCTCCCTCTGGTCTCCCTTCCTTTCTCCCATCTCTCTCTTTACCTCCTTTTTCTCTTCTGTTTCTCCATCCTTTCCCTCTGCTTTTGTCCCTTGTCTCCCTCTGTTTCCCTGTCCCCAAGCCTGATTTCTGCCCCCCGCCCGAGTATCCATGGTGCACCTGGCTGTGACCTCTGACCTCATGCAGGGAACTCAGAGGCAGAGAGGGAGGCAGCCAGTGAGGGACCCTTTCATGTTATTTGGCCCTTTCTTTCATTTTATTGTTTAGTTCTTTTACAGACAGATTTCCTTAAATCACCAAACACTCCAGCTTTCTTCTTTTATGCATAAAGCTACATTTCTTAGTTTCTTTGCTTGTGTGACCAGACTTGATTTTCCTGGAGTGGTGGGAGAGACTTCTGCCCACCGCTTCAGGGCCTCTCCAGTTAATCCACCACAGGACCCTCAAGAATCCCAGAGATGTCTGCTGGCAGCCAACGCCAGTGGTGTCATCCCGGTCCACAGGGAGTGGGCTTTCTTGGAAGCTGCTCTTGAGGATGTGCACACCCTGTGCTGGGCATGCAGAAGACCTGCATCCCAGTCTGTCTCCCACTTCCTCAGCTGTTCACACCTTGTAGCTGGCAGGATTGGTAGAGCACTGGGTCCCAGCACAGTTCCTCACCTTGGTTCTGCTCCTTTCCCCATGGGGTCTTGTGATGACCTGAGCAGGCATCTGGCAGTGGCCGGCTATGCTCTCAGTTCTGGGCTCAGAGGATCCAGCTATGAGAACCTGAAAGTGAGGACATTGGATTCCATATGCAGCTGTCACTGTGCCCTTCTCCACTCTGGTCTCCATGACCTCAGATGCTGTGAGAGGCTATGTGGGCCAAATCTGAGCCTCCCTGCTAGAGCAAGAACCCCAAATTAAAGTGCTTCATTCTCCAAGTGGCTCTTCACCATTCATTTTACCTCTCTCCTGTATCTTTGACCCTCATTAGGGTTTAAGCATTTAAGAAGAACCCAGAAAGAAAGCAGCAGGAGTGGTATTTTGAAAACTTGGGTGTTTGGGATACCGGCTAGATGGAAAGGAACTCAGGTGAACCAGAGGATCCACTACAGGCTAACAAAGCAGGCCTCCTGCTTGTTGTGAAATATGCTGTGTGTTAATATGATTGTAGGCAAAACATCATGACAATGATATTTTGGTGGAGTTGTCAGGATCCAGTATTGATTGGTAGGAGAAGTAGGAGTGTGTGCTGGCCTCACACAGAACTCCAGGGATTTATCACCTGATGCTACCTAGTGCTACCTGAAGTGGAGCTGTGGCAGCCCTGCACTGATGGGATGGAAGGACAGGAGGTGTTCTGGTGGCATGGAGGTGTGGAGGAGGTGAGTTCTGCCTGGCTCCACTTGTCTTGTCTGCTGGGCTCGCTGTTCTGGGGGTGACACGGGGCACTCATATGTCAAATCATAATTTGATACTTCACATTAATTAAATTCTGTAGAGGTTAAAATTTAAAGGTTTGGAGCTGTCCAGGACTCATTCTTCCTGAGCCTCAAAGGTCTCTGAGGGGCCCTCCTGGACAGCTCCCCAGGCAGATGGATATCTGCTCCCTCTGTGTTTCTTGTCCCTGCTCTGTTTACTGATGTGTCTATCTTCTGACTTTGGCTATTCACTGGCCAAGTGATGTATTCCTGGAGTTAAATATTATACCTGATACCTTAATTCCTACATATGTGTTTACTGAATAAATATACAAACATTGGATGTCTCAACCTGTTTTCTGTTGCTGTAAAATAAAACTCTAGGGGACACGGTAAGTTATAAAGAACATAAATGGATTTTGTTCACAGCTCTGGAAACTATGGAGTCTAAAAGCGAGGCACAAGTGTCTGCAGAGGGCAATGCCACTCATAGTAACATGGCGAGGGCATTGCTAAGCAAAGGAGGGAAGCAGGCTGGCTGGCTCCTGCTTCATCTTCCTGTGGGGCCACCAGTGCTGGCAGGGGTTCCATTGGTAACCTCATCTACCTGACCACTTGACCACATTCCCATGGCCCCACCTACAGGACTGGTAATATTGCAGAGCAAAGTTAGTTAGACATTATTACAAGGCAGTTAGACAAAACTGGGCCCTCAGCATAGAAAAACAATCCCTTCCTCCCTTCCTTCCTTTAGTGATTAAAATTATAAAAAGAGTGAGACTTCTCCACCCATGTACTTTCCTTAGGGATAAATAGCAGTGATTAATATTCTAAATAGGTATCTATCACCTGGATGGGGGACCAAGACCTTAACCAAGCCCTCCTAGGAAAGGTCCTTGACCCATCCCTTACTGAAAATCTTTACTGTTCCTTGTTAGCTTACTAAGTGACTTGCTTCCCCATTTGATCCCTATTTAATCATTATCTAAGTCATTGTACTTGTGGTAATCTTATTGGTTGATCACAGTTTTGTCCCACCTCATGTCCACCTTGTGATTTCCCATTGGACCAATATTACCTAAGTGAGTATATTTATAATTGTACTAGTTGACTATAGTTTTGTCCCACTTTGTATCTGCCTTACCTCTTGGCTTTGTCCAATAAAACACTTTTGATAAACAGAATGGATGGGCAACCCACTTTCTGCTCCCCTTCTGTCTCTCTTAGAAGCTAACTTTCTCTCAATAATTTTTTCCTACTCTTAACTTGTGCTGTTCATAGAATTCATTCTTTCATTTTAGAGAACATGAACTCATGTTTCAGGTATCTAGCAGGTTTGGGAGTTGCATCTATTCCCCTTATATCAGTAATGAGGAATTCAGGACAAAGCTTCCAAGACAGGAATTTTAAGGGGACACAGTCGAACTATCCTACCACAAGTCATTTCCTAGCAAGTCAGCCACACAGCACAGCTCTTGCAGAAACTTTGAAACATGAGCTAAGATCAATAATATCAACGAGAATGAAAATCGGGATAAAGGAATTAGGGGGGATTAAGATAAGAGCCAAGTTGTATTATATACATGTACCTACTCCCAAAGATAACTACAAAATGCATGTACCAATAAACTCAATGAGAGAAAAAAATGCATGTACTGCAAACATGTATACATAAAAATATTGTGGCTACCCAAAGGAAGGTAAGGTCCTGATTCAGCACCTATGCATTCACTAGAAACTAGTAAAATGTCTGGGTCAAGGGACAGTTTCAAGAAAGTTGATGAGGTGGGGTATAGGAGTAGCACTCAGGCAGAGAGAGGCTGCAAAGTAAAATGCTTCCAGCACAGCTGTGGGGTGCTCTGCCAGGAAGGCTTGAAACCCCCTGTTCTTTTCTCCCTTCCTTCTTTTCTCCTTCCTTCCTTCCTTCCTTCCTTCCTTCCTTCCTTCCTTCCTTCACTTCTTCCTTCCTTTCTCCCTTTCCGTAATGGGGATCAAGCCCAGAGATGCATTACAATTGAGCTTCTTGTCCTGCTCTTTTTATTTTGAGATACATTTATATCTAAGTTGCCCAGGTTGGGCTTGACTTGCAGTCTTCCTGCCTCAGCCTCCCAACCTCCTATGATTACAGGCCTGGGTTACCACACCAAATTAATTTTTTCTTAATGAGTTTCTGCATTGGAAACACACAGGAGAGGGCTGAGTTTTAAATCTTGCACAGCCACTCTATATTTTTCAGTTGGCAAGTCACTGTGCTAAAGCCCTACATGCTTATTTACCAAAATAAATAAATAAATAAATAAATAAATAAATAAATAAATAAATAAATAAATAAAAAGTACATTATTGCTGGTAAGAAAATAAAATTTACAACCAGTTATAAGGGTTGATTTTCATAAAATATGTACAAATGTCAGCATATCTCCATGCACAGTCTCAGCGCTCCACCAAAACATTTCAGTAGAACCTGAACCCGAGTGCTGTCTTCTTCGGAGAATTTATTTTTTCCTTATAGGAACACAACTTCGATTACATCAGGAAAGGCAATAACACAATGCTATTTGAAGAAATATGTATCACAAATAATTGAATGGAGTGTGCTTCACTATAAATCATAGTGCAGTGATTTCACAACCACACAAAAGGAGGCGACTGCTCCTAAAACCACCCAAGTTACATGGAGGTCACAGTCTGGCTACCTAAATGGCATAAAGAAAACCCAGTGAGCTCTACTCTGAAGACAGGGATACGGAGACCGCAAGAAGCAGTTTTCTAAGGTAATAGGGTCAATTGGTGGGCGAATCAGGAAGACTCTCAGAGCCTGGACTTCTGGCTCATCCTCAGCTCTTTTATTTGTTTTGCAGGTAAAGCTGGTGTCCAGGTAGGACATGAGGATAGGTTCTTTTTCTTTTTTTAGCACTGGAAGTGAGTGCCAGGAAGGTGAGAGACACCTGTATTCACTTGTTTTTGGCTTTGCTTTCCTTGTAACATATTGTCTGTAATTTTAAAGGTTGATTATAACATGAATAAAATCTCCCTCTTTCCTCTCTTCATCACAATCTTTTCTTTTCTCTCTCTCTCTCTTTCTTTTTTTTTGGTACCAGGGATTTAATAATCTCCTTTTTTATTTCTCGGAAGCACACAGAAGCAAGGGAATGAGAAAGCAGTTAACTCTTGGCTATGGATATTTGTTTGATACATTTATTCCAAGTAACTATTTGGGGAAAAATCAAACCATTATTTTGTTGGTGATTTTATCTGTCTGATGAGTGGGAAGGACCCTTATTTATATTAGTAAAACATTAATTAATAAAGCTCTATGCTGTTACATTATATAGGAGCAAATCTAATCCCCCAGAAAGGGGACAGATTTGTTAATCTACATTAAAAACAATGACAGAATTCCTAACCAGTAATTATGCTAAACCAGTGTGTACAAAAAAGTCAAAGAACTGCTTTTGTTCTTTTCTAAGTTTAACATTTAAATGTCTTCCCTTCTTTTGTCTTACCTTTCCACAGGAGCTCCTGTTTTGCTTCTTTTATTATCACAGGAGCTACAAATATTTATTTTTAATACTGTAGCTTCAGAATGAGAAATAAGATTCAGGGTGGTCGCAAGCATGCTCACTTAGCATAAGAATGTGATCTATTTCAGAAGCCACTGCAGGGCTACAGCTCACAGAGGCAGGAAGGACTTATTTTGGGAAACTTAGCTGGATGATAAAAACCCAGACTGCTGAATTACAGGTGGGGCCCTGGCCTGAACCAGGACAGGGATTCTTGTGTTCACCTTTTCTGTACCGCCCTCTGCCAGAGTCATTTGTAGTCACTGTCTGGTGACTTTGACTTTGAGTCTCCAGAATCTACATTTGCCCTGTTTTCAAGACAACCCTGGTGTTGTGTTCTTTTTTTTAACACTTTTTGTTTTTTTTGTGTGTGTACCGGGGATTGAACTCGGGTCCTTGCCCTTGCAAGGCAGGCGGCAGAACCACAGAGCTAAATCCCCGGTCCTTGTGTTGTGTTCTAAATGTGATAATGGTACTGTCAGGGAAAAGAGCTCTTCCCCTTTTCTCTTGACAAGGTTTTTGTTTTTTAAGGAGGAGACTAAATAATGCAGATTTCAATTTCATTTTTCTCCATCTTTTGAATAATACAAAATATACTTTATAAGAGGCATTCAGAGCAGCAAATTACATCTCCAACTATTTGATTTCTAAAAATTTACTCAAAATAAGATTTGAAGGAGGAGTAAGGAAATCTAAGATATGAATCATTTTATTCTGGAAAGGCTGAGTTGAACAGCTTAGTGTAATTTCAAACCAATTATTGCAGCTTCCAAGAGAGATGATGTTTTTGTCTTCAGACTCCACTCTTTTCTTGTCTACAAATTTCCTCTGGTGGTTTCCCTTTTAAACTTTGGGCTGGAATGCAATCTACATAACACAAGTAAATGTGTGTGTGTGTGAGCGTGTGTGTGAGCGTGTGTGTGTGAGCGTGTGTGTGTGTGTGTGTGTGTGTGTGTGTGTGTGTGTGTGTGTATTTAGGAGCCTGAGAGACAAAACATAGCAACATTCCCAGAATCCTCCTGGTTCTGGTTCTCCCGGCCTCAGTGAGAGAGCTCTGCTGGCCCTGGACTTCTGGATTCTGGACGGATTGGTGTCCCCACATCTAAACCCAGCATGGGGTCTTTCCTCCGGACTGAGGCATTTTTATCCATCCTGCGATGATGAATGAAGAGCTTATTGTCTTGGCACTCTGAGTCTGTCGAATTAGCAACTTATTTTTGAATGAATGTGTGACCCGTTTCTTCCGATGCCTGAAGTCTTGTTATTCACAGGAGGTTTAAGAAGTTCTCCTGCAGAGAGGAAGTAGCACTATTCCCCAGGGACCCTCTTTACAGCTATAACTTGCCAGACACAGCTCCGGAAAGCACAGATCCTGCGCAATTCCCAAGGGCTGCAGCCTGGGAAGCACCTGTGGCAACATCTCTGGGTCTCTCTTGCCCTGGATAGCCCTCTGCAGTCTCCTGCAGGACATGAACACCCAGGAACATAGACAGCTTCCTGCAAGCCCTGCTCTCAGTGACCTTAAGCAAAAATAAATGACAAGACAACCACTCAACAACACATAGTTGTTAAACGACTTTAAAATGAGGAATAAGGAGAAAAAATTCAGTAAAGAACAGTGACAAATTATGTATACGGGGACCCGAGGCACCTAGAACTCTCCTGGGAAACTGCAAAAGCTGAAACTGTGGACAGAGATATCTGCAAAATACTAAGGAGAGGGGAAAAGGATCCATGAATCTAGAATGATTTTCCAACAGAATAGCTTCAAAATTGAAGGCAAAATGAAGGTATTCATAATACCATTGCAAAGTGAGACTTTTAATTTCTAGCACAAGATATAAAAAAGGAAGTTCTACTAGAAGAAACAAAAATACCAGACATCCCTGGTACCAAAAAGAAAAGCAAAACAAAACCCAGACAGACAAGAGAGGAGTGGACAGGGAATGAATGTACCTACTTCCTGGAGTGAATGCGGTCACCATGCACTGCAAAGATGTACTAACACAAATTTTAAAAGTTAAAGGAGATTTGGGCTCACATAAAAGATTTCAAAGTTCTGGAAAAAAGGATTTTTACTATTATCTAATATCTTTAACAGATAATTGAATAGTTAAAAATTTTTAGCAGTTATAATTATCAAACAGTTTATTTATAAAATAACATTATACGTTGTACTATACACATAAGCATATATCTATAGCCTATCTAAAAATAGAAGATAAAACACCAATCCAAAGTGTTGAAGAGGGAAAATGGAAGTGTACAATACATGAAGTGGTATTTTGTTATTTGTAGGTAAACTGTGATTCTTAAACTGCATCTGACAAACTCCATAGTGAACATTAGATATTAAACAGAGATAGAGCTAATAAGCCAATAATAATTATGAAAAATCATCCCAAAATAACCCAAAACATAAGACTTCAAATAAATCAAAGGACATAGAAAAGAGGACAAAAATAAAACAAGAAAAAGTCAGTGTATCCTTTACAGAGTAGTAAGTAAGAAAAAGAATGAATTCTTCCAGAGACCAGAGGATCCTAGGTGTATATGAGCTTAGTGACAAGGTTTTGGGAACAGGAGCCAAAGAAAGCATAAGAGTTAAAAACAGAAGCAATGACAGAAAATAGGCTAGATGAATCTTCAATGCTACCTAGAAAAATTTGTCTCCTTTTTCAGCAATTGCTACAACTATGAGACAGAAAATCAGTAAGTACACAGAGACTAAACAAGGTGATTAACAAATCAGACCTAACTGACCTTGCGGGAAATTCCACCAGGCAACTGCAGATCAAGTATTTTCAACAGAATAGAGAAACTTCATCAAGATATAGTGTATTCACCATTAAGCAGTTTTTAAAAAGTTTAGAAACAGAAGTAACATTAGCTAAGTGATCAGCTTGCCACACAGTTCAACTAGAAAAGTCAAAAGATATACAGATAATTCACAAAGTTTTAGAAATTAAATAGTATTTCATAAATACCTCACAAGTCAATAAAGACATCAAAGGGAAAAGGATAAATTATTTTAAATTGAAAGAAAATGAATCAAAGAATATCTCACATATTTAAATATCTCACATAGTTAAAATAGTGCTTAGTGCGAAATTTATGCCATTACATGAGATACTCGGTAAAAATAAGTTTTACCTTAAGGGACTAGAAAAAGAAGAGGAAATTATACTTGAAGAAACCTAAGAAAGAGTCATGGTGAATGAGTTCAGTACAATAAAAAATTGCAACATAGTAAAAGTAGCCATGAAATAGAAAGGTACTTTTTGATTAGATTAATAAAATTGATAAAAGCCTTCTGGAATAACCAGGAATAAGGCATGAATTTTTTGCTCCAAAATTAGAAGTGAAATGAAGGACATGAGGGCTGATACTGCAGACATTAGCAAATTGGTAAGAAAGCATCATGGGCCAGGGATTTAGCTCAGTGGGTCGGGTGACTGCCTTGCAAATACAAGGACCCGAGTTTGATCCCCAGTACCAAAAAAAAAAAAGCATTATGGATAATTTTATGTCAATAAATAAAAAAATCTTAGAAGATATGAAACATCTCTTTAAAAGACACAAAAAGTCACAGCATGCTAGGGAAGAGCCCCCCATATCTGAGGTGCTAACTATGTGCTAAATATGAACCTCCTGCCAGGGCAGGTCCAGGTAATTTTATTAAATCACTTAATATAGCATAGCACTACTCTGATACCAAAGCAGTCAAAAATCTTTCAAGGAAAGAAAAGGTGCAAACTAATATTCCTTATGAGAATAGTGGCAAATACTCTTTAAAATGTCAGAAAGTATTTTAAAATGATATTATATAGTGATCAATGGATTGTTCCAGAAACACAGGGTCAGTGGAACAATAGATATCAACATTATTTACATTGGTTTATAAAAATGAAGTTCTCAGCAAACTAGTAAGCAAATTTCTTAAGGTAAAACTCTGCAGCTAACATTTTATATAATGTTGAAAATCAGTTGTTTTCAGGATTGATATCAAGGTAAGAATTTCCATTCTCACCATTTTATTTATTGTTGTATGATATTGTGGGTCATCAGGATTGTTAATTGTAAGTGTATATAACTGATTTTTATATATTAACCTTGTATCTTGAAAACTTGTTAACTCATTTATTTCCTGGAAAATTGTTTTCTGTAGCTGTCTTGGAATTTGATATTCATTAGGTCTTGTCATCAGGCACTAACTAGAGGATTATGACTTTTCCAGTCTAGACATCTTTTGTTCCTTTTTCTTCTCTGTTTGCTTTGGGTAGAACCTCAAATAGAACAGCCCCGAGGCCAGGGATTTAGCTCAGTGTTTCTGGCGCCTGACTCACAAGCTCAAGGGCCTGAGTTCAACCCCTGGTACACCACCCCCAGAAAAATAGAACAGCCCCATCTAGGATCTTTGGGCTTTTGATTCTGGTCCTGATCACTAAGGAATGATGTCAACTATGGGTTTTGCAAAAACATCTTTCATCAAACTGAGTAAGTGCCTCACTATTCAAAATATGTTTTTAAAGTACTTTATGAGATGACTGTGTTTTTTTTTCTATTGAGAAAATTCTGCAGTGTTTGTCCTTTGTTCCATCAATATGGTACATTATGGTGATTAATGTTGGTATGATGGCCACCCTTTCACCCCTCAAATTCACATCCCTTTCATGGCTGAAAAAAATCTCACCTGACCATGGTTTGTAATGACCTCATAAGCATGCTGCTGGACTCAGCTCCTTATATTTGGTCGAGAAATTTTGCCTTTATATTCATAAGAGATATTGGTCTGCTGCCTTTCCTAGCACTATCTTTGCTGATTTGTTATTGTGATGACTAATCTTGGTTGCCAACTTGATTAGATTAGAAAATACCCAGGGAATTTTGAGCACACTTCTGTTGTACCTGCATGGGTAGTTCAGAGATGTCTGTCATGTAGGATGGCAAACTAATGAAGAGACTGCCAGGGAAGTGGGCAGCACCACCTGAGAGGCTGAACCCCAGGGAACAGAAGCAGGAGAAGGAAGAAGCTGGATAGCACTTGCTCTCCTGTTTTCTCTGTCTCTGGCTGCTTTGAGGCTAGGAGGTCTGCCCTTCTGTGCCTTGCTGTTCTGAGTGTCCACATACCCTAGGGATGGGGCCATCAGCTCTGCATAGAACCTCCGAGACCCAAGACAAAGAAGACCTGTCTCCTGCAAAGGCCTGTTGGTGCTTTGTCATGAAGAGAAAGTTAACACAATTCCCATGGTACAAGTAGCCTCACGATGTGCATCAGAAAGCATTGCTTCCTGTTGTACACTGGAAAAATGTTTAAATGAGTTGACTGATTCTTAGGTAAGCGCTGTCTACACTTATCAGTTGCCTAGTCCTGGACATAGGAGTATGAGGTAGGGGTGGGGATTGACTAATCTAGTCACCCCATATTTCACCATCCACTAATCCAATCACACCACACTTTATCATTCAGTAAATCATTCTATAGATCTATAGAGATTTTAAAAATTTCATTGTCAGTTTTATATTTTGTGGAATTTGTTCATTTCATTGACATTGTCTTATTTATTTGCATACATACAATTAGTCATAGTATTTCCCTATAATTTTTTGTTTTGTTTTATAAAATCAGTATTGTTTCTACCTTCATTTTTTATTTAAGTAATTTGAGGCTTTTGCTCAATTTTGCTACATTTTTCCATTGAGTTTGTTATTTCAGAGAAGCAGCTGTTTTTCACTCATTTTTCCATTTTTTTTCCTATCATCTATTTAACTTATTTATTTTCTCTTTGCTATTTCTTTCTTTCATTTTTTTGTGGGGAGGTTTACTCTTCTTTTCTCATGTTTTATGTATGTGGTTAGGTTATGATTTAAGACCTGCCTTGATTTTTAGTATTGGTGTTTACAGCTATGACTTTTCCTCTTAGTGCTGTGCTTTGGTGCATTCCATATTTGTTTTATGATGTGTTTTTTCTTTAATTTGTCTCAATTAGACTTTAGTTGTTCTTCTAATTTATTATTTAGTACCTTGGTTACTTATGAGTATGTTGATTTCTACATAATTATGACTTTTTCAAATTACTTTCTTTTGTTTTTTTTTTTTGTTGTTGTTTTTTGGTACTGGGGATTGAACTTGGGTCCTTGTGCTTGCAAGGCAGGCAACTGAACCGCTGAGCTAAACCCCCTGCACAAATTATTTTCTTTATAAATTTCTAATCTCAGGCCTTTGTGGTTGGTCAGAAAACATCCTTTTATAATTTCAATTATTTTGAATTTATTGGTGCTTGTTCATTGATATATAATACATAGTATATCTCGAGGTATGTTCCTTGTATCTTTGTAATGCATTTCTTATCTGTAGTTACTATGTGTAATGCTTTTCATCTGTTAAGTTTATGCTGCTGATGTCTCTATTTCTCTCTTGATGTGTGTGGTTTTTCCATCCATAATTGATAGCTATTATTGAACTGCCTGTTTCTCCATTTCAGTTGTCCTCTTCTGTGTCATATATTTTGGAATCTGTTGTTAGGAGCACCTAAGCTGTAACTGTTCTCAGACTGTATCCTCTAAATGGATCTTGGAGCTTGATAATTATCTCTTCTGCCTGCTTCAAATGACAGCTGAGTCCTCTCATGAATGAATTTTTCTTTTCAGTTATTTGACTTTTCAGCTCTAGGATTTCTACTTCATTCTCTTGTGTAATTTGTATCTCTTTATTCATGTTTTCTATTTGGTGTTGTCATTTTTTTTGGATTTTTTTTTCTTTTATTGAGTTTATTAGGTATACAGTACAATTACATTCATTTTTGGGATCTTGTACCTTGACATGACAGGTCTTGGTTCTCATTTTTCCCCCTTGTCCATGCCCTCCCTTCACCCCCTTCTCCCCTCCCCATTTACAAACACTTTATTTCCATTTTTTCATTTTGTCATATTTTTTTCTTTTCCCTTATTACCTTTCCCCTACCCTTATCTTATGTACTATTATAGCTTTTCACACCAGAGAAACTATTCGGTATTTACACATGTGTGACTTATTTATTTCACTTAGGAGTATATCCTCAATGTGGTGTTCTCATTTTTTAATTTTTGAGACTTTGTTTCTTGAGATGTATTCTCCCCTTACCATGGGGTATCATGCTTTAAGGACCTCAGAAGCTTGAGAAAGGGGTGGGAACAGCTTAGGATGTGATGCTACAAATATGATGTTTTTTTGTTTTATTTTGTTTTGTTTTTTTGGTACTGGGGACTGAACTCAGGACTTTGAATTTACAAGGCAGATGTGGTACCACTAGGCTAAATCCCTAGCCCCAAACATGCTGTTTTTACTGAGAGTTAGCTGTTTTTCTCAAATATGTGCTCCCAGGATCATTAAAAGCATTTAATTAACTCCCAGAGTTCTGAAAAAGTTCATTTTAATCATTTTCCTTAGGTTCTCTGTGCTTTTTTGGAAGAAAGAAATTTTATGCTTTCATAATCTGCTATTCCCAATGACATTACTGGAAAACTTCAATTTGGAGGAGACAAATATTGATTAAATAGGACACAAGAAGTAATATGAACAAAAGAGAAAGTTATTAAGTAGACATAATTATATTTTTTAAATTGCTCATTTGAACTCATGCTTAAGAAAAATAATAACAAACCCACAGGTTTGAAGATTAGACAGAAAGATAGGTCTATCAATAACCAAAAAAAAAGGGGCCTGGGATTTAGCTCAGTGGTTCGGTGGCCTGCCTTGCAAGCACAAGGACCTGAGTTCAATCCCTAGTACCCCCCCAAAACAAAAACAAAAACAAAAACAAAAAACCCCACACCTCATTAGAAAAGATAATTGACTTAAACAGATCACAAAGGAAGACATGTACATTGCTAAAACAAAAAGCAGTTCTTGATTTTTGGGTAAATATTCTTTTCCGGGGAAAGGAAAGAGGTCTCTTAGACAGATGGCTTGTGTCATGGCTCCAGCAGGAAAAGCCCACAATGATGTTGGGATGCCTTTCGCAGAGGACAGTGGGTGTTATCACAGGATGTTGACAGTTCTGACAGGGTGCTGGAGCCAATCTGAAAGCTCTGTGCTGGCTATGTCTGGGACCTCCCAAGTGAACAATTAACCATCACTGCATTGGCCAGCCACCCACTGGAGAACTTAAAACATGTTAATGCATTATGCTGTAAAGAAGCGAAACAAATGAGCATAGCTAATGAACACTAGGCTCTTCCTGACATTAGAGAATCACTAATCAATAAAAAAAGAACAGTGAGGTGAAGGGCTTACCAGTGTGTCTCAGCTCTTATAAGTAAAACTTGAATGGATGCTGGTTATTTTCATGTCTCAAATTATCTTCCATAAACTATGGACAAGGTAAAATAATGGAATAATAAAAAAAAAACTTGGCAAACACAAATTTAGCCAAATTCTCAAACATTTCACCAACCTGGGGTAAACTGACAGGGAGTGCATTCCAGTGAGGTGCTGTGAGATGAACACAACACCACCCCAGTGCCAATTCTACCACATGGTGTCAATTTCTTAAAAAAAATTGGTTTGTACTTCTGTAAGACACCAAAGTCAGGAAAGAAGGGAAAGGCCAAGAAACTGTTTAAAATTTAAAGGTACTAAAGAGCCATGATAACTGATTGCAATGGATGATTTGGTCTGGACTAGGAAAATAACAACTATAAAATATATCTTGAGGAACACTGACTAAAATTTTCATGGGAATGATGGATTAGACCATTATATATTAGTCTTCAATCTTTCAGTTTTGCTAAAGAAGGCAGGATATTATCCAACCTGGGCTTGCAATTCAATTGAGAGCCTTTGAACCATCAAATGGGAATACTGCATCCATGTTGTGTGCTTAAGTCCATTTCAGTCTTCCTAATAGCATTATCTATGAGGGTGCTCAGAAACAAATCAGCAGCTTTTTCCTGTTCCTGATCTGTCTTTCATGCCTCTGTCTATTGGCAGAAATTCCTGCTTGAAGGTCACAGGCATTTCAACTCTGAAGTGGAGATCTTGTAAAATAAATTGTAACTTTGATTTCTTTTCTTTGGATTTTCTTCTATTACCTTCCCAAGCAGAGCAAAGTTGAAATGATCTTACCAGTGGGTTCTGTGATGTAGCCATTGTTACGGGGAATGAACACATGAATATATATAAGCATGCTTGTGGTTTGTTGAAAGGCTTTCTGCCCCACTCCTGGGGATTGCTGGAGTGGCTGAAGCTGTCTATATGGAAATCTCAGAGAAGCCAGGTTTAATACCACCCTCCCTGCATGTGCTATACCCTCTCAGTTGACCTAATCAAAACTAAACTGATGGAAAGAAATACAAGAAGCCAAAAGTGTGTAAACAGGGAGAAATGCTGCTGAATAGGTCAGAAAGACACAGTTTTTTAATAATTAGTACTAAATTACCTGAGGTACATTAGCATGCAGATGGTCATACTGATGGCTGAGCTAATTGAATAGGCATCTGTTCTCTGATCAGGATTCCCCGGGTTCTGAGCTGTTGCAGCTCTGCTGCTGTTTCACCAGTCTCCATAACCTTCATTTCAGAGGACTCACTTTCCCTGCACTGCACAGGTCATGATATTCTGGATCCTTCAAAGTATGCTTGCTCCACCTGAGGCCAGCAGATGTTGACTGGCTTTGCTTGGTACTGGGCAGCCTGGGTTCCTGGTGTGCACAGATGGAGTGGCTTATGTGAAATTGCAGAGACTGCAAGGTTGGCTCCAGGGCCAGAATGAAATGTGGTCTCCTCAGTGATAATCTGATAACTCACTGTCTACTGCCTGTTTTCCTGGCTTTCTACTTCCTGATTCCTGGAGCTGTGGAGCTGCAGTGCAGGAAAACTGGTACATTCCTTCCTTCCTGTATTGTCCTGAACTAGTGGCCACCCTGAGCTCCTGTCTCCTAAGGGCCTGATGTGAGGTTGTGCCTGGGCTATTGATTTAGTCTCTTCTACTCACTTGGATAGGAAAATTTGTGCATCTTGAACAAGAATGGTGCCCTCAGGGAGCAGTCCCAGATGCATGCAGTTTCCCTGGCTGAGATCTGCAAAGTTGAGCAGAGAGGCAGAGTGTGGTGCCTGTTGACAGCAACAATCAATGAAAGTCAGAGGCAGAAACCTTCTGGATATGGGCATAATGAGCCTGCCTGACCTGATGCAAACAAGCCAGTTACTTGCAGGCAAACTGGCACTCTGCCATGGGTCCTCCTTTGCAGACTAGTTTTGGGGCGACATCTGGTTCATGTCATGCATAATCACCAGAGCAACAGGATCCATCAGAGCTGGAGTAAAAAGGAAATGGAAGTAAGAGGCAGAAGAATGAAAGAAAGGAGCCCCTCTCTACAGGGCTTGATGGAGGAAGAAGGGCTGTTAGAGGATGTGAGTGATACTTATAGAGCATTCTCCAGGCAGCGTCTTCTGGAGCAGAGAAAACAAGGTTCTCTTCTGGTGAAACTGGCACTCATTTATGCTGGAAAGGTTCCTCCCCATGTGGACAGGTGGGCACATTCGTGAGCATGCTGAGTTCCAGGTCACACTTCTTCACATGTTGCATGTTCAAACACATTTACAGGAACATGTCTGGATGAAAACTTTGGTGTTGGAATGAGCAAAGCTACCTCTGGGTCACTGGGAGAGGGTAAATTGATAATTTCCATTGGTCCTTTCTAAGTGTCTTTGAATAGCCTGATCTGAAAACAAACAAGTTTGAAGGTTGGCACTGTCACTTAGAGGAGCAGCATCCCTACCTGCAGCACCAGTGATTATTCCTGAACCACTGGCCAAGGGGTGGCAAGTGTCCATGTCTGACTGGAATAGCTGTGTCCATCTTTCCTTCATTTAGGAGTTTTAGAAAATTTCCCTGTTATTTCCTCTTGCAATCCTGGCCCCCTCCACCTTTCTCACCATGTGATCCTCCCTTGATCATTTAGCAAGAGTCAGAGAACGTCTTATGCCTTGGAACTGGTCCCTGGAGTGAATGGTATCAGCCAGCATCATTCCACTTGACTCAGATGCTGCTTAAGAAGGTGGGAACTGCAAACACTGCAGTTTAGGCAAAAAAAAAAAAAAAAAAAAAAAAAAGCAAAGCATTTGAGTGTTTTCTAGGGGAGACTGCAACTTGAGTAGGGTGTGTGACGGTGGGTGTGACTCTTCTTCACAGACCACTGAAGTCTCTGTTTATATTCACACTCATAAAGGTATTCTGTAGAGGAAAATGAAGCAAGGTGATATGTCATGTGCTGATGGGGACAAGAGAAGGTGAAAAGGATCTTCCTAGGCGCTCAAGGAAGTTCTCACTTGTAGTATGAAATTAGACCCAAGACCTGGGTGGCTGGAGGGAGATTGGTAGAGGAAGTATCCACCCTGAGGCACACAGGTGGTAGGAACCTGTGTGGGAAGGAGACTACTGTGAGGGGAAAAAATGAGAGAATCGGGAAAGTTGGGTGCAGCAGAGTCCACAGAGAGGCAATCAGCGCACCTCTCAGACAAAGGCAAGGAGTTTGGTTTTGGCTCCAAATGCAGGGATAGCCAATGAGAAATGGTAAGTAGGTATGGTACAGACTCTGGCTTAGAACTTAAAATATGATTCTGGCTGTTATGTGGAGCAAGAGAAGAAGGGTAAGGAACACGTAGGAAGCTGCTGCAAAGGGCTAGCTAGTATCACCTTTCACTAGGGCAGAGTGTGAAGGTAGCCATGTGTTTTGTGGAAAAGCCCGGTTGGTGCATGGGGTAAAGAGAATAATGGAAAGAGAAGAAGCATGTGGACTTTGGGATTTACGGGCTGAGCAACAGAGGAATGGTAGGGGCATAGACAGACATCTAAGACAGCTGAGGAGGAAGTGGTAAGGTTCAAGTGTAAAATGAAATTATGTATTGGCCATTCAGATGGAACTCTCAAGTAGGCAAGTTGGATGGGTGAATTGGAAGTTTCTTCTAAGTCTGGAAATAGAAATATGAGCATCATCAACAAGCATGTGATTTTTAAGAATGCTTGGTTGCAATTCCTTAAAAAGAATTGGTGATTAGGTCAAAAGAGGAATGAAAAGAGTGAGCCTTCCAGATGGTTACATTCAGAGATGCAACCAGAAAGCACCAAGCTGAGCGGCAGAGAAGGAAATCACTCCTGTGGGCTATCACAGAAGTCTAGAAAAGGTGTCACCTGTGCTGACAGACATAGTATGGTGGTTCCTGAGCCCTGCCCCTACTCAGGGTGGATGACAATGGAGAGGGATGAAGCGGCATCTGCACCTGCACAGTACAAATACTAGTTTGTCTGTGAGGCAAAACTGAGGGGTGGGCAGTAGTGTCTGGAGAGGGTAGTTGGTAGTGAGGGTTGCTGGATGGTGGGAGGTGCTGGTTCCCTACAGGAAGAACTGCTACAGAGCAACCAATCCTATAATAGGCAAGAATGAAAAAAAGGGTGCTCAGTGCTGGAGAAAGAGACAAAAGAAGGTGAGAAGTGATGTTTTTTGTTGGGTGTCATGGAGTGACAGGCACTCAGATCTTTTGTCCCTTTTATAGGAAGGAAGAAGATGCAGCAGGCTTGCAGATTGAGAGAAAGGCAGAGAAGGAAATTCCCTCCTGGGTTGCTTTCCCTTTTATTTGTGAAAGACAGAATAGTCATCCAGGGGGGGGCTGTGCAGTGTATCTGGAAAGAGTAAAAGTCTTATGCAGTTTCAGTAACCCTAATCTCTTCCTTCATACTTCCCCTTCTCCTAGCACATGTTCTGCTACTGCTCTACACAGTGGTTCCAACTTCTAGGAAGCACAGACAGAAGGAAGGAAAAGAGAAAGGAAAAATGTAACCACGGACATGATGTACTCTCTAAGATGCATGGTGTAACTATTCCAAAAGTGTTGGCTGAGCACAATCATAGCTGATGCCATTGCACACTTGTGCTTGGCTTTGATGTTGTTAAACTAGATGTGTGACAAATGTCTGGCATGTGTTTTCCAAAGACATCTGCAAAATTTAGTCTGCCCATTTCTCCTCTTGGTCAACAGCATTTTTTAACAGCCTAGTACAGTCACAACACGTGTAAGGCTAAGGACGCTGCTGAATTTGATGCCTATTGGCCTTGTCCCTTACTCAAACCTTTTTGGACTGCTCTGTGTTGCTATGCTGCTTGTCACAGAGTCACAGAATAGGAGTTGGAGTTGGGATCTGCTTTCCCAGGGTCCTGGGGGCAAGGGTACAGGCAATATCAGAATCTAGGAGAACAGTATCAACATAAAGGAGTGGGCAACAGGTGAACACAAAGAAGGGTATGGCACCTGCTTAACGGAGAGGAAGTGGGCAGTCTTGACTCGTGCGTGGGTTGAATGACAGCAGGGCCAGCCAGGTGGAGGTGGGAGAGGTGCTCCAGGCATGCCTGTCCTATACAACGCTGAGCACACAGGAGCAGAGCAGGATGTAGGAATGCAGCAGCCATCCTATTCTCTGACTGCACCATGGGGTGTGACAGCTTTGGAGCTGGAGACTGAGCACTGGAGAGAAGACAGAAGTCCCTCTGGCTCTCACCAGGTGGCTGAGGTTGTTACCATGCTAATGGGGTGCTGCTCACAAGAGCTGAGCATGGTGGAAGCAGACAGAAAGCACCCATGGCGTTAGGAACATCAGGACCCACCAGTTCTGCCTCTTGAGATGCTGTCACCGTAACCCAGGAAGCCATCCAGTAAGGTAACAATTTCTCTATTTACAGATTCTGAAAATGAATGTCACACCCTCTGTATTCAACTTGCCAGTAGAGTTACATTCTGTGTTAAGCTCTCAGAGGTCATTTTGGAAGAAAAGGAGCACATGAGGGACAGTGCTGTTGTAGTCAAAGCCCAGATTTGTCATCTCAGAGTGGCAGGGAATGTGTCATAGATGGGTGAACTAGGAAGATGGAGTGCACAGCATTGGAAACTATTTGCATATTTTAACCCACAGCTACAATAGAAGCATCTGAGGCAAGTCACTGGGTTTTTCCATTTCAAATTTTCCAAGTATGGTATCAGGCACCCTGTGTAGACTTTACTTAGAAACCTGAAATGGAGCAGTCCAGTGTCATGTCCCTTGTGACACTTGCACTATAGTGGACCTACCACATGCTGGGCTCACCCAGGGCTGTGTGAGCTGGTGGGGGGGGGTTGTTGTTGTGACTGTGGCTGCTATTGAGTACAGATATCCTGGTTTATTCCAGTAAGCCTACACGTGAGCTATTTCCTATCACTGCCCGCATCCCTGTATGAATGCATATGCCCTCGTGTGTATGCACACATGTGCAGTGTGTATGCTCACATATCCAGTGCAGACTGACCCTGTGCTCTGTCCTCTAGGGGAGGCCATCACTACTGTGTCAGTTGGAGGTCCTCAAGCCTTTGTCTGTTTTCATTTCCTGCTTACTTAAGTACCCCAATCTGTCGCTGTCCATCAGTGGCATCTCTGGTTTCGTGGACAGCGTTTCCTCTTGCATTTGAGTTTACAGTACAGATGTATTTCTTTCTTTGAGAAAATCAACTGCTGTACAAGTGTTGCAGCTCATTAAGGAAGAAAACAGAAGTTGCTCTGAAGGAAATTTGGGTAATGACTTTAACGGACAGCAGCAAACAATATGTTTATAGTTTCTAGGAGGAATTCTGCACTCCCATTTGATCTCGGCCATGCCCTAGGCCCTCTAATATGTCAGCTGATAACTCAGGGGACACCAGCTCCCCACAGTGCAGCCACAGAGAGGAGAGGGAGGGAGCTGAGCATGAGAGAAGGAGGAAGCCATTGCCCAGAACCACTGTAGCTCACTCTGAGTTAATGGGCTTCTCCTCTAAGTCTTTCTCCTGTCAACTGTGAAATAAGGTGAAAGTCCTCTGCTACCTGAACTACTTTAACTCACAAAATTTCTCCCACCATATGTATGGGATCTTCTCCACATCAACCAGTTCCTTGAATCTCTAGACACCAGTGTGGTGTCCTATGGACCAGTGCTGTGTTGACTCAAGTGCCCAGAGCTAGTACAGTTCCAAGGTGAGGGCTCTGACCCTCAACACTGCCACCTCACTTGTCATCCCAAGTCCTGGCTTGTTGTCACCTGTTTTTTTTGACCAGCTGTTATAGGATGAGGGTTTTCAGGACCACTTCTTCATGGTCCATAATTAGTGCACTGGCTCAAAGAACTCAAGGCAATAGTGTGCTTGGTTAGGGGATAGTCACAGCAGGACAGTTGTGTGTCCGCTGCACCTTCGGCTCCATTGAGAGCTGAGCAGCCAGGCATTCTGCTACTGAGCACACAATGGGTGTTTCTGTTTGTTTGTTTGTTGTTTGTTCCACATGTGCAGTGATTACTGCATAGGATCTACAACTCTTTGAGATCCCAAAAGAAGTCATTTCTTTTCTGACTCATCATAAAATTTTCAGCATCTTTTGCCATTTTTCCTTTGTCACTTGCTTTTTCCTGAATCAACTTTCTTTGGTAGCTTTAAATTGTGTACCACAGCTGAGGACCCCACCAGAGACTTTTAGCTCAGTACACTAGAGCTGTTGTTATTGGAAGATGCAGCCGCTCAGGCCATAGTGAAAGAGACTTGTGATTTTCTCCTGGGAATTACTTCCTGGCCCTCTACTTTCTGTCAGATTGACCAGCAACCTAGTCTGAGTGAGATCACTAATTCAGGCTCAGTTCTTATTTGCCTACAGATTCTGTGTGCATTTGCATTTATTCTGTTACTTGAGGTCACCATGTGGCCTGGGGGCATCAGGGTAGCCGGAACCTACCTTACCTCCTCCTGACAACCTCAGCATCCAGAGAGGTGCTGCTGACTCATCTGTCTTCCATCACACTGGCCTATCTTTCATTCCTCTTAGTCCTTTACCAGTAAAGTTCTTTTTAGTAAATTTCTGTTTTCGCTAACTTTCCATGGAAACACAGTAGTCTGTGTTGGAGATGTTGGTGTGGCCTCTCCTGGCTCTGGATTTCTCTACACAAGGAAGCCCTGGAGTTCAGTTTTTTTGACCCTGGGAAGACCCCGGCCAGACAGACTCCCATGACCCGCAAGCCTGGGACAAACTCAAGGGGCAAAGAACTGGAAGCCAGACAGCTGCAGTGATTGCTGCTTCTGCCCAGTGGTAGCACCACTGTGATGACTTCACTATCCTTCTTGGCCCTCTGTCAACTCTGTTGGAATGAAAAATGGGTTCCAAGGACCCACCAGAACCCTCCTAGGAGATACACATCTAGGAGACTGCATTCCAGAAGAGGCTCCAGAGACCCAGCTGAGGTCCTGGCTTTATCTCTGCTTATCATATCAGGATCACAGGAGATGCAAAGACCAGGAGGGGTTCGAGCATCAACTTCTGAACAAGCTTAGCCTGGACCCTTTCTGGTTTCCAAGACTGACTGCTGTCAGAGGGAGAGGAGCTGTTCTGTAGCCCATGGCACTATCAGATCCAACCTGGGTCAGACCTGACAATACTTCAACCAGTTGTGGATGAGACCAACATAATGCACTGCTTCCAAATGTACCATAAATGAAAATCTATCCCTCCATGAATAACTGGGTTCTACAATTTAAACTAGAAGAATACAGAGATCTTAAGTGATATGCTCCTTAAATAGAGATGTGACATTAGATATTAAAAGGGTCTCACTTATTAATGGTGACAATAAATTTCAAGTTTGGTAAAATAATTTATTCAAGAATTTCAGGCAATTTACAAATGTTAGTTCTATTTTTGAAGATTTTCTAAATTAGCGTTTGAAATAGGCCACCTCTCTGAACTTCTTACCCTTCATCTCTATATCTCCTTTCCAGACACATACACCAAATTTAGATTCTCTGGCCCCAGAGTGTTTAGAAACCCCAAATCTGCTGAGCCTCCAGTTGTATACAAACCACTGTCATAGTTCAGCTGTCCACTCACCCTGTGTGAACTGTTTTGGTAAGAAATATGACTACATGGAGACTGGCCATAGATGTCAGTGCCAGTCTTGACTTCCTGGAGGGCTGAGGAAGTTTTCATTCTCAAACACATAACCAATTAGTGTTCAGGTGGGTTCATCCAGCCTCTGTCTACATTGATGGTTTTCAGATGTGGACAATTTTGTGCATAGGGACACTGATACCTCCTGGAGGCAGCTGGTGTAGATGGCAGGTGGTGTTCCAGGACTCCAGAGGGCAGGGGTTAGACACCCCATGAGTACAAAGAATTGTAGACTCAGGTGTCTATAGTGACCCAGATACTGGGAAAGGGATCAGAGTCTTAAAGAAGACCCTGGGGTGATGTGGCAGTGTCCACAGTGTCTGCATGGTAGTGTGAATGCTCTTCTCAGAGATGCACATTTATTCTTTATGTTTCTTTTTACCTTTTCTTGATGAAACTCCATAGTAATTATCTCACACACAAGATTGAACAGCAAAAGCTAACATAAGAACTAAATGAATAAATGAAGCAAGAAACTCTGAGGACCCTGGACAGACCACTCAACATAAAGACAGGGAGCAAAAAATGGCTTTTAATGCTGGTGGCTTGGCAAGTGCCTCCTGTCAGTCTCAAGACCACTGAATAGAAGTTTATTCTTTATATACCTCTTTTTACATCTATGAGCCTTACTTTCATTGGAGTTTCCCTGGGAATACAGCAAGCAGGATTTACACAAAGCAGAGTAGGGGAAAGGGGGAAGTGGTAGGATTTTCTGAATCTGTTATGCTCCTTTGGTGACAGATTACAGGAGTTTTCATGGCTACTCAGATACATTTCACAAACAGCACAGTTACCTAGTTAACCCATAGTTGCCGAATAACACAGTTAACCAACACTTGCCCAGTTCCACAAGGAGGGGTGGTCTCCTCTCTCACAAAGAAACAACGAGAAATAAAAGAACTTAAACAGCAAGACACACAGTGCTCAGTGAGGAAACTCTCGAACATATGCATTGCTAGAATGGAAGCTTGCTGAGTCCACTGTTGATGAGACACAGGATAATTCTACATTCATGTGCTGCTGGTTGTCTGCACAAATGAGAAAAATCACTTGGAAAGCTGCTGGCAATGCGAATAAAGGAAGCCAAGCAACCCGTGACCCAGCCATCCTATCCTCAGATATGCTCCTGATAGCCTATCCCCAGATATAGGAGGGTGGGCACACATGTGTGACAGCCCAGTACCATTAATGTCCAAAATGACATCCACAGTAGAAACAATCTGCACACTCTGGTGTATTGTAAAGTGGAATATTATGTGACAAGGGAAAGGGATCCAGCTCCCACAGATACCCACATGGATGAATCTCATGCAATAACATTGAGTGAAAAAAGTTTGAAACAAAACAATTTCTACTCTATGACACAGTTGTCATAAACTGCAAATGTTGCCAAAATTAAGCATGTGCAAAAGAAGTTGAGATTGGGGTCACCTTTGGGGTGATACAGGATGTATCTTGGGAGGTGAACTTGCAAGGCAGGTGGCAGAACCACTGAGTTAAAATCCTCAGCCTACTTTGTGAGTATTTAATGAGCTATGAGAACACTTCTGATGTGTGTGTGTGTGTGTGTGTGTGTGTGTATACATATATTACATAATAAGGGTAAATTTAAACATTAACATTGGATAGTATTATTTTCTTTTATTTTTGACAAGCATTTTTGCCTTGTGCTTAATTTAGTTTAGACAATAAAATTGTATTCATCAATTTGCTTAGGGAATGTTTCCACAGTGGCTTTTGAAGACAGGTTTGCTGAAAACACTTCAGAAGAAAATTGACTTTATCTTTACAACCATTTTTAAAAATAAGGGACTTCACTTCATTCCTTATTGAATGAGTGGTTAGTTTTAGTAAAATAATTTACTAGGTATGATAACACGCAAAAAAAGAAGAGTTGAAAAGAAGAAAAGAAAGAACCAGGGGACCAGCCCTGCTATCTTCACTCACTTTAATTTTATGAAATTAAATGATAATTATATTCTGTCTCTAAATATAGAAAATCAAATTGACTTGGTATTTCTGTAAATTTGCACAGTTGATGCTTGCCTTGAAATTAGAAAGCAAGTAAGAATTAAGTGCCTATTGCTCTGGTAATGTTCTCTTTCCATACCTAAAGGGGTACAAACTTCTTCCTGCAAAGCTTATCTTACATTGGTTACATATCTTTCTATTTTTCACTAAATCCAATTTATAACTATGGTAATCTGACAAATATTTAAATAGCTTCATTGTTGAAAATCACATTACGGAAAAGTTATTTGCCTGTGGTAGATGTAGCCTCTCCCAATATTTTCCCTAAGCCATTCTCAGACAATTTAATGTATTTGAAACAGAGAAGAGAGAAAATTCATCTTTCTCTTTTCCATAATCTCTTTAATGTCTAAAGGCCTTAAAAGCATAATGGAAATTACACTGAGAAATTTTCAAAGACTCTAACAAGAAGGAGCTAAGTCATCCATGATTGATCAAAGAGAAAAGTGGGTTCTTTCCATTTAATCTTGAAAGAGAAAAGTTTCAAATCCACTGTCAGAAGATTTCTAAAGGACTCTTCCTCATCGTTTTCCTTTTGGAGAAAAGAGATGGAGACCACATTAGTGCAGAGTGCCATAATGAAATAGAGCTCTTCTCAAGCCCTATCTCAACTGTAACAATTCTTCAACACTCTAGTTTTTGTATCTATATTATCTGATTAAAATGTAAACATCAGGATAACAGAAAATTCTGTTGAGATGACATACCCTGGTTTATAATATTAGTTAAAGTGACTAAGTGAAGATCCATTTCCATTCAACATATAGATGGCTTCACAATCCACTAACGAATCCAAACTTGCTGCTTTCCATGAGATTTTTCCATTTACTCTCTTCATTGGCTTTTAAATTTTTCTGAGTCCATGTTTCTGGTACATAGCGATTACATCCCCCGTGGGGAGCTGGTCCATGGATGTGACACATCTTTGTTCTTTTTACTCCTCCCATTCCACCCCTCTGCCTCCCTCCATCCCTTCTGCAACAGATTTGTCTCCCCACAGAGCAGTTCCTTCTCTGCTGTGACACCTCTTTCAATGACTGCAACAAGCAAGCTGCACATTTCCCTGCTGACATATTTGTGCTTTGTCAACCTCCACTCCTCTCCGTCTGACAACTGAGTTCTGAATGTAGCTACAGACTTTTTATTTTGCTTTTACTTAAAATACCATATTTAGTTGTGAAGACAGAAATACAATTGTACTGCATAAACAATGGCTGAAAATATTCTCTTGGTAGGTACTTCATGACATGTAAGTATAATGGTAACTTGGTTCATGAATGCTTTTGTTTGCAAACAATTTGGTTTGAGAACAGAAGTGTTTGGCAAAATTTTGTTTTTGTTTTTAAACTCTGTATCCAGTGTGATGAACACAAACATGGCCATTTTTTCTAGATTGGTGGAGTGAATTAAGTTCGTGAACTGAGGCACCACTGTATTTAAACCCAAATTGGCATGTAACTAGGCAAGGCTACTGCTGGGGCTGGAGGTCCCATTTAGTGACAGAGACTTGCCTGGCATTTGGGAGGCCCCGGATCTCATCTATCCCCAGCCCCTCGCTAAAACATGAAAAAAGAAAACATTAGAGATGTTTTAAGGGGTGTGTCTGCACCTTTTGATAGCACGGCCATTGAAGTTCAAAGAGTGGTCTCATTCACATCTCTTTTTTAAATAGTTTTGTAAACATCATTGAGATATCACTGAAGGAGTAAATCAATTACCTTAGTGAAATAATACTGGAGAGACATCTTCACAGTGTGATTTTAGATTTCTTGGCCCTGAAGTGTCCCACGTGCCATCAGGTCACTTCTGTCCCAGCTCAAGGCCACCATGATTAACTCTCCATCTTGAAGATGTGCACTTGTTTGATATGTCTTGTAAACAGAATAATACCTTTTGTGTCTGATCCTTTCACTTAGTGCAGTGTTTCTGGTTGGGCTCATCCTGCCTCTGCCCTTTGCTCTGTTTTATTGCAGGGGCCACAGATCAACCATAGCTGTGTTCTCCATTGACTTGATGGGGTATTGGGTGCCACCATTCTGGGAGTGTTAGAAAAAGTTACAGTGGATATAACTATTATACAGAATGAAGCCTTGTATACAAGTCTTTGCACACACGTGTGTGTTCATCTCTCTGGGGAATAGCCAGGAGGGTAACTTAGGTCACACAGTAAGCAGGTGTTCAGTGAGGTGAGAAACTGCAAGCTGGTTTTCTATGACCCAGCATGGCTGCCCAAGCTCTGCAGGCCATGCACTCAAATGGGCATCCCATCTTCTCCAGCCCTAACCCCTCTGTGGCCAGGCCCTGGACAGCCACCCTAGGGTACTGTGTGTCACACTGCTGAGACCAGTGTTACCCTGGTGATAGGCACACTGAGCAACCTTCTCTAATCAGTCAGCCTCTCATGTGCTTTCCTTGGGGGAAATACAGAGATCATTTTGCCCATTTTTGGGCTGGGTTGCTGGTTCATTATTGTTGTTGTTGATTTATGCTGTATTTTATTCTGAAAATTAGTCTGTTATCAGTTATAGGCTCTGAAAACACTGTCTTTTTATTTTTGACTAGTATCTTCTGAGTTAAAAAGCTTAAAGTCCGAACTACTTTTGAACAGCATTTTCTTTTGTGAGACACACTTCTGGTGTCATATCTACAAGATGCTTGCCTTACGCAAGGGCTCAACAAGCTTTTCTCTGATGTTTTCTTCTGGAAGTGTCATAGCTTTATCTCTCACACATAGTTCTGTGTCCCAGTGTGTGTTGCTTTTTGAGTGTGGTATGAAATAAGGGTCTACACTCATTATTTGGTAAGGGCATAATGCACGTATCTGAGCACTCTTTGTTGAAAAGATTCCTTTTCTCTACTGAATTTCTTTTGCACTGTTGTGAAAAATCAGTTAAATGTAAGTGTAAGGTTTTATTTCTGAACTTTCTTCTCTCTTCCACTGTTTGGCAGGCTACCGTTATTTATTACCAGTATCAGCTATATTATTAACTATAATAAGATTTGAAATTGAGCAGTGTAAGTTATCCTATTTGATCTATGTTTTCAAAATTGTTGTGACTATTCTATTTCCATTTGTACATAAACTTTAGGACCACCTTGTCATTTCACTGTTTTTTTCCAGTACTTTGCTCCTACTAATAATGATTCATGAAAATATATGAATTTTTACAGGTCTAATTTTCCTTGCTAAAATCCTTGGCCCCTCCTCAAAAGAAATGTTAAATCAAGGAATATGACTTCATATTTTTTATTTTAGGAGCTATTGCCAGATTATTCATTATATGCTGGGTTCCAATTTGTACCATGACCAGCAGCATCTCAAATAACAATATCTTCTCAGACCAATTTAGAATATTTGAATACTTCCGATTTTTCTATTCCAACATAGAAAATATACTTCAGTAACATATTAATAGATAGGCTTTTTTTTAGGTTGACCACAATTTTTTATATTGAGTTAATTTTCCTTATCTATGTAATGCCTTTTCATCTTTTATCCACTTTCTATTAGTTATTGCTTTATTCTTGATTCTTTATGACTTAAGGAAATTTGTCTTTGTGAAATAAATTATAATTAATGCCACCAATTTATCTTTGTCTTCTGAATCTACTTCTGACATTACATCTCATAAATATCACAAAATTTGACTGAATGTATCAATCTTTCATTTATCAGCTTCTGGGGTTTTGAATTACAGAGATTTTCTTGCTCTAGTACAATGAAATCACTCTCTCATCATTTCTACTGCTGCTTCTATGGTTTCTTGGTTTCCACCTGCAATTCCTGCTTCATTTGGAGTCTATTCTTGTCTAAGTTATCAGGTAAGGACACAAATTTAAATTCTTCCCAAATGGCTGTTTCTTGTCTTACTTCATTAATCTTTCCTTTTTCACACTGACTTAAGATGTGACCTTTATTACACATCAAAGTTTCTTATGTCTTTTTTTCCACAGTTGGGAGTTTCTATTCTGTTCCATTGATTTTGCAGTCAATTTAAGGACCAGTGCAACACTGTTTTATGATCATGGCTTTATAATGAAATATTCTGGTTTGAGTAAGACTAACCTCTTGGTTACTGAAATTCTTTCACAATTTTCCAGATTATTCATCCCCAGTTTTGTACATGAACTAAGGTCAGCTAGTTAAAGTAAATAGGTAGAAAACAAAAAACAAAAAATCTCATTGATGTTTTGGGGGATCATGCTGCATTTAGAGATTAATTTAGTAGTCAAGGGTGGTTATTCCTTCAGGCACACTGTGAGGGCCCATATACTTATGCTCCGGGGTCACATAAATATTTCTTAGCACGGACACAGTCACACTCCACAGACCTACCTGACACTTGAGCCAATCACAGAATACTTATGCTAGTCATCCCATAAGCCTGTGTACTTTGCAGTATCCTGAATTTTGGCTTGGCTTTGTGACATTCACACAGTGATGAGGTCCCCCAGCAATGCACTTGTCAGAGTGTGCAGCCATTAAGTGAAGCATGGCTGTGTGCGTACCTCTCTGAAGCAATATTTCTTATAGTTTTTCTTTTTGAGTTTCAAGAAATGAACCTTTTATTTTAGCAGAGTTTCAGATTTATCAAAAAACACTGCAAAGATTCTATAGTGAGTTCCCATCCCAATTTCTCCTATTATTTACAACTTACATTTGTACAGTTAAAATTAATTAAACTAATATTAATGCTCTATTATTACCACAACATATTATTTATTCAGATTTCCTTTGTTTTTATCCAGTCCCTTTCTGTCCCCAACCCCCTCTGTAATGATGCTAAGTATTAGTCCTCCATTATATAGTTTGTTTTGTTTCTTTTTATTCATGAAGATGGGGATTCTGTGAATTGCTTTTGTACCAATATTCTCCAAAAAAATTTATGCATTGATCAGTGTCCTGAGAAATGCCCTGCTGAGTGAGTGTGTGACTGTGTGACCACTCACATGTGCACAGCTACAGATGGCTTAGGAGACCCTGCGACAGGCAGCTATCCAGACAGACAGTAGATCTGAGCACCACAGGGCTGCCCCTGGTATAACAGCACACTGCTTTACAGTAAGCTATTTTTAATACCTGGAAGCATGGTCTAAAATGATGATAAAAGTGTATGTAACTTATGCTTTTGTGTCTTTGACTTACCTAACCAGGCTCCCAGAAAATGCTAAGTGATAGTAGTAGTAGTACTACTACTAATAGTATTGTAGTAGTACTAGTATAATAGCACTTTTTGAAAAAAATTCAAAGAGGATTCTTTTAGTATTTTTGTTAATAATGGAGCAGGATTTAAGTATATATTTCACCCCATTATGAAAGTATTAATTTAGTATTTTTAAAATTTCTCTTAATCAACAATCAATATTTAATGTTTACAAATGTTTTTCATCTTCTAGAATGACATCTGATGTCCTTCTTCAGGATATAGCCATGAAGTAATTTTTCTTGCTAAATTTCCAAATATTTCATCATTTGTGATGCCTAAAATAAACTATTGATAATGAGCTATTTAACAGCTTGTTATCTGTTGTTTTAGGCATCTTTATATTGATATTCATAGCTCAACTCATGCATTTTTTGTAATCTTACCTGAATGTTGCTATTTGTGTTATTCTCAGTTCATGAAATGAATCCAGGAAATTTCCCTTTTTTAAAAATGCAGAAAAACAGCTGGAATTGCATTTAAATTGTCAGTTTTTAAATATCTTTTAAAAATTTCTCCCCAAATACATGTGCCTGCTGCTATTTCTTCTAAGGCACACTGTTGATCTCTTTCAGTGAATCCTGTACATCTGTTAAAACAGCTTAAATGGATCACATCAGTGAGTGGAAAGCTCAGCATTCCTGTGTACTCCCTACAGCGGGTGGAACTGCATTCCTCTGAGATTCAGTGTTTGCACCTGACCCCATCTTGAGAATTTGTATGTGGCAATGGGGACTGTATTACAATCATGGCAAAACCAGGTCAGTAGGACCCATCCAGATCTTCTGCTGGGTGCCCTGATTTGAGGAGACCTGGCACAGGTTTGCACACACACAAGACTGCTGCATGCAATCTCAGGAGAAAGGAACATCCCTCAGCTAGGAGAGATGCCTTAGAGAAAGCAAACTTAAGGATCTGTTCCTCTTGGACTTTCAGACACAGGACTATGTGAAACACATTTCCATATTAAAGCCACATCGGCTGCCCCATTGTACCTTGGTGGCCCTAGGAAATGAACACCCCCTCCCCCAACACCAACACACAGATTCCCCAGAGCTCACACCTAATACTTCTGAGTACATCTTTACAGTAATAAACACACCGTTAAAGTCCACAGTTTTCCCTTTTCACGGTGCATAAACATGTGAGTTTTTACAAATATATAATGTGCTGCATTCAACACTAGAGTATCAAACAGGTTAGTGTCACTGCCCTGAAAATACAGTCTTCACCTATTCATCCTCCAACTGCCCCTTTCTAAATGCCTGGCAACCATGGATATTTTTTTCTATTTCCACAGTTTTACTTTTTCTGCACATCTGATATCTGGAATCACAGTGTGCAGTATTTTCAATGGCTTCTTTAATGCAGCAATATGCATGATGCTTCTTTTGTTTTTTCATGGCCTGATAGTTCATTTCTTTTTATTGCTAAATAACAGCCCATTTAATAAACACATTTCAGTCTTCCATCTATTGTTTTGTTGAAAAACATCTTGGTGGCTCCTAGTATTTGGTGGTTATATACAGAAATTGCTGTGACTGTTTAAGTGGCAGTTTCTGCATTGCTGAGTTTTCACTGCATTGCTGCATTGTCAGGGTAAACACCAAGATGTTTGCTTGCTGTGTAAAGTCACTGGACTGTTTCGGCATTGCAGGGCATTGTCAAGTCAGCTTCTTCAGTGGTTGTTCATTGTGCTTTCTTACCAGCATTCTCACCAGCATTTGATTTGTCATGTTTTTTAATGTTACCCATTCTAGCCAGTTCATGGAGCACTCTCATCTTTGTTTCTCTTTGCAGTTTCCTATTGTCATTAAGGCAGTTTGCATCTCTTCATATGCTGATTTATTGTCTGCATATCTTCTGTGGGCAGCATCTCTTCAGCTCTTTTGCTCATATTTTGTTTCACTGAATTTTTGTCTTTTATTTTTTATTTTTTTCTTGTGTGCAGTTTGCATATTTTGTACACCAGGCATTCTCAGAGACCCTTCTGTGGTTCTGCTCCAATCTGTGGTTTGCCTTTGCCTTCACTCAGCTGTATCTTTCCAGAGCAGAAGCTTTAAATTTAGTGAGTTTTTGCTCCCATAAATCATACTTTCCATGTTGTAGCTAGAAAAATATTGTCATTTAAATTTTGCCCCTGTGTCTATCTTCTAGATGATTTTCAGCTTCTTATTTCATGATTAAGCCTATGGTTCATTTTGGAAAGTTGTTAGGTCTGTATTTGCTGTCTTTTTTCCCTTCCTCCCACCTTCATTGTTTCTCCTGTCTCCTCTCCATGCCCTACCTCTCATTCACCTATACATATTCATATATTCATTGTCTGGAACCATTTGTTTGCCTTACCTCCATGGACCTCTCTCATCTCCTTTGTCAAAGGGGTGAGAGAAGGAATTGGGCTGTGTTATGTTCACTCATCAACTTCATGCAAGGTCTGTAAACATCATGTGCTGCAAACATATACTAATAAACTCAACAAAAAAGTTCAATGAACCATATTCTTCTGGACTCTCTGTTCTCTTCCACGAATATATTTGTCTATTAGTCCACAAATAATTGCATGGCTCTCTTGATTATTGAATTTTATACAAGTTGACCATCTCTGATCAGAAAAATCTAAACGCGAAATGTTCCACAATCTAAAGCCTTCTGAATGCAGACATGACACTGCATATGGAAAATCACACCTGTGACAAGTTGCTGTAAAAATGCAGTCACACTAAAAATGTGCTTTGAAGTTCCTTCAGACTGGGTGTATGTGGTGTATATGAAACAAGTGCATCTTGTGTTTGACTTGGATTCCAACTCTAAGCTACTTTAGCAGCACCTTCATCATATTTTTGATTCCACTTCCTAAATATACTCATGAAAAAGGACTTCCAGCACTGCTTCAGAAAGTGTCAAGAAGGATGGGATACATGTGTTCTAAGTGAGGGGTAGCATATTGAGGGGGATTAATGGCCATGTGTCTTTTACTGTAATAGTTTTAAAAAACTTACATATTCAACATACATTTTGATTACACCTTGTAATCTACATGGACTTTCAACCACTGCAGTCCTTCCCTACCCCTGGCTTTGCTTTCTGCAGTTTCACCTACCTGTGATCAACTGTGGTCCAAAAATATTAAGTGGAATGCAGAAATAAAAGTCACCAAGTTGTAGGCATTGGGTGGTTCTGAGCCCATCCTCCCCCATGATGCCTGTCCCCAGTGGACCTAGGATAATCTTACATCAGAAGAATCAGGGTGAATACAGTGAAGAAGATACTTTAAGAGAAAGAGAGGGGCTGTGCCCATGTGAGTTCAGCATAGTGCATGCTATAATTTCTCTGTTTCACTGCTAGTGTGATTTGACACTTTCCATTTAAACCCTTCGGATCCCAGTTGGTGAGATAGTTTGGGGATAACTGTTCTGTGATTTTTATGCTTTATTCTCAGTTTTTCAGTGATCATGAGTACTCAGGCAGTGTTCTTCAAAAACATTCATAGAATTTTCCCAGTCTTTAAGTGAGATGGGAGACAAAGGGGGAAAGGGACTGGCTTTGGCTGATTGCTTCTCTTAAGATAAATGAGGCCTTAATGAGATAACTGACATTGTGAAATGACAAGAAAAGGGCTAAAGGTGTGGGAAAAGTGGGAAGGGTAGGGAAAGGTAATAAGGGAAAAATATGAGAAAGTAAAAATATGGAAATAAAGTGTTTGTAAATGGGGAGGGGAGGAGGGGATGAAGGGAGGGCAGGGACAAGGGGAAAAAATGAGAACCAAGACCACCTGTCATGTAAAGGTACATGATCCCAATAATGAATGCAACTGTACTGTATACCTAAAATGTACCAATAAACTCAATAAAAGAGAAAGAAAAGACAAATGAGGCCTTAAAGGAGCAGCCTCTTGTGGAAAAGGGAATTGTGTTATGAAGAAAGCTCTGGACTGCTTCAAAACACATACTTTCCCTCCCTTTGGTAGAAAGAGGAATGGTTTAATTTTTCTTCAATATTCACTGTTAAAACTTGGTGTTTGTTTTGGAGGGTAAGAAAGTATGGCCATTTTTCCTAAAACCAGGTCCCCAGTAGTTCTTAGCTAACTAATTGCCTGAATTTAGCCAACAAAAATCCATCAGAATTTTCACACATTTTCCTTGTGGTTTTCACAATCACTGTATTGTTTCTAATGCACTAATCTAGGCTTTCTTTTCAATTTTTCTGCCTCTGGGACCTGAGTTCTCCATTGAATCTAAGAAAAGGCAATGAGTTTTAGCTTTAAGATTATTTTTCTTATTATAGGGACAGGAAAGATTTCTAAGTTCCTTATGTGTTGAAACTAAGCTAATTGCCTGTTAGAGTTAATCCAGAGTCAATTTTGGTAAATTATACTTCCACTGAAAATTATTCATGTCATGTAAACATTTCATATCAAAGTTATCCAGAATATTTTTTAAATTTCTATTTGTAGTTATTACCTCATAATTTCTTATTTTGAGTCAGTTTTTTCTTTTTACTAAATTAGTGGTTTTATGAAGTTCATTAACATTTTTGAGAAATAATTTCTTCATTCATGTATTTTTCTTCTTTAATTCATTTTTGTTTTCCTTAAGATCACTACAATTGTTTTTTTAATATTTTAAATGGAATGCTTGTTTCCTTTCATTTCTCTCCTTTAACTCTAATGTGAAGAGTTAAGGAATTAATTTTTCTCTCTTCTAGCTGATGCAGTACACTATTCTCATTAATTACCTAATTGCTTTCTAGATACAGCACAACTGGACTTCCTTTTTTAGTTTTTGAAGGAATTTTAAGCATCTCTTCTTGTTAGGGACCTCTTTATCTCCTCTCCTTTCCCCCCATCCTTTTCCTTCTTTGCCACAGTACAGTCTTGTGTTGGTTAACAACAAGGACACATCTCAGGAAATGTGTGCAAAGTTTACTGAGCACACTCAATACACTCAGATGGTCTGACTGCCGCACACCTAGGCTGCACTATAATCTGATTAGGCCACCGTTGCATACATGATCTGTCATTGATGGAAACCTCATTATTCTGAGCATGGCTGTGTTTGTTATTGATTTTCTTAACAGTTTTGTACATGAGAATATAAGGTGTGTGTGCTGGAACAAAGTTGTTTACCATCTTTTTAGTGGACATCATTTTATAGTGGACACCACATCTACCTTAAATCATGGTACTTATATCTTTTACAGGTTTTGTTTACACAACCTTAAAAAGAAGAATTGTATTTCTGTGGTCTGCTCCTTACTTATTCTACAATCATAGGGTACATAGGCTAAATTATTGTTTCATAGAAGGTGAGAATGTTCATAAAAGTAATTCAGTGTCCAAATAAAGAATGTAAACTATGAATAATTAACCATGTTTCTAATTTTAATAGGTCTGTCTTCTACAAGAATGACCCAGTAGTATAAGACTACTATTGCAAATATAACATTTTGTTACACTGATTATCAAACCTATCGAGAGGTCACCTCTACTATCTGGTATCAACAAGCTAAAGATCATCATCATAATCATTACACTCAGTCCTACTGTCTGCATAGAATTAATTCATTCCTGCCATCAAGTCAAATCAATCACAAGTAGGGACTCAGGAAGGGATTTTAATTGTCATTGAGTGATCTGGCTACTCTCATTTGTACCATATGGACTCAAGCCCAGGAGTCCTATTTTGAGCAGCAGCATTTCCAGAACCAACACAAAGAATCCTGTAACCTTTAGTCCTGTGGATTTCTATCATAGCATGTGCTCTAGATGGGTTTTGGGTGCTATCACCTCAAAGTGAACTAAGCCTTGTCTCAGAAGATCTGTTTTACCAGGACCTTCTGCCAAGCGGGAATTAAACCATCTCTTTCCACTGGCCATAGTGTAGTGAATCCAGGATTTGGAACTGCTGGATTGGAAAGATGACCTTGGGCTAGGCAGGATTTTTTTCTCAAAAATGTGCAGCTATAGATGTAGAGAGAAGCTGAGAAGAGCCTAGTGCTCCTAAGGAGTGACACCACTGTTAGCTACTGTCATTGGCACAATCAGCATTGATTTGTCATGATTCAGAGTAGCAGAGATGGCAAATGTTCTCTTGCTCAGAGATGGTAGCTCATATTTTTAGAAACTAAGGCATCTGTTCAGAGTTACCTAACTCATGTGCGCTGGTTTTCCTGAACTAGTTCTCTATCTGTCCCACTGTCCCTGCTGACATTGAAAACCAACTCTAACCCACTGTCAGAGGAATTTATTTCCAATAACCTATATGATCAAGACAATTCAAAGCCCTGCACCTCAATGTCTTCATTTTTAAAAGATGATAAATCCAGCTCTGTCTACTAGCAATAAAATAAGTTAATTTTACTGAAGATAAAGTGAATTGATTCTTTGTGTAACAAAACATAGTGTATGAAGTGCTGTCCCTGTAGGAGACCTTATTACTGTACTAGAATGGTCCATTTAGAAAGAAATGTGTTTTGCAGAAAAAAAGAAAAAAATCCTAGTCCCTCTGCCTTTTGATTAAAAATTAGCATAATGAACTTTGGCAGATTCAATATTAAATGCAAGGCAGATGTACCAGGTATCTCTTTTTCTTGAAAATTTTATCTTGTCTTCCTGTGTATAAAAAACTCATTAAAAGTAAAAGGAGAGAGACCAGTGAAGACTGCCCAGCCATGTGGGTGCATCTGCAATGTCCCACCGCCACCCCCTGTGCTGTCAGAACTCCTGATTGTGCCCATACCTGCATCCACACTGCAGAGGCACAGGTGGTCATAAGGGTCATTTTACTGAGCTCCAGAAGATAGAACAGAAGTGAACAACTGCAATAAAGACACATCAGACCTAAATAGTTGCTAAATTGGAGTGATCACAACCTTCCATTAGAACTTGGACTATT
Source organism: Fukomys damarensis (assembly GCF_012274545.1). Taxonomy (NCBI): domain Eukaryota; kingdom Metazoa; phylum Chordata; class Mammalia; order Rodentia; family Bathyergidae; genus Fukomys; species Fukomys damarensis. The sequence goes on along the minus strand of NW_022900921.1, from coordinate 49,078,133 downwards.
TTCAGGTGAAGGGCAGCTGGTACCTGCAGTAGAACCTTGCAGAGCTCAACCCAGCAGGAGGTCAGGGGTCTCAAAGTGGGCCTTGCAGCCAGAATTCAGCCTGAATGTCAGGGTTCTACCATTGGCTAGCTGAGACTATTTGACTTAGTTCTGCACCTTACTGTCCACACTGTCTATTGTGACAGCAGACATATACCCTGAAAGAGGCTCTTCAAATTTTTTTCTTTCTTTTTCTATTTTTAATTTAAAATTTTTATTTTTTTCTGTTCTGCAAATTCTTCTTTTTTTTCATTCTTCTTTTTTCTGCTCAGTCTTTTGCTAGCCCATGTTATTTTTCATCTCCCTTTTTGTTCCTGTTCCTGCCCTAATTCAGATTCTCCTTTCTTTTTCTTTTCTTCTCTCTTTTTCCTTTGCATGATTGTCATTAAGTTTCAAAGGAAAGTGAGTAAAATTTATAGCTTCCCTATTACTGGTAAGTTGTTCTATTCTTGTCTTTGTTCTTGCACTCTGTCTTTTGTTCTTGTCTCAGTCTTTGCTCCCCCATATTATTCTTCACCTCCTTTTTTGTTCCTGTTCCTGCCCAAATTCAGATTTCTTCTTTCTTTTTCTTTTCTTCTCTCTTTTTCCTTTGTTTGATTGTTCAAACAATCAAAGGAAAGCGAGAACAATTTGTAGGTTCCGTAGTACAGGTAAATAGTTCTATTCTTGTCTTTGTTCTTGCACTCTGTCTTTCCTTCTTGTCTTCAACAGTTTCCTAGAGTTTGTGTGATCATCCTGTGTCCTCTGGCTTCACTTGAAACCTTCTCTTATTCTTTTGCCTATCTATTCCTCTCCTCTCAAAACCTTCTAAGATCCATCCTGAAGGGTAAAGGTGCTACACTGAAGAGTTTATTCACTATAAACATATTTTGGGCTGGTCCTCAATTTTGATTTAATTTCCATGGTTAAAGGTAATAGATTAATGACTACAACAAAGGCTCAATTTCTAAGCTGTGCTTGATGCTTTTGTGTTGCTGAAAAGATTAATTGGGCTAAAGGGTTGTCCTTTCTGACATTAAGAAAATGAAAGTGTCTCTGAGTCATTAGAAACTCAAAACACAAAGAACAGCTATATCAGGAGATCAAAGTAGTAATCCAGGGATTAAACCAAGGACAGCCCAACAACAAAAATAAAAATGAGAAAACACTTAAGCAAGGCACACATACAGACTTCCAGTTCACCAACAGCAAATTCTAGGGGAAATGAGGTTGAAATATCTGACAAACAACCACCAAGACACCCTGTACTCATAGCACAGGAAGTAACAAAACAGATCAATCAGTCTATAGAAGAATTCAAAGCAGAAATAATTTTCCAGATAATGACAGAGATGGTGAGCACAATGAAAGACATGACTGGAGACTCTAGAACAGAAACAAACAAAAAAACCCCAAAAAACAAAAGCAAATAAACAAAAACAAACAAACAAACAAAAAAACATGAGTGCAGGACCATGATAAAAGCCAAGAATGCCAAGCATAGGAAATAAATGGAATCCAGGAAACAGATTCAAGCAGATAGAATATATAAAAAACTATTTGGGGCTGGTGATTTAGCTCAGTAGTTTCTCCGCCTGCCTTACAAGCAAGCACAAGGCCCTGAGTTTACCCCTGGTACCACACAAACAGACACACACACATACACAAATCTCCACTGAAAGCATTTGCAGAAGAATGAACAAGTGTAAAGATTGAATTTTAGATATAGAAAATAGGATTGCAGTCAGTGAATATGAAAAGAGAGGTCTCTTAAAAACAGTAAGGGATCATGAAAAATCAATCCAACAACTCCTAGATGATGCAAAGAAGAATAACATAACACTGATAAGAATCCATGAAAAAGCAGGAGAAAGTACAAATGACTTAAAAAAGCTGTTCACAGAATTGATAATAGAAAACTTGCCAAAGAGAGGGTAAGAATTTGATATACAGACAAGTGAGGCATATAGGACTCCAATTAGCCATGATAAAAAAAAATCTACATATAGACATATAATAATCAAGATCCTAGAAACCCAAAAGAAGAACAAAATACTACAAGCAGTAAAAGAAAAGAAATAAATCACATGCAAAGGAAAGACCATCAGAATCACAGCAGACTTTTCAACACAAACCTTCAGGTCAATGGAGTGAGGCATTTCAAGCCATAAGAGAAAACAACCTCAAACCTAAACTGCAGAACTCTCTTTTAAAATGGATGGCAAAATAAGATGCTTCTATAACAAAGAACAGCTGAGAAACTTCATGGATATCAAACCAGCACTACAAGCAATTCTAAACAATATTCTAGAAAAAGATGATGAAGGTCACAACACCATGAATCCCAACAGAACAAATCAATTAGGCAAGACAAGGAACTAAAGAGAGAGGGGGAAAATTAAATAGAGCCAACAACAAGACAATAACATGACAATGATAAGTCAGTACATATCAGTTATAACCATCAATGTCAATGGCCTCAATTCACCAATTAAAAGAAATAAACTGGCAGAATGTATTAAGGAGTAAAATCTAAAAATATGTTGTGTACAAGAAACACCTACTTCAAAAAGAAACCCATAGATTGAGAATGAAAGGATGGAGAACAGTTTTCTATGCAACAGGAGCCCATAAAAAAGCAGGGGTAGCTATCTTAATTGCAGACAAAGTAAATTTCAAGCCAAAACTGATTAAGAGAGTCAAAGAAGGCCACTACATCCTTGTTAAGGGAACAATCCAAGAGGAAGAGATGACAATTATAAATATATAAAAAACAAATATTAATGACCCAAAGTATATAAAACAAATAGTAAGGGACATGGAAAACCAAATAAGCATTAATACAGTTGTAGTGGGGGACCAAAATACCTGACTGTCACAAATAGACAGATCATCTACACAAAAAATCAACAATGAAATACTAGAACTGAACCAAGCCTTTTAATAAATGGACTTAATAGATATCTACAGATGGCTCCACCCCACAAAATCAGAATATACATTCTTTTCAGCTGCACATGGGTCATTCTCCAAAATAGGCCACATACTAGCTCACAGAACAGGTTTAAACAAATGCAAAGGTATTGAAGTTACCCCATGTATATTATCAGGCCATAGTGCAATTAAACTGGAGATCAATAGAATAAGAAAACATAAGAACATCACAAAAACAGGGAAATTGAACAACACTCTCCTGAACACTTAATAGGTTACAGAGGAAATTAAAGAAGAAATTAGACAGTTTTTACAAATAAATGATAATGCCAGTACAATATACAGGATTCTATGGAACACAATGAAAGTAGTTCTATGTGGAAAATTCATAGCAGTGAATGCCCACACTAGGAAAACAGAGTGAGGTCAAATAAACAACCTAATGATGAATCTTAGGCTCCTAAAAAAACAACAGCAAGAAAAACCCAAAGCTAAAAAAAGGGAGAAAATTATAAAGATTAGAGCAGAAATCAATGCAATCGAAACTAAGAGAATGATACAAAAAATCAATGAATTGAAGCATTGATTTTTTGAAAGAATAAATAAAATTGATAAACCCTTAGCCACCCTTCTCAAAAAAAGGAAAGAAAAGGTTCAGATCCATGAAATTAGAAATGAAAAAGATGAATGCACAACAGATCCAACAGAAATCCAGAGGATCATCAATACCTACTTTGAGAACCAGTACTCTAATAATAACTTGGAAAGCACAGAAAAATGGACAGATTTCTAGATACTTATGAATTACCAAAGTTAAATGAAGAAGATAAAAAAATTCTAAACACCCCAATCACAATCAGTGAAATTGAAAATTTAATTAAAAACTTACCAACAAAAACCCCAGGTCCTGATGGATTCAGTGCTGAATTTTACAAGACATTTAGAGAAGAACTACTGCCACTACTCTTTAAACTTTTCAATGAAATTGAAAGGAAAGCAATACTTCCAAATTCGCTCCTGGAAGCAAGTATCACTTTGATTTCCAAACCAGGGAAAGACCCAATTAAAAAAGAGAACTACAGGTTAGTCTCCTTAATGAATATCAATGCAAAAATCCTTAATAAGATATTAGCAAAAAGAATACAGAGGATCATCAAGAAGCTCATATAGGGCCAGGGATTTAACTCAGTGGTTCGGTGGCCTGCCTTGCAAGTGCAAGGACCTGAGTTCAATCCCTGGTACAAAAAAAAAAAAAAAAAAAAAAAAAAAAAAAAAAAAAAAAAAAAAAGAAGAAGAAGAAGAAGAAGCAGCTCATATATCCTGACCAAGTTAGGTTTATTCCAGGGATGCAAGGATGGTTCAACATACATAAGTCAATAAATGTAATACACTATATTAACAGAGTCAAGGACAAAAACCATTTGAAACTCTCAATAGATGCATAAAAAGCATTTGACAAAATTCAACACTCATTCATGATAAAACCCTGAAGAATACTGGAATAGATGGTCTTTATCTCAACTTGATAAATGCTATCTATGAAAAACCAACAGCCAACATATACTAAATGGCCAAAAACTGAAAACCTTTATGCTAAAATCAAGAAGAAGACAAGGATGTCCACTATCACCACTCCTGTTCAATATAGTTCTGGAAACATTAGCCACAACAATTAGACATGAGAAAGAAATCAAAGTAATAAAGATAGGAAAGGAAGAAGTTAAACTGTCATTATTTGCTGATTGTATGATACTCTACATTGAATTCCCAAAAAACTCTGCCAAAAAACTTCTAGGCTTAACTGACACTTTCAGCAGAGTAGCTGTGTACAAGGTCAGAACTTAAAAATCAGTAGCTTTTTGTACACATATAAGAGACTCACTGAGAGTGAAATTAGGGAAACAATTCCTTTAACAATAGAGTCCAAAACCCAGAAGTATCTAGGACTCAATCTAACAAAGAAAACAAAAGACCTCTGAAAACTACAGCACTCTGAAAAAAGAGATCAAAGAGGATATAAGAAAATGGAAAGATATTCCCTGCTTCTGGGTAAGAAGAATCAATATAGTGAAAATGGCCATACTACCAAAACTACTATATAGATTCAATGCAATTCTGATTGAAATTCCAACATTACATTTTACAGAACTACAGAAAATAATCCAAAAATTCATTTGGAACCAGAAGAGACCTAGAATATCAAAAGCAACTCTAGGCAACACAGACATAACAGGGGGTATCACAAAACCCAACATGAAACTATACTACAAAGCCACTGTCATAAAAACAGCATGGTGCTGGCAAAGAAAAAGACCCAAGGATCAATGGAATAGATTGGAAGATAGAGAAACAGCTCCAGATGTATTCAGTTACCTCATTTTTGACAAAGGAGCCAAACAGCATAACTGGAGGAAAGATAGCCTCTTTAATAAATTTTGTTGGAAAAATTGGTTTTCACTTTATCAGGGATTAAAACCAGACCCACATCTTTCACAGTGCACTAAACTAAAATCCAAGTGGATTAACGATATAAATATTAAAACAGAAACACTAAACTTAATGGAAAATAAGTTAGGCAGAACTGTCAAAGACATTGGCATAGGAAAAGACTTTATGAACAAATCCAAAGTAGCATGGGAACTAGCACAAAGAATCAACAATTGAGATATCATCTTTTAAAAAAGCTTCTGCATGGCAAAAGAAACCACCAAAAGAGCTAAGAGACAACCTACAATGTGGGCAAAAAATTTTGCCAACTGCTCTTCAAAGGACCATTATCTTAAAAAAAAAAAAAAAAAAAAAAAAAAAAAAAAAAAAAAAAATCAGGCCCAAATATGAAGACCCAATTCAAAAATTGGCATCTGAAATAAAAAGACATTTCTCAGAGAAGGAAGTAAAAGCAACAAAGAAGCAAAGGCAGCAAATAAATATATAAAAAAATGTTCAACATCACTGGTTATTTGAGAGATTCAGATTAAAACAACACTGAGGTTGCACCTCACCCCACAAAGAATAGCTGCTATCAAGATATCAACCAATAACCAATGTTGGTGGGGTTGTGGGGAGATAGGAACCCTTCTCCATTGTTGGTGGGTGTGCAGACTGGTGTAACCACTATGGAAATCAATATGGAGATACCTCAAAGAACTAGGATTAGACATTCCATTTGACCCAGCTATTTCCCTGCTGGGTATCTTTCCAAAAGAATTGAAAGAATCTTACCACAGTGATCTATGTATACCCATGTTTATAGTGGCAGAGTTTGTAATAGCTAAAACTTGGAAACAGCCCCACTGCCCATCAGTTGGAGACTGGATAAAGATGTGATTTTTCTATAAAATGGATTACTACTCAGCCATAAAGAATGAGAAACTAGAGTAATTCATAGGAAAATGAATGCATATTGAGGCCATATTCTTAAATGAAATAAATAAGACACACATGTGTAAATACGGAATAGTTTCTCTGGTGTGAAAAACTAAAAGTGTGAATAAGATCCAAGTTGTATAACTGATAATGTGAAATAGGAAGAAAAAGTCTAAGGGTGTAGGGGAAGTGGGAAGGGTAGGGGAAAGGAAATAAGAGAAAAGAGAAAATGCTGGAAAAGGAAAAAAAGGAAACAAAGTTTTTGTAAATAGGGGAGGCTTGAGGGGTTGAAGGGAGGGCTGGGCTATGGGGAAAAAATGAGAACCAAGATATGTCAAGTAAAGGTACAAGATCCCAATGATGAGTGTAACTGTATTGCATACTTAAAAAGTACCAATAAACTCAATTAAAAAAAAGAGTAAAAGGAGAGAAAATTCAGCCTGGATATGATGTACCTCGTTGGAATTCCTATAAATTCTGTATAGGATTAGCAGCAGAAATAATGGTGTATCCTTTCCATCAGCAACAGAATAGAAAGGTTATTTCCACCCTGCCAGGCTAGTGAATGGGAACACTGGGGCCAGGATGATGGGGACAGAGGTGTGCAGAGGAAGGACCACAGGGTCCCCTGGGGCCTCAACCTGTAGAAATCTTCCACCTTCACCTCATTTGGTCCTTGAGGAGCACTCTACTTTCTTGTGAGGGCTTCCTGCATCATTCAACCCCACCAGTAATTCTGCATGCTCAGTGTGCTAATAAATGCATTAAATAATTTCTAGGACATTACCATTAACAAATACTTTTTGGTCACCTACTATATGCTAACTACCTTTTTCTTGCTCCAAAGAACCTGAATGTGCAATTGGGGAAATAAGACCAGTCATGCTACTGAATGTGACCAGCATGGCACAGGTGAGGTGCACCAGTGTCATGGGATGGGGAAGAAGGGTGAGATTCTGCACATGCATCAAAACATGAGAATGCATTGTGTGGAAGCAGACAAGAAGTTAATCCCTCACTGCCTCAAAAAGAGGCCAGAGCTTGTTAAACAGAGGCTGCTGAGCTACAAACATTTTGATAAATTTAAATATGCACCAGAAAGCCTGGCTGTAAATTTGAGATAATAGGAGAAGTGAATTTAAGACCATATTGTTTACGAATCAGAACATACTATAGATGATTCAGGTCAGAATGAAAGGAAAAATGGGAAAGAGAAGAAAGAGAATCTAGAGGGTCTTAGTGGCCACAGTTCCTATAATGCTAAGCTGCCTAAGGGAGTGAAAGTCTTAGACAGCACCTAGCTATAGGACCAGGTTGCTTTGGGGTCATATTTTTAAAAAATCTGAATAGGTACAAATGGAGGGATTTTGGTTTACTTAGGTCTAAATTGATTCAATGAGTATTAGAAAAAAAGACAGAGTACACAAGAGAGAAAAACACAATTTCAAATGTGCATATTTTGCTTCATACAAAATGCCCATAAAATTGGCAGAAATCATATAGACCAGAAGGAATGTGTGATTTATTTAAAGTGCTGAAGGAAAAAAGAAAGCTATCAATTAGAAGCCTGTATCCATCTATACAACAAAAGTAAAGAAATTTAAATATTCTGAGATGAAGAGGACCAGAGTTCACCCCTAGCAGATCTCCCCTACAGAAAATACTTAAAGGGGCCCTTCAGGTTGAGGTGAGGTAGCATTTGAAGCCACATGCAGAAATAAAGGGCACCAGTCAAAATAACTACACCAGTCAAGATAGCTACACTAACTACACATGTAAATGCAAAAGACAGTGCAGATCGGTTTTCTGTTTGTAACTCAGATTTTCCTATCTGATTTAAAAGACAAATGCACAGTACAATAAGTCTGAGGGGATACGAACAAAGTGTGAAGTTGCATTTTCTGACAATGAGTAGCGAAACGAGTCAAGAATGATATAAATGCAGTTTTTTCACAGCACTTAAATTAAATCAATAGGTATCCAAACACTACTAAAAATTAAGACACTAACAGCAACCCTCAAAGGAACCACTAAGAACATAATTCATAAAGCCATAAAGACATGGGCAGGGAAAAAAAATAACTTGCTATAAAATATCTATTTAACAAAAAAGGAAATTAATGAAGAGATGGAGGAAGTAAAAAAAGATGTAAGATATGGGGTTATGGGTAAGTGTTCTCTAGAGGAGCAAAAACAATAGAATGTATATATGAACACATGTGCACACACACACACACACACACACACACACACACACAGAAGGAAGTTTACCAGATATGCTTAACAAGACCAGAGGCTGGATAGTCAAGTGTGGCCATTTGCAGGCTGGAGAGCCAGTGGATCCAGTAGCTATGCAGTCCAAGCAGCTGGAAGTAACACAAAACTAGAGATCAAGGGTGCAGAGCCAGTTGGACTGAAGGCCCACAAGCTCCTGGAGAGGTTGGTGTGTGTCTTCAATGGAGGTAGAAAATGACGCAAACTGAGGCCACAGGTGATGTAGGAGCAATAGAGGTGGGGTCAAGCAGAATAGAACTCAGCTGCAGAATGACTTCCTCTTCCCCTTCTCTGCCCTTCAAGTTATGAGTAATGGGTGGTGCTGTGCACAATCGGGGAGGGTCTCCACCCTCAACTCACTGGCTTAAGTCCCAATTGGCTGTGGAAAGACCCCATAGACACACCCAGATGAGTGAGTAGCATATCCTATCTTGTCAGTAATTATATTAAATGCAAATAAATTAAATGTTCCCATTAAGACACAGATTAGAGTGGATGAGAGGCAAGATCTGACTCTGCATATACAGAGGAGACTCACTAGGTTCAAAGACACAAACACTATGAAAATTGAAAGTAGACAAAGGCACACATAGCACTAGTGAGAGTGAATTTCTGTGTGGTGCTGAAACTGTTCTGCAATTAGATAGTGACAGCGTTACATGACATGACCCCATGGCTATACTAAACACTGTTCAATTTGATGCTTTAAAAATGGTGACCTCCTGGTATCAGAATTATCTCAGTAGAGAGAAAGATCCTGATTCTCAGTTAGCTGTACTAACTGCCTTGAGTTTCAAAGCTTCCCATGTATCCTTTTACAGGTTTCTTTCTTTGTTTTTCTTTCTTTCTTTTTTTTTTTTTTTTTTGCATAAAATACCTTGTAAAAGTCCTCTCGTAAGACTCCACAGAGAGTGAACAGCCAAAACGGCCTCCACGATGTTGGAAGGAACACACCAGGCTAGATGGTAAACAGACCTTTATTAGTCTGGCCAGACGGCACTCTCAGAACCAAGTAGCTCAGAGATGTGCCAGCACAGGGGCTGAGATCCTTTTTATAGGGGGGTAAAAAAAGCGGGGTTAACATTTTAGGCTTGCAGGCAGGGGACAAAGGTCTGCTGATTTGAGCTGGTCGTCCGCAGCCATGCACTCGGCAGTCACATATTGGTGAGTAACAGATACCTACCTATAGGATGTTTCAAAGGTCACCAAGACATTCTGGATGAGCAAACAGTTTGACAATTAACTTGGGGTCTCTATGTCTAGAACCACTAACTTACATGTTAATTCAGATCCGGACTTCAAACAGTACAAGATTGCCTTACATTTCTAAACCAGGGTTAGAACAAAGGTCAGGGCTATGGCTACAATGGGAGGGGGTTAGAGCACTGTCTCCTAGGCCCTTTGTCATTTAGCATGGTCTTGTAATTTAAGTCTTACACTCTTCCTTATGATCCAATAATTTTTAATTAAAAGAGAAATCACAGGATACAAATTTAGGGCACTTGGAGCCAAGAGGGTAGGATTTCAGTGCCATGATGTATATTCTTGTGTGCGGTGTCACCATGAGGAAGTCTTGTGGTCCCAGCACAACCTTACAGGAGGACTAACAGGGCCCCCATGTGGTGTGGATTTGAGGTGCCTTCCTGCCTGCCCTTAATACAGGGAGCTCTTTGTCAAGCACTTTTATTTTCCACAGCTGCCATATGGACTTTTTCATCTGGAAAAATCTCCAGAGATTTGAGTCTGAATGCCAGAGCTGTCTACTTGTTTTGATAAAAGACAATTTCCTTCTTTTGGCAAATGTTATTTTTTTGCCTGATGGGAAATTCTGTCAGAAAATCATGGCATCAAACATTTCAGAGCAGGAAGAAAAGCTCTAGTTCCATTTTTTCATTCATAGATTAAGAAAGTGAGGTAGGGGTCTTAAATTACTTTTCAAGGTCATAAAATGAACTAACTCTTTTAGATTTGCCTCTGAACAAAAAACTTTGTTAAACACTTGACATATACATCCTCAACTCTCTTCTATTTCCTCCTCTATTTTATCCTTCAGTGATTCTGGATATTTATTTATAGTTATCTTTAAGATGTCATATTTTCTTTTTGCATCTTGAATACCTATATATTTTCTCATCATAGTGAATAGAGAAAACTTTTGTGAACCAAGACCTCCAAAATGTTAGGAAACTGTAGGGTGAATTCTGCTCTTCCAGCTGAAAACTTTGTTTAGTTTAAAATGCCTCACTGGAGGCATTAACCATAGAATGGGACATCTGACCTCATCCTGAGATAACAGGGCACATGGAGAACCCCACCCCAGCTCAAAAGTTTGTAAACCACATGATTGTAAAGGTCAAGATGTAAAAAAAACATTGTTAATGTTGCTTTGCTGACTGAGAACACCTCCTTCCCCTGGGCTAGAATAGATAGCTAGATGAATCTTAAAGGTAAACTCCCTAACTACAAGGAAATGCTACATCTGGGTTGGAATTGAACTATCTTATGACCATGATTTGTATATCAGCAATGTGAACTGAGAATAAAATGTAACAATCTGAATGAGATCATAGTTATAAAACCCTATAAAAGGGGAAGCTATAGCCTAGTATGTCTTGGATCTCTGGCACTGCTTTTAGATATGATTGACCTTTTGTCAACAAAATAAACTTTTTGTTATTTTACTTCCATTCCATGCCTCTCTGTACATGTCACTTACCAATTCCTTCTGTAACAAAATTGTAATCTTTTATGTTTGACACCATGCTTTTTATTCAATTGTTTTTCTATTCTTTACATTGTCTAAAATATTATAATAGTATGATGCACAACAGTTGGCTGAACTAGTGACTGAATGGAAGAACAATCTCCTCATAGTCACTGAATGCAAATCTGGAAGGGACAGTGTTCATACCTAGATAAATTCCTTAATTTAGTCCCTTCTGGAAAGGTTTCACAGATATCATCTTGGGAGAGGAATTGCAGAGTCTGGTGACACAGGTGGTAAAAGAATTTACCAAGAGCAGCGTAACAAAAGGACAAGAGTTTATATATGTCTGAGTATTCCATCTAGAGGCATGGGGCAAGAAAAAGGGAAAGCTGTGTGTTGGGAGCAGGGGTTGTGTCATTTTCAAAGGGAAAAGTGTGGTACAGAAAGAGAGAGCAGCCTGGACTCAGTATGTGGAGCAAGTGCTGGGGAGGACAGGACCATACATTACTTGTCTCCTTGAACTTACAATACAAGTCATCCTTCATAAGCTGGACTGGGGGACTGGGCCATGATGCTGCGGTCACAATGGGTACAGCAAGCTTGTTGTAGTTTCCGATACATTGTGTTTTGCAGCAGAATAAGTGACTCTGATGTAGGGTGCACAGAGGTCACAGTGGCCTCTCACTGATTACTTAGCACTGCACAGTTGTGACATGAATAGTAGGAATGCAGGAATGCCAGAGATGCCATGTCTCCATGCTTCTAGTCCCATGCTTCTAGTGGCTTTGAAGGTTAAAACACAAAGCAGTATTTGTTTGAACAGAGCTAATCATGTTTCTTTCCTGGTTACAGCAAATCCACATGGAGCTCAGCACACCCCATGACTAACGGTGAGTCTCCAATGTCAGGGATCTGATCCAGGCACTGTCCCTGACACCCCTGGGAAGTGTTGTCTATGCACCAGACTTCTGGAAGTGTGTGTCTCTGTCTAACTTGAGACTACTGTCTCTGGCAAGCCTGTGTCTCTCTTCACCTTGTCTGATTTCCAGTGTTGTGGCTTATGTTTAGATGGCCCCACAAAGCCTCATGCAGTCAGAGATGGGCCTCTTTTAGAGTTGACTGAATGTAGAGTGTGTGATTGATTCATGGTGCAATGCTAGAATTAAGGTGATTGATTACTAAATCAGTCCATTGATTGGTTTGGCACCATCCTAATCCCAGTAGCCTGAGTACAATATAAGGAAAAAGAAGAGATTTGTCTGGTCACTTGCTTACTTACTTTTGCTATTTCTTGCCTGGTATTCATGGTTTATCCTCTACTATGCTTCCCTGCCTTGGAGATAGCATGCTATGGACTGAAACCTGTACAAATTGTGAGCCAAATAAACCATTGCTCCCTTAACTTTGGGTATCACTTATTTTCTCTCAGCAACAGTAACTAAGACACCCAGAGTCTCCTCTCCTCCATCTGGAAGGAACAGGTGCCCTGATGAGGGCTTTGGGTGCTGTCTGAATTGCTTCTGTCAGTAGCCCAGTGAAATGTCCACCTTTCAATGAGCAAATTCCATGCACTCATACAAAGTACCTGCACTATTTTGTGAGACAGCTTTTATCTTTCTATGAAGAATTTATGAAACAAATGAGAAAACTATAACATGCTTCTCAAAAAGCTAAAATCATTTAAAATTCTTAATCTGAGATTAAGATCCACTTTATAGGTGGATGATAAGAATTCATGAGAGGATTTTTGTTTGGTGAGCACTTGTTTTGATTTTAGTTTTGTTAACTCAGTAAAACACCATGTTGGTAACCTGTGTTGAAACTTGGGATAGTTCTTCACAAGGTGTTACTGACCTAGAGCTGCCAGAAACCACTATGGTGACCCCTGGCTCAGTAAAAAAATTCAAACTCTGTTTTCTCTCTTAGTCTTCAGTCTTATAAAACTTTTCATACTGTAACAATAAAAGTCATGGTAGTAAAACTTCAAGGGGAATATTTTCCTCAATTCAGCTTTTAGTGAATTCCTCAAAATGTATTCACTGATGCAGCTCACAGACACAGACCCCTGGCTCACCTCTGGGTAGCAACCACTTTGCTTCATGATTGATTCTCATATTGGCAATTCTGAAGTGGCTTGTAACACTTGGTGATATTACACAAAGAAAATCTTGACTTTTAAGAGAACCTATCTAAATAAACTTGTTCTTTGTTTACCAAAACTACATTTATTATATTTCAAAGCCATTCAGAATCTATAACACAAAACTCTACTTTGTAGAGAGGAAATATCCACTTTGTAGATGACAAAAATGTCAATGAAGGGAAAACAAATGTTATGGCTTAACATAGTTCCTTAACATATTAATAGTGAGAATGGTTGGTAAGAGCATTGTTTCCCTGGCCCACTCTTGTAGGTAATGAGAGGCATCCATAACAGTGTGGAGAAAGTGTGAAGGGAATCAGAGCTGACTAATGCAGCCAGGAGAGGACAACCAGGGTGCCTCCAGAAACACTAAGTCTCCCCTCAGGAAGGAGTGCTTCAGGCTCCAATTGCAATAACCTGTCCTTTTAAAAAGGCTTAGAATTCAAGCCAAATTGAATTAGTTCACACATTACCATGCAAATTTCACTCAAGAGTCATCAACAGGATTTGGGGAAAACATGGAACACAGAGAAGAAACCATCATCCATCTGAGCATGGCCACCCATTTTATAGTGTCAGAAAGATATATGCAAATTATGCCAGTGGCAGGCCACTGAGGTTGTTTACAGACTTAAGAAACTGAGTATTTTGATGTGATTCTAGATGTAAAGTCACTAGAACAAAATGCCTATTCCCTTAAGCACAAGTCAGGGAAGGAAGTCTAGGTTTTGTTTATACTGTTAGCCCACTGGCACTAGTGTTTGCTCTCAGCTAGACCTATGCTCGTGTTCATATGGTGGCCTCTTAGAGATGCCGAAGGTGACTTTGGGTTCCTCCACAGGTTCTGCAGACTTCTTTGATGTCACTGTGATAACCCATCCCAGTGCTCTTTGATATCTTCTCCACCCTGTGCTCCACACCTTGCCCTCTGCAACACACTGGTCCTTCTCCTAGCACTTCATGGATGTGCTTCTTATTTCCACCTTGAGTGGTTGGCTTTGTTTCTGGTGAGCATGGAAATGTAAAGCTACAGTTGAGGCTGCTTAACAAGTCCCTGCCTCTGCCGGGAAAGAATTGCACTGAAAATGGCCAGCTTTTGCATGTGATTCCATGTGAGTGCTGTCAGAGAGAATGTCCTTGATCCTGCTTGTTGCCATGTTTGTCATTCCAGTGCGTTCTGCCTGGCAGTTTCTCAGCTCAGTTTGTGGTGTCTGTGAGTGATGGTGCCCCATGAAGAGGTAGGCTCTGACAGGTACAGAGAGGGTGCAGATGATGACAGGCTAAGGGTGCCATTGTCCTCAGTTCTCTACAGTTCATGGTCTGTACAAGCCTACCTTTGAATATAAATTCTCACCTATGCTAGGGTGGTTTGATGATCAGATTTAGATTAAGCTTTCAGGTGTTAGATTGATGCTAATTGAGATTAGTGTCTCTATGTTTAACTTTCTCCTGACCAAGCACATACAGATGCACACAAATGCACTGGCTAAGCTTTGAGACACTTGCTAGGGGTTTTGTTCCTTGTTATTTAACTCATATACCTCATAGTCCTCCCCAACATTAGGACCTAATATGACAAAATTAACATCTGCCAATATTTGCCTATATATATTATTGAACACATTAACATGCAGATGGAGGGAAAGATATTCATCCAGTTAAATGAATTTGTTTGTGTTTCTCCTGGTTCAGAAGGAGAGTTGCTTTTCTGAGATTCTCCAGCCTACCCTTGGCATTATCATTTCATTTCTATTTTATTGACCTCTTATCTTATTAATACACTCACTGGACTCCAAAGCAGAGCAGAAATCACCTGAATGTGGCCATGTGTACTTTGAAGGCCCAGAAGAATCAGCCCAGGCATGGTGGCTGCCCTACTCAGTGTAGTAGCTATCACTTGGCGCTGAAGCTCTCCTGACTCAGTCACTTTAATAGTCAATGGGTCTTGAAGTCTCCTCACACCTCAACTCTGTGCAGAAAACAAAAGGAAAATAAAAGCTATGTCATTTGTTGGTTTCATTTTCTTTATTGTAATTTTTAAAACCTTTTTGTTAAAAATAATATAAATATTTAGTTACAAGTATTTGGCAAATAGTACCAAAACATTCATGACAAAATTAGTAATTGTCTTTCTTCCCACTCTCAAACTCCTTCTTCAAATGACAGTTTCTCTCTGTCTGTCTTTCCTTCCCCTTCACTTTCCTTTCTCCCTCCCTTATCATCCTTCTTTCCTTCCTTCCTTCCTTCCATCCTTCCTTCATTCCTTCCATCCTTCTGGTATTAACCTCCACATTTCTAAATAATGTAACTTCTTCTACTTCTGGGTTTGTGTGTTATATATTATTATTGCATTCTGCAGAGAGTTTGTGTGGACATTTCTCATCAAGTGCTCTAATGCTCCTGGGACCCATGCATCCAGGAAGCAGGGCTGATACAGACCCCAAGTGGTTGGGAGGTTGTACAGTGAAGGCATGCTCATCCCAGATCACATGCCCAACCCATGGTAGCCATTCCTGTTGATACTCTCACAACCAGAATGGCATGATGTTGCCTGATTGGTGCATTTCACAGCTGAGGAGGATGTTTGGTTCCAACCCCAATCCTATGATGTGTGGAGAATGATAGGTACTGTCTAGGAGCTATGAAATTTCAAGTGCTTTTGCTGACATCTGGAAAAATGCTCCAAAATATGACAAAAAGCCATAACTCTTTTTTGTTTCATTTCACGAGAATATCCAATTCCTTTCATTTTTTGGGGTACATTTCAGGTATACAGTACAGTTACATTCATTATTGGGATCTTGTATCCTTACATGATGTATCTTGGTTCTTATTTTTTTCCCCCATTTCCCTGCCCTCTTTTCACACCTCCAGCCTTCAATATTTACAAAAACTTTGCTTCCATGTTTTCCTTTTCTCATAAAATATAAAATTATATTTTATAATTATAATTATAATTATAAAATATAATATTTGACTGGTCAAATATAAACATTTATCATATTCTGAAAGTTTCCAGTCCTTTTATGGAGTGGAAGTGTGGATCGTGACCTTCAGAAACTACACCCATCATCCTAGGACGGCCACTGATCTGTCATAATTGAACCATAAGCAAGGTTCACATTGTGCAGTGTTCTCTTTGACAGTAACTGTACACTAGGAAAATTTTGATAATGCATTTTCTTTCTCTTTATAGTGCATAACCTCCTAAGTTTTATTTTTCACATTCTCCTCCTCCCTATTTGAGCAGTGTTCCTCAGCCTCACTACAGGAATTCCTTGAGCTCTTCTCCTCCTCTCAGGGAATTTCTGGCTACAAAGCTGGAACACAGCTCTGTCCCCGGTGCCACTTACCTGGCTTATAGCCACATCGCCCGCTCAACTGTGGGTCCACAAATGACTTCCTAACAAAGGGCACATGGCAATAAACCTGAAAACCTGACTGTCTCTTAGTCAAGAAAAAGTTGGCCATACACATTTCTATGATAAAAATAAATATATAAATTTGCATCATTGCCCTGGCTTGGACTCAGAGCTACCTCTGCTGCTCGGCCTGGCCTGAATTAAGGGCCTCCTCTGGAGCCACGCCGTTTCCAGTGGGTGCCAGTGATTGGCTCCAACACAGCTCCAGGCGGGTGAGTTTTGCATCATCATCCCGACTTGGACTCAGAGCCACCACTACTGTGTGGTCCGGCCCGAACTACAGGCCTCCTCTGGAGCCACACCATTTCCAGCAGGTGCTATTGATTGGCTCTGACACAGCATCAGAAGGGTAGCTGCATGGGTGCCATCCCACCCACCCCACCCCTGGCTATTAGATCCCCTGATTAAGCCAGTCCTTGGACACACTCTGCAGAGGCATGGTGGGCTATAAAGGGTGGTGATTGATCCTATTATGTTCCTGATTGTATCAATAGGGATAGAATAGGGATTTTAAGCCAGTCCTTGGACACACTCTGCAGAGGCATGGTGGGCTATAAAGGGTGGTGATTGATCCTATTATGTTCCTGATTGTATCAATAGGGATAAAGAATAGGGATTGATTTGATGAGTTGTTTTCTCAATTATGAAAATGAGAATGTCTATAAATCATTAGAGAATCAAAGACTGGGACACAACGATATCAGAAAGATTTAATGACCCAGAGATTGAATCAAGGGCAACCCATCAGCAAAAATAAAAATGAGAAAACACTTAAGCAAGCCACAAAAACAGACTTCCAGTCTGCCAATAGCAAACAGTAGGGCAAATGAGGATGAAAAACCAGATAGAGACCCTCCAGGACACTCAGAACTCACAGCACAGGAAGTAAAAAAACTGATCAATCAAGCTCTAGAAAGATTCAAAACAGAAATTATTTCCCAGATAACCATAGAGATGGTGAGAAAAATGAAAGACATGATCCGAGACTCCAGAACAGAAACTGACAAAAAATAGATGAGCTTAGGAACATAATAGAAGCCACAAAGGCCCAGCATAAGAAAGAAATGGAAACAATGAACACCGAACAAAGGAAAGAAATGGAATCCATTAAACAGATTCAGATGGATATCCAAGAGATTAAAAGCTCTATTGAAAGCGTATGCAACAGAATAAAAGATTGCAAAGATATAATCTCAGATATAGAAGATAGGATAGCAGACAGTGGCCATGAAAACAGAGGTCTCTTAAAAACAGTAAGGGAGCATGAGAAATCAATCCAACAACTCCTAGATGATGCAAAGAATAACATAAGACTGATAGGTATCCATGAAGTACCAGGAGAAAATGCAAATGACTTAAAAAAGCTGTTGAAAGAACTAATGACAGAAAACTTCCCAAACTGAGGGGAAGAATTAGATATACAGATAAGTGAGGCATATAGGACACCAACTAGCCATGATAAAAAAAAAATCTACACCTAGACACATAACAATCAAGATCCCAGAAACCCAACAGAAGAACAAAATACTACAAGCAGTAGGAGAAAAGAAAGGAATCACATGCAAAGGAAAGCCCATAAGAATCGCAGTGATCTTTTCAACACAAACCCTCAGGTCAAGGACAGCCTGGAGTGAAGTATTCAAATCCTAAAAGAAAACAACCTACAAGCAAGACTGATGTATCCTGCAAAACTCTCTTTCGAAATAGGTGGAGAAATAAGATACTTCCATGACAAAGAACACTTGAGAAACTTCATGAATACTAAACCAGCACTACAAAGTATTTAAAACAATATCCTAGAAAAAGACAATGAAGATCACAACACCAGGAGGCCCAACAGAGCACATCAAATAGCCAAAGCAAGAAACTAAAAGGTGAGAACAAAAAAAAAGTC
Organism: Fukomys damarensis; assembly: GCF_012274545.1. NCBI lineage: Eukaryota > Metazoa > Chordata > Mammalia > Rodentia > Bathyergidae > Fukomys > Fukomys damarensis. The sequence continues at coordinate 49,059,375 of NW_022900921.1, read as the reverse complement.
AAAAAAAGGACAATAACATGACAATAATAAGTCAGTACATATCAGTTATAACTATCAATGTCGATGGCCTCAATTCACCAATCAAGAGAAATAGACTGGCAGAATGCATTAAGAAGCAAAATTTAACAATATATTGTATACAAGAAACACACCTAGTGCAAAAAGAAGCCCATAGACTGAAAGTGAAAGGATGTAAAACAATTCTCCATGTGACAGGAGCCCAGAAAAAAGCATGGGTAGCAAACTTATTCTCAGAAAAAGCAAATTTCAAACCAAAACTGATTAAGAGAGACAAAGAAGGCCACTACCTCCTTGTAAAGGGAACAATCCAGGAGGAAGAAATGACAGTCATAAACATATATGCACCAAATATAAATGCCCCCAACTATATAAAACAAATATTGAGTAACATGAAAAACCAAATAACCACTAATACAATTGTAGTGGGGGATCTGAATACCCCACTATCACAAATAGACAGATCATCTAGGCAAAAAATCAACACTGAAATACTAGAACTGAACCAAGCTTTTGAAAGTATGGACTTATTAGACATCTATAGAGTATTTCACCCCACAAAAATCAGGATATACATTCTTTTCAGCTGCACATGGGTCATTCTCCAAGATAGATCACATACTAGCTTACAAAACAGGTTTGAATAAATGCAGAAGAAATGAAGTTATTCCCTGTACATTATCAGATCACAGTGCAGTGAAGCTGGAGATCAATAGCATAAGAAACCATAGGAACTTCACAAACACATGGAAATTGAACAACACTCTCCTGAACAAACAGTGGATCACAGTAGAAATTAAAGAAGAAATCAGACAGTTTTTAAAGATAAATGAAAATGCCAATACAACATACTGGAATCTATGGGACAAAATGAAAGCAGTTCTAACTGGAAAATTCATAGCACTGAATGCCCACATTAGGAAAACAGAGCAAGCTCAAATAACCTAACGATGACTCTTAGACTCCTAGAAAAACAAGAGCAAGAAAAACCCAAACCTCAAATAAGAGAGGAAATTATGAAGATCCGAGCAGAAATCAATGCAATGGAAACTAAGAAAATGATACAAAAATGAATGAATAGAAAAGTTTTTTTGAAAGACTAAATAAAATTGATAAACCCTTAGCAAACCTTATCAAAAAAAGGAAAGAAAAAGCTCAGAGTCATGCAATCAGGAATGAAAAAGGCAAAGTCACAACAGATCACACAGAAATCCAGAGGATCATTAATACAAACTATGAGAACCTGTACTCGAATAAAACAGAAAACGCAGAAGAAATGGAGAGATTTCTAGATATTTATGAATTACCAAAGTTGAACAAAGAAGATAAAAACATTTTAAACACCCCAATCACAATCAGTGAAATTGAAAATGTAATTAAAAACTTACCAACAAAGAAAATCCCAGGTCCTGATGGATTCACTGCTGAATTTTACAAGACATTTAGAGAAGAACTACTGCCATTACTCTTTAGACTTTTCAATGAAATTGAAAGATCAGCAATACTGCCAAATTCATTCCTGGAAGCAAATATCACTTTGATTCCCAAACCAGGAAAGATACAGCTAAAAAAGAGAACTACAGGCCAATATCCTTAATGAATATAGATGCAAAAATCCTCAATAAGATACTAGCAAACAGAATACAGAGGATCATCAAGAAGATCATACATCCTGACCAAGTCGAATTTATTCCAGGGATGCAAGGATGGTTTAACATACATAAATCAATAAATATAATACACTATATTAACAAAGTCAAGGACAAGAACCACATGATCCTCTCGATAGCTGCAGAAAAACATTTGATTCAACACACATTCATGATAAAAACTCTGCAAAAAATTGGAATAGGTGGTCAATGTCTCAACTTAATAAAGGCTATCTATGAAAAACCAACAGCCAACATATTAAATGGCCAAAAACTGAAAACCTTCGCATTAAAATCAGGAACAAGACAAGGATGCCCACTATCACCACTCCTCTTCGCTATAGTTCTGGAAACATTAGCCACAGCAGTTAGACAAGAGAAAGAAATTAAAGCAACAAAGATAGGAAAGGAAGAAGTTAAACTGTCATTATTTGCTGATGATATGATACTCTACATTGAAGACCCAAAAAACTCTCCCAAAAGACTTCTCAACTTAATTGACATTTTTAGCAGAGTAGCTGGATACAAGGTCAACACCCACAAATCAATAGCCTTCTTGAACACAAATAACAGACTCACTGAGAAAGAAATTAGGGAAAGAATTCCTTTCACAATAGCACCCCCAAAAATGAAGTAATTGGGAATCAATCTAACAAAAGAAGCAAAAGACCTCTACACTGAAAACTACACCACTCTGAAAAAAGACATCAAGGAGGATATAAGAAAATGGAAAGATTTCCCCTTCTCCTTCTTAGGAAGAATTAACATAGTCAAAATGGCCATACTACCAAAACTGCTATACAGATTCAATGGAATGCCAATTGAAATTCCAACACTATATTTCACAGAACTAGAAAGAAGAATCCAAAAATTCATTTGGAACCATAAGAGTCCTAGAATAACAAAACCATCCTAGGCAACAGAGACATGGCAGTGGATATAACAATTCTCGATTTGAAACTGTACTACAAAGCCACTGTGATAAAAAGAGCGTGATACTGGCAAAGAAACAGACCTGAGGATCAGTGGAACAGACAGGAAGACACAAAAACAACTCCAGATGCACTCAGCTACCTCATCTTTGACAAAGGAGCTAACAGTTCCCACTGGAGAAGAGATAGCCTCTTTAATAAATTGTGTTGGAAAAACTGGATTTCAACCTGCCAAAGATAAAAATTAGACCCTTATCTGTCACCATTTAGTGTCACCACTAAATTAAAATCCAAGTGGATTAAAGATCTAAATATTGAAACAGAAACTCTAAACTTGCTGGAAGATAAGTTAGGCAGAACTCTCGAAGACATTGGCATAGGAAAAGATTTTATGAACAAATCCTCAGTAGCATGGGAACTAGTAGAAAGAATCAACAAGTGCAATCTCATCTTATTGAAAAGCTTCTGCACTGCAAAAGAAACCATCAACAGAACCAAGAGACAGCCTACAATGTGGGAAAAACTTTTTACCAGCTGCTCCTCAGACAAAGGACTATTATCTAAAATATATAAAGAACTCAAAACAACCAGCACCCCCAAATATAAAGACCCAATTCTAAAATGGGCATCTGAAATGACCAGACTTTTCTCAGACAAGGAAATAAAAGCAGCAGGTAAATATATGAAAAAATGCTCGACATCACTAGTCATTCGAGAGATAAAGATGAAAATAACACTGAGATTTCACCTCACCCCACAAAGAATGGCTGCTATCAAGAAATCACACAACAACAAATGTTGGCATGGTTGTGGGGAGAAAAGAACACTTCTCCATTTTTGGTGGGAGTGGATACTGGTGCAACCACTATGGGAGTCAATATTGAGATACCTCAAAGAAGTAGGATTAGAGGTTCCATTTGACCCAGCCATCCCTCTGCTGGGCATCTTTTCAAAAAAATTAAAAGAATCATACCACAGTGATATATGCATACCCATGTTTATAATAGTTTGTAATAGCTGAAATTTGGAAACAGCCCATCTGCCCATCAGTTGGAAACTGGATAAAGAAGATGTGGTTTTTCTATAAAATGGAATACTACTCAGCCATAAAGAATGAGAAAGTAGATTCATTCATAGGTAAATGGGTACATTTTGAGGATATACTCCTAAGTGAAATAAATAAGTCACACATATGCAAATACCGAATAGTTTCTCTGGTGTGAAAATCTAAAATAGTACTCAAGATCCTAACAGGACAATTAGCAATGTGAAATAGGAAGAAAAGGACCAAAGGTGTAGGGATAGTGAGAAGGATAGGGAAAGGGGAATAAGGGAAAAGAAAAAATGTAAAAATGGAATTAAAGTGTTTGAAGGTGGGGAGGGGAGGAGGGGGTGAAGGGAGGGTGGGGACAAGGGGAAAAAATGAGAACCAAGACCTGGCATGTAAAGGCACAAGATTCCAATAACAAATGTAACTGTACTGTCTACCTAGAATATACCAATAAATTCAATTTAAAATTAAAAAAAATAAATATATATTGTTTATAACATTGAATAAATTGATGAAAAGTCCCTGCCCCATCTAATTATCATTTCTTTGCAGTTTTTTTTTTTGCCTTGCAAGAAGATTTGAGAACTACATCTGTATCCCCAGCCTTCTTAAAGTTCTTAATGATGTTTATTTTGCTCTGATTCAGTTAGCAATATTTCTAAAAAGGCAGCAGCCCAGGTGAGCTTGAACAAGGAGGGAAACAGTGCCTTCTGACACCAGAAGCTTCCAAGGAGAGCACTGAGGACCTGTTTATGTTTACCCCAGTCTCTGACGTGCTCTGAGCCTCCATGCTTGCATTAAAATGGCAGCCGGCAGCTTCCTGCTTCTTGGTTTGGACCAAGCAAGTCTGATTAAAGCCAACTTCTTTGCCCAGCATTCCTGAAAAACTTCTGAGAGTCACAGAATGAAGGTATCCATGTATCATGTCCATTCTTGAAACTACCTTGTAGCTGGAGGAAATATACTAAGAGGCCTCAGCACCCAGCTAGGCCTGGAGTTCACAGCTGGTCCTGTAGGATCAGACATCCTCAGGGGTGGTCAGCCACAGTGATCCAGCCCTTCCCAGGGATACTCCTGAAGGACAATGATGAAGGGAAGTCCTTCCAGAAAAACTTGGTGGTGCATGTTGTTTTAAAGAAATGGCCTGATGTGTGATTATGGACCTATTTGTGGGACATGGCCAATGGTCTGGCTGTATGGACAGGGACTGGAAGAAAAATGATTGGAAAGTTGTTGATAAAGAAATCTGTGAAATAGGTATGCAAATAGTGTTTGAATGGATAGAATACTTGAAGATATTTGTCCCTTTATGAATACTTACAAAAGTTCATATTTCCTCTTCATATTTTATGACTGTGTTATGCGTGCATGCATGCATGCGTGCGTGCGTGTGTGTGTGTGTATAAGTACGTACATATTGTGACAGTTGAGCTTAAATGTGTCAACTTGATTGGCTGGGGAGCCACCCAGAGGATTTGTAAAGCAAACTTCTGGGTGTGTCTGGGTGGGTCATGAAGACAGAGCCTTGGGGATCTATATGTGGTCTCTTGTCCCAGTCATGATGAACGAATCAGCTTTGCCCTACCATATCCTTCTATCGTGGTGTTCCTGCCTTGAGGCCAGTCAACCATTAATTGAATCCTTTGAAAACATGAGCCAAATTAAACCCCTCCTTCTTTAGGTTGTGGATGTTAAGTAATTCGTCCCAGCAATGGGAAGGCTGACCACTACACATATATTAAGCAAAGAGCTGTATTTTCTTGCATCTCTTATTCCTTTGTATCACATAAGACATATTGACTTTATATCAGTAATTTAATTATTGTTAATTTTACTTAATACCACTTAAGTACTGTATAATACTAGAAGAGTAAACATCAGTCAGAGAGTTTGCCTGCTCTCATGGAAAGCTGTTAGTATGTTTCTGATTATGTAGCAGTATTGCTATGTGAAGTTAGATGGAATGTGACCTTGCTGTTGTCTTTATTTGGAGATTAGTGTGGTTTCTAGGGATGCATATGCACGCCTCAAGTGGTGAAGGGGTGGACTTATGGTGGACAATCTCATATGTCAAGTGAACTGTGTCACATATGGGCACTTACATAAGAGATTAACAGAGGCTCAGTGGACAGAGTGATGAAGATGCCCACATCAAAGAGGTTATGTTGTCCAATCCACAGAGTGCCCAAACAGGAGAATCAGGCAGTAGGAGGGTATTCTGGTCTTGGTGACCACAGACATAATCTTCTCAGGCCACTGGATGTGAGACCTCTCAGCTTTGGGGCCCAGGCTGAGGACCAGGACTTGGCATTGGCTGCCTGGGTTCTGAGGCCTTGGATGTGGACTGAGTTACCACACAGGAAATTCCCATCATATATTACGTCATTGGTTCTGTTTTCCTGGAGAACACTAACAAACCATCTGAATAAAGATACCTTTAATAATAAAGTAGTTAGTTGTTCTGACTCAGGAAGTACTCACACTCAGGTCTTGGATTAACTTTTCCTGACACCTCTGTAGCTGGTTCATATCATGCTGTTGAGACTTTGTCACTCTGAAAATCCATATGGTGTTCTGATCCCTTTTGGCTTCTATAATACTGAATTGATTTCCTTCCCTCTCTTAATTATGTTCTTACTAAGTCTGAAAAAGTGAAAATCCTGATACCCATTCTAACTACCTATTACCTAGATGCCAATCAGTGAAAATACTGGTTTGCACCTCATTAATAGGGCTCCAAAGCAACAAAGTCAAAATGCAGTCAGAGCAGCGGATTTCAGAGGGGCCAGGAGAGAGGGGAGGAGTGATTCCCTTGTAAGAGCACACTGGTCTGAACCTCACTGAGGGATGCATTTGTATTTTAAGATGTGCTACACAAGATAAACTTGTTAAAGGAAGTCTATTTTTAACTTACATACAGGATATACAGGTGCAGAAAAACAGGATAAACTTATTCTCTACAAAGATATTTCTATGTGTTTTTTTCTAATTTTCATTTTTCTTCATCTTCTTCAAACAAACCTCACAAAAACATGTTTAAAAAGCCATTCTCAGTGTCTGTTCTCCAAGATTATTTTATTTTGAAATTGACACAATCATAGGTACAGCTGAAATCTATAGCTGATGGATGATTTGAATTCTAAAAATGTAAAATACATTTTTTAAAAGTTTAGACATCCAAATGACCCATTGTTTTCTAAGAGGTTTAGGAAATTCAATTATATTATAAGAAGCCTGTACAAGCCCATAAAATATTCCATTTACAAATGCCCCTAACTCCCTGTACTTCCTCTAAATGGGTCTGTCCCAGGTCACCGGTGACCCACATGGAGGCTCTGCAGTGGCCATAAGGGATACAGCTCAACAGAAAGCGTCAGACTTAGCATGAGGAGACATTCTCAGACTGCAGGAGGAGACAGCTGCAGCCAGGCTCCGAAAACAGTGAAAATTGGGGCAGGGCTTATTTGGTTCCCATCAACCTCCCTTATAGAGATGAGGTCAATCATATGGCCATGAATTAGATTGTTCTGAATTAGAATGATGTACACATGAAATGCAAGCTCCTTAATGTGAGCAGCAAGTATTACACAGTCCAAGAACTACTCAGGGACTCAACTGAGTCCATGGTGAAAAATTACATGGTGAAAAAGCCCCTGTGAAGACAGAGACTTTGAGGTCAGAAAGCAGAGGTCACACAATTCCCACCCTGATGCTCTCTCATCTTCAAGGTTTCAAGTGAACTTCAACACAACTACCTAGAGAAACTCTTTTGCTTCTATTTCTGCTTCCAAACTGGCCTTTGAGTAAACCAGTCTGCCTTCTGAGACTTGGGGGCCTAATTAGTGTTTTGAAATCCTGTTCAAAACCAGAATAATAAAGTTCTAAATTTCTAGCTTTACCTCTGAACTAACTTCTTACAGTATTTTTGAGGGGTTTCTTAGTTTCTTTATTCTCTACTCCTCAACACCAATTTTTTTTTCTCTTGGTCTAAATTCTTCCTGTTACTTGAGGATATTTTTAGGGTTAAGAAAGTGCCAGCACAGATAGGGCAGCAGGTGGAGGCAGGGAGATGCTCATTGACTTCACCTTACATTGTGCTCACTGGGTCATCTAGTGAAAAAGGTCCACTTTTCATTAATATTTAAGAAACAGAGCAGCAGGGAAAGCATTACGAAGCCTCCCCTCCCCCACAGTGACAGGATAGCTTCCTGTGACTGGTAAGGACTCTGCCTGTGACTGTCCAGCCCTCAGTGCACAATGATATAGTTGCTGTCTCCCCACTCTGTCTCTTGGCAGTCTGCATCACAGTGTGTGCAGTGTCCAGGGCTTCTCACACACCAGTGTTGCTGCTGAGCTATTCTCTCTGCTTTCAAGTTATTCAGACACACTCCTCTTGGGCACAGTGGCTTCTCTAAGTCTAGCAGTGATATTTCCATGGGCATCCTTGTGTCATCCAGGCTTTCCCCTGTGGCACTGACCTACAGGATTCGACACTAGAAACATTAAATCTGTTTTCACATAGTGTGGTTGTTTCTTGTATCTGCTGGGGTGGTTTCGGAACTCCAGATACCACAACTCATGGATGCTTGGGTCCTTGCTATATGGTGTCATGTTTGTATCTATCCCACCCACAACCCCTGTATACTTTAAGTCATCTCTAGAGGGTTTACTCCTCAGTACAACGTCAACACTGTGTCAATAGCTATTAAATCATATTGCTTAGGGCACAGTAGCAAGCAAAAGACTCAATTATTTTTCAGAATACCTTTTTTTTGTTTGTTTTTTTTGAGACAGGCTCTCACTATGTAGTTGAGATTAACCTGGAACTCACTATGTAGCTCAGGCTGGTCTTGAATTCACAGTGATCCTCCTGCCTCAGCCTCCAAAGTGCTAGGATTACAGGCATGCACCACCATAGCCGGCTCAGAATACTTTTGATTCCAGGTTGATTAAATCTCACCAGCACAGAGCTCTGATGGTTCTTGTATGTGTAAGGGCTATGCTTTTACATTATTAAAATTCTGCTAAAGGTGTCACTCAGTGCAGACAATGTGTTTAGCATGTGTGAGCCCACTAACCCAACCACCTAATAACAATAACTTTGTTAAGTCTCCAAATTCCCCAGACATCATAGCACTGAAATCCATTCAGAAAAGCTCTCCAATTCCACATACTGGTGTGAGCTGCTGAGGGGAATCTGAGACCAACAGTCCCCTGGCATCCCATGGTGTGTGTAGACAACAGTGGCCTCCAGAAATCAGAAGCACCCTCCACAGACTGACAGCACTTGATAGAGGACCGACACCTCTCAGTGTATGGCTTCTGCTTGTTAACATCTGCCTTGTTGTTTGGGGAATTGTTTGGGATACTCACTTACTACTTATTAATTACAAGGATTATTCCTTAATCATAAAGACAACCATTACCTTCATAATGGAGAGATCTGACAGGTGCCAGCCCAAATGAGTCTTCACACTGAATTTTATCATGCAGGAGACAGCCCACAACATGAGTTTCAGGTAGGATGAGTTATCAACAAGGTGACACTCTTTCCAGAAGTATTTGATATGAATCTAAGCTCAAAATTCAAGGAACACTCTAAAAATAATTGACTTTCATTTCTTACAGTGCCCATGACAGGGCAGCTAAAGAAGTAGCGAGGCTGTCTTGGATGAAAAGGCTTTGCAGCATGATATTACACCCTCTGGAAAAGGAATTGCTGATAAGTTCATTATTGGGAAATGGGGGACGTGAATAATGACTGTAAATCTTTTACTAATATGCTACATATGCTGTCAGTTCTATCTCTTGAGGGATGGTGATCTCAAGTTTTCATAAGGGTATATCCTGGCTCTTCTGAGACACTCTATGGATATATAGCAGTTGGTCACAAAGAGCCACATCTGTGACTGATTTTCAAATGACACAGGATGTGCATACACATGATGAGATGTGGCTAAGTGTTAATGTCTACTGGATAAGAACAGAGTGTATTGGAGTATTTATTATATTATTCTCCTTATAGACATGAACTGATGAACAATAATTATACATATAGTACAAAGTGATGTTAAGATTTGTGAATGATTAGTATTTACAGGTTAATATTTGTGGACAAACATTCCACAATATAGAATGATTAAATTGAGTTAATTAGTGTATCTATCATTTCTTATAGAGGATAGTAGCTCATGTCATGTTGGACAGGATGCAGAGCACCACAGGAGGAGGCAGCATGGGGGAGCACCTTCCAGGTTGCTTACAGTTCCTGCCTCTTCTAATAGATCCCACTTCCAAGAACACATTCAGCTATAGCATCCCATGACTCGATCACCTCCCAAAGCCCCACCTCTGCCTCTGAGCATATGAGATTTTGGGGACATCTAGACAGAAACCATCCTCAGCCTTCACTGCTCAGCCACTGTCATACCCAAGGCAACTCACAGATTAGCAGGCACAGCTGGGCAGTGTAAGAGCAGCAGGTCTGTGTGAGGCATCTTCAGAGATACAAATCAATTCAAAATGAATAACTTGCTTAGTGACTAATGGTAGAAGCCACAGCTACAGTCATGTGTAACTAACAATGCAGAAAGGCTCTAAGAAATGCACCAGTGGGTGGTTTTGCTAAGGCCTGATGTCATAGTGCACAGCCAAGTCTCTGGGTGATAGGGTCTGTGACATCACCGTCCTGTGCAAGCTCCATTGCTAGTGGGAATGACCAGGTAGAGTAGGGGACGAGATGAGAACATGGAACTGAGTACACAATGAGAACAGGAGGGAGGGCTGCAGAGGCCTGGATGAGATGCCCCTCCCTGCCTGGCCCCTGCAGCCTTTCCAGATGCTCAGAAGAAAGGAGAGCCTGGGAATGGGCACAGAACATGTGCCTGAGAAAGGAGATCCCTGGGAATGGGATCGATGTCCTAATCAGAGAGATTAGCCAGCATTTTTCTCCTCTCCTTTCACCTCATGAGTGAGTGAGGTCACAGCAAGAACCCTTACCTGGATCCATCACAGACACTAAACTTCCAAAGTGGAAAGAAAAGATATTGCTGGGTTTAAGTCTCTTTTGAGGTGTTTTGTCATGGCACCTGTGCTGCTGAATAAGATCCTAGGTAAAGAAATGTGGTTACACTTTATGACAAAGGCAAATACCACATCTGAAAGAATTAAACAAAGTAGCAAACACAGTCCTTATACTGTCAGGGAACACACACACACACACACACACACACACACACACACAGAAAGAGAGAGAGTGGGGGGGCTGGATTTTTCAAAGTTGGGCTTTCTGCTTAACAAAGCCCCTCATGGAATGTGTCTGTAAAAATTCATGAATATTATACTAGTACCTAGCAGCAGACATTATCAACCATACCCCACGGCAAGTGTCACAGCAGCAGCCTCTGATGCACCAGGGCCTGCATCCTGGGCTCCCTCTGAGACACCAGGTACTCAGTTGTGCAGGGCTCAGAGTAGCCTGGACAGTGTGGGCCAAAGAAACTTGAGTGCCCTTAGGGTCCTCTGGAGCTTATTGGCTCTGTAAGCCCAGTTGTCCACTCAAGAGCAGTGCCATTGTTTCCTGTCCCTGTGAAGGCACAGATGTCAAAGAAGGTAGCAGCCCCTACATCAGCATCCACCATGGTCCCCAGTGAGAAACTATCACCTGATGAGTTGCTAATGATCAGAACCCAAACTATCACCAAATGTCACCTCTCTGCACTTCCTACATGGCACATTGATCCTTCAAAGACATCTGAATGGCACTTGGTCAAGCACACAGTGCCATTAACTTAAAACACTTATTATTTAATTATGCACTGAAGTATTTTGATGTTCTAAAAGTTGGTGCATGGAATGTGATCACCATGTACTACAAATGTGTATAAATGTATGCATCTATATAAAGAGGTCCAAGAGGTGCAGTGAGGCAGAGGGAAGAGAGAAAAATGGGACAAAAAAAGCATTAAGAAATATCATGTGCATGTACCGATTCCCCAGGATGGATGCAGTCATTATGTACTACAAACATGTGCCAATAAATAAATAGACAGACAGACTGACTGACTGATAAATTTGGAACTTATAGAGAAAAAGAAGCCATATAAAGTTTGCCTGCAATCTTGCCAAAAAGAAAAGGATTATTAAATCTGGATTTAACAACTCCTAGTCTTGTGTAGTCTAGCCTAGCACTATTTTCTAACTATCCAATTTCACTGGGCTCAAAAGCAAACCTGGCTGCATACAAGTCGGGTCACTTAGAGTGCTTTTGTTGGCAGTGTGCTGCTCTGCTGTTCTCTCAGATGCCTCCTTTAGCAGTGAAGAGATTCAGGCTTTTTTTCTCTAAGTGCAGAACTGAGCTTTCAATTCCCTCCTGGTGCTTGGCTGGTCAAGGTCAGGAGCTCTCCGTAAATGCCAAGAGGCAGAGGCCCTGGGGATGGGAGCTGTGCTTCACACCCAGACAGATTGCATCAACCATCTCTTCTCTCACTGCGCCCACTCTGCAGTCAGAGCCGGGTGGACGGTGTTGTAAACCCAGCAATCCCAAAAGTGCAGACATCTGTTCAGCTTCACGGTCACTGTGTCTAAGGCTCCCTGGACATTATCTTTTTCCTCTGCTTTCCCCACAGAGCTTGCTTCTTCTGTCTGCATTCCCTGCCTCAGGGACTGTGCACATACAGCAGGGAGAGCTGGTGAAGCTAGGGAACCTCCTAGACCCTTTCCACCTGGTGCCCATGCCTGGTCCCCTTGCCTGCTCCTCTTCGCACTGCATTACACGCAAAGCATGCTTTCAGCAATCTCCTGTGAGCTCAGCCTGGAAGGTTCTCCCAAGGAGCAGCATTTCCAAAAGAAAGGGAGTATTCTCTAAGTGCTTCACTGTGTTGTAGTGTTTCTTCTTTCATGTGAAGAGCTGACCAATATCTAGGCCACTGTTCCATGCTTTCCTTAAGAGTGAGAATGATTTCTGGGCCTTTTTCCTCGCAGGGACCTGCGATCCTCTCACAGCTCGGTCAACAGGGCAGCTCACTGGTATTGACTGGCCATTAGATGAAGACTTGGAAAGTAAGTCCAGAAGTAATTACAATGAGATTTTTTTTTTTTTTTTTTTTTTTTTTTTTTTGAAAAATGCGG
>NW_022900921.1:48995157-49046277 GCF_012274545.1 Fukomys damarensis | reverse complement strand
TTTTTTTTTTTTTTTTTTTTTTTTTTTTTTTTTTTTTTTTAGTGCAGAAGTACGTGACTGACTTTTTAAAAGTTATCTGTTACAGGTGAGTTCATGTTATTTCTCTGGCTTAGCCATACATCTTTTTATTTCAAAAGTATATATTTGTAAATGACAACAGCAAATTTTGGAAAAGGGAAAAAGTAAAGTTTTCAGTGAACCCAGAGCAGAGCAGAGAGGATAAATAGTCTCCAGTGTGCATAAAATAGGGAAACTAGAGGCATCTGGTGACTTTCCTAAGCACCAGTGGAAGCCAGGCTCCCGGCCCCAAGGAAAAGGTTGTTGGCTCTTGCTTACATGACCTAGGGAGACCACTCACAGAAAATTGCCACAAAAATGAGAAGGACTTGAGAAGGTAATGGAGAGGAAAAGAGGGAGTGGTACATTTTTAGAGAGTGGAAGCATTTCATGAAGTTTTTTCATTTCCCCCTTTGGTTTTTCCTAAGAAATCATTCTTGAATGTAGATTAAGTGTTGAGAGAGAGAGAGATAGAGAGAGAGAGAGAGAGAGACAGAGAGAGAGAGAGAGAGAGAGAAAGAAAGAGAGAATTAGTTTCCACTTATTTCTTTTCTGAGTAGGTTGTAGCCCCTGCTTCTTTCTGCACAGGGCCAGAGGGCTGAGGCTGTGTGGCTTCTGCTTCCTCTGAGCCACTGCAGAGCTCAGCTGCTGTAGGCTGTGTGGTCCAGGCTCCATGGGCACTGCAGTGGCTCTGACAGGGTCTGAGCACCAAAGGCAAAGTCAGGACCAGGCCTGTGGGCTCTGCCTATGCCCCCAAAGGACCCTGACCAATGGGAGTAAGTTCCTGGACCCTCACAGCATAGTGGAGTCAAGTCTGAAACTCTTCAAATTATTCAAGCCCAGGCTGCATGGGAATTATGACTCATTTGCTCTGGGGAGGATGTGGGAAGGAGGTCTGAGGAGGTAGACCACGGGCTGAGAAGATAAGTTCAAGTCCTCTTTGCTGAGTGTCTTTACAAGATGTGCTCATAAACACAGTGAATGCTGCTGCCAAGAGCCATCCAATGGAAAGGCAGGCTCCTAAAAACACGGTGGTGTGTCCTCGTCCACCTTATTCACCAGATCTGGCAATATGCTACTGCCTCCTTTTCCCTAAAGTCAAAATGTCCAAGAAAGAAAAACATTTTGAATCAATTCAGGACATTAAGGAAGCCAGAACAGTGCAACTAAAGACACTCAGGAAAGAGGACTCCAGAGCTGCTTCAGGAAGAGGCACGAAAGATGATATGATTGAGTTCGTAGTGAGGGGGAGGACTTTTAGAGAGATTAATTAATTAATTTACTATAATAAAAATCTTTTATTTAAACATTCACTGTATTGTTGCATCATACCTTGCCTATATACACATGTACATATATATCTCCATGTAACATGCACTCTTTGAAATTTCAATACATAACATATTTTTAAGAAATCACATTTAAAGATAAAAAATGGTGCTTAGTTTTATAAATAGCTATTACTAGAAAAAAAGGAAGAAAAAAAAGTTTTTAAATGATGGTAAATGGAAAGTTTAAAATTGAGTAGCAAGCCTGTTCTGTGGCACAAGGCGAGCTTAGCATGTGCAAGGCTTGGGTTCAACATCCAAACCACAACGCCAAATAGAAATCAGGGCTGTATCTAATTTCCTTCTCTAAAATTGTGAGGAAATGAGTGCTCCTGAGTTAGAAACTCATCAGCTCTTTGGATATATGTGCTCAGATGTGCAGACAAGGGCTGGCCTCCCACCATGGGTGTCCTGGGTCAATCCCTGGCTGTGGACACCAGCTTCCTCCAGCACCACCCTGGAAAGAGATCCATAGACCTGCAGGACTGGGCCATTGGACATATTCATCCTGGCCTTGCTTCTTTGAGCTGAAGCTGCTGAGAGACCTTGGAGATCACATAGAGTTGATTCTAGGTGCATGTAAGTCAACATTGAAAGGAAGTCCTTCAAGTGAAGCTGGAATTAGATTTCTCAGTAGTACTTCAGATGGCCTCCCCTTAATAGTTTGTGCCTGTTAGACTCCATAGACTTACATTTTAACTAGTTCCATGTAAATGAGATTATTAACTGTAGATGCTTCCAAACAATATTCTATGTTCATTTGTGTTCCTGTACCTCCATTGATAGGATGTTCTAGGATGAGTTATTAGCACTCCACTTCTGCTTGACTTGTGCACTCATGATGTGTGATTCTCAAAGGTATGGGTTATCACTGGAAATCCTGATTTTCAAAAGACCATTGGAAAAGTGATCATGTGCAAGAACAATGTGTCTCAAGTCATTGATGCTGAAATAACAAGTTTTAAAAATTCCAGTTTGATAAACCATATGGCTATCAAATTATGGAAAAAATTAAAAATATAATGAAGCTTCATTTTTACTAAACTCAACAGATACAGAATTACTGCCAGTTACACAAATGACCACAAATGTCTAGGGAGTGACTGCTTGCCGATCCTGTCTGAAGACTGCAGCAGTTTGCCCTGTGGGTCAGTCCTTGCCAAAGCACTGCTGGGACCAAGCCAAGTCCATTGCAGAGGGAGTTCTCTCAGGAAGAACACATTTGATTCATGCATTGCTTAGCTGTCAAACAGGATCCTGCATCCGTATTTTCTCCCCTATCTGGTGTCGCGTTTGTCTTCTCCTCAGATTTGGCTCCATAAATTGTGTGGGGAATCATCAGGAACAAAGATGTGGGGTTTTATGGACGCCAGCAGGAGATGTAACAGTCATGGAAGAAAATGTTCTAAATTTCCTTACATGGCTTTTAGAAATTCTGAATTCATTTTTCTTCTACTATCTGACAGTTGAACAGAATATCAAATATTCTTAAAAGAAATAAAGAGTAAGAACATTGTGATCCAGATTTATTTTTTTACCGTACTTGCACCAAATGATCCCAATCGTCTTTTATTAAGTTTGTGGCTTGGGAATGGGGAGGTATGTCCTGCCCAATTACAAGAGATTTAGTTTTTATTATGTTGTCTGTCTCCATAGCCAATAACAAGAAATGATTTTGAAAGAGGCTGCTAACTTTCAGACAGGCTACAGTGTGAAGCCAAATCACTTAAACAATACCTCATGACTGAAGAATATCTAATAACTCTTGACACTGAATAATAGTTTGGATTTTAACTTCATCTTTTTAGCTGTTTAGTCTTATCCCAGGTAAGTGCAAACCAGGGACTTCATGCAAAGAGTTGAAAAAGCTGGCCAATACATCAAAGAAACTATCCTGGGTACTGCTGCAGCATCTGATGATAAAATGACAGTGAACCTGTCTATTTCTACTGTCATTTCTCCCAATTCCATGTGAGTGACAGATGCAGTTACATCTGTGGCCTTTATGGAGGCTACTAACTTTTTGTGTCATCACCAATATCTACAGTAGTGCAGCATAGAATTTGTCATTGCTACTTATGGTTGATTATGGACCTCAGTAGAGAAAAGAGATGCGTGCATATACACATGAAGGTGCATGTGCAGGAGCGCGTGCGCGCGCACACACACACACACACACACACACACACACACACACATCCCTAAGCGCAAGTAATAGCCACCTGCCTTTAAGCTTCCTCAGTGCTTTTCTTTCACTCTGAGCTCTCTCTGCAGGTTTCAAGCCTTCTTCTTTACTATGATGCACAAGATAATGTTCTTTGATTGCAGGATCTGTAAGCAAACTTGCCCACAAAAACTACTGAGGCCATGGGTGAGTCATGCCCATAACACTCAGTGTCCCCAGGACTTGGGGCACAAATCCCTCAGGCTAAGGTCTAGTTTGTCTCTCTCATTTCCATTATTTGCAGATATCAACCCTGGGATTGCTGGGCTTCTCTTTCCCTGCTGCTTATTACCGGAGGGTGATTTTAATTGACAATGAAAGTGACGCAGAATCTGTCTTACACTTGCCAGTAAAAGTAAGGGCAATAGTGTGGACATCAATTGCCTCATTTGTCAGGCTGTGAGGCTCAGTGTGGTCACCATCCCCTAGCTCACTCTGCTAGTGGCTTCCCCTAGAGCACTGGAGATTTCTTAGGCAAAACTCTCTCCATACCCAAACCACATGGCGGTTATCCTGATCTGACAGCCCAGTGTGAGGCAATTGCCTTAGAATGTATTGGGAGGCTTCATTCTAGCTGTGTGCTGCCCAAGCAGACCCTCAACCATAATTTGATCCCTGAAATATTTCTTACCTAAAACTCTGCAAGCTAATCATGCACCTAGGCCTGCCCCATAGTTTAAAGTAACCCAGACATACCTGGATGTTGATATCTTAGGTGAGTATAAGAGGTAGTCCCTAAACTAACTCATACATATGGGAGTAAGAGTGGCTCTATTAATAATCACTGGGCCACAGGCCTAAGTCAGAACCTTCCAGTGTCAAGGGGGACACAGGTTCAGCCCATGGACCTAGCATGCAGAAAGCCACAATGCAGTCCCATAAAGTTTAGGGTCTATATTATTCATACCCAGGGATCTTTTATAAAATTTAAGTACCAGGTTATTCCTTTTTTTTTTCTGACAGAGCCTCACTATGTAGTTGAGACTGACCTGGAACTCACTATGTAGCCCAGGTTGGACTCACAATGATCCTCCTGTCTCAGCCTCCCCAAGTACTGGGACTACAGGTGTGTGCCACCATGCCCAGCTATTCCAGTTGTTTTATTTTTATTTATTTTTCTTTTTATTGAGTTTATTGGTACAACATAGGTATACAATACAGTTACATTCATCATTGGGATTCTTTACCTTTACATAATAGGTCTTGATTCTTATTTTTTCCCTTGTCCCTGCCCTCCCTTCACCCCCTCCTCCCCTCCCCATTTACAAACATTTTATTTCCTTTTTTCAGTTTCTCATATTTTTTTCCTCTCCCTTATTACCTTTCCCCCACCCTTTCCACTTTCCCTACACCTTTAGCCCTTTACTTCCTATTTCACATTATTAATTATCTCATTAGGATCCTGTGTACTATTATAGTTTTTCACACCAAAGAAACTATTCAGTATTTCAGTTAAAGAGATCTCTGTATGAACATTAAAAATAGGGAATCCTAAAATAAAAATAAAAAGAAAAGTAAAAGAGAAAAGGTAATGATGTAACATTAAAATAATCCTTAATTCTGGAGATGAAAATGGTCCCTAAACATATTTAAATTGCTTCTTGCTCTTATAGTCTTATCTTATTCTTTTTTTGATTATTTAGAGAATACTTTATTAGTTTCTCTAATAAACCCATGTAGATATGACCTTACTTATTTAGTATGATGTGTTACCCCTGTATACATGGAAAAAAGATAAAAAATAAAAAAAATTACCATTTCTAGACCAATATGGATGTCCATTTCTGTACAATGCCAACTCAACACAGTAAATTGGGATGACTTTTTCCAAAATTGGCAGCACTGTTAAAGTTTCCCAAAATTCAATTTATATATATATGTATATATATTTTTATATTTATATAAAAATACTAATAATAGCAGTATGTTATGCATCGATAGCAGCAACAGCTTTTCCAGGTTCTGCACTCATCTGAACAAAATTATAGACATTCACCACATTCCATTAAACAAAACAAAACAAAAACAAAGAAAAGAATAATATCCAGAAAACAGCAAAGTTCTGTTGCTGTTGTGGTACCTGGCACCATTTTTTTTTATTAGCATCTTAATCATCATCTGGAAAGAGAACATTCTAGAGTAATACCATTAAATGTAGCTCTGATAAAGCACAGTCCCTACTATGTATCATAAAGCAGGTACAAGATATTTTACATTCATAGAGGTATGATACAGTACCGTCCTACATCAATAATACTAGAATCAGTTTTGGTTTGAAATTTACTTTGTCTGCAAATAAGATTGCTACCCCTGTTTTTTTCTGGGCTCCTGTCACATGGAGAATTGTTTTCTATCTTTTCACTTTCAGTCTATGGGCTTCTTTTTGCACTAGGTGTGTTTCTTGTATACAACATATTGTTGGATTTTGCTTCTTATTCCATTTTGCCAGTCTATTTCTCTTGATTGGTGAGTTGAGGCCATTGACATTGCTGGTTATAACTGATATGTACTGACTTATTATTGACATGTTATTGGCCTTTTGTTGACTCTTTTTACTTTTTCACCTTCTCCTTTTAATTTCTTGCCTTGCCTATTTGATTTGCTCTGTTGGGCCTCATGGTGTTGTTGCCTTCATTGTCTTTTTCTAGGATCTTGTTTAGAATTGCTTGTAGTGCTGGTTTGGTATTCATGTAGTTTCTCAGGTGTTCTTTGTCGTGGAAGTGTCTTATTTCCCCATCCATTTTGAAAGAGAGTTTTGCTGGATACATCAGTCTAGGTTGGAGGTTGTTCTCTTTTAGTACTTGAAATATCTCATTCCAGGCTCTCCTTGCCCCAAGGGTTTGTGTTGAAAAGTCTGCTGTGATTCTGATGGGCTTTCCTTTGTATGTGATTTGTTTCTTTTCTCTTACTGCTTGTAGTATTTTGTTCTTCTGTTGGGTTTCTGGGATCTTGATTATTATATGTCTAGGTGTAGATTTTTTTTGATTGTAGCTAGTTGGGGTCCTATATGCCTCAGTTATCTGAATGTCAAATTCTTCCCCTCTGTTTGGGAAGTTTTCTGTCATTAATTCTGTGAACAGCTTTTTAAAGCCATTTGTATTTTCTCCTGCTACTTCATGGATTCCTATCAGTCTTATGTTATTCTTCTTTGCATCATCTAGGAGTTGTTGGATCAATTTCTCTTTATTCCTTACTGTTTTTTAGAGACCTCTCTTTTCATGGTCACTGACTGCAATCTTATCTTCTATATCTGAGAGTCTATCTTTGCATTCTTTTATTCTGTTGCATACAGTTTCTATGGAGTGTTCAATCTCCTGAATATCTGTTTGAATCTGTTTTATGGATTCCATTTCTTTCCTATGTTGGGCATTTATTTTTTCCATTTCTTTCTTATGCTGGGCCTTCGTGGCTTCTATCATGGTCCTGAGCTCATCTATTTTTTTGTCAGTTTCTACTCTAGAGTCTTGAATCACGACTTCCATTTTGCTCAACATCTTTATGGTTATCTGGGAAATTGTTTAATTTTTGAATTTTTCTAGAGCCTGATTGATCTGTTTTGTTACTTCCTGTGCTTTGAATTCAGGGTGTCCTGGTGGTTCACTATTGGCCTTTTCATCCTCATTTGCCCTACTGTTTGCCATTGGTGAACTGGAAGTCTGTCCTTGTGTCTTGCTTAAGTGTTTTCTCATTTTTATTTTTGTTGTTGCACTGTCCTTGGTTTAATCTCTGGGTTATCACCCAAATCTTCCTGATATATTTGGGCCCTAGCTTCTGTGTCTTTAACAACCCACAGACATTCTCATCTTTATAACATTAGAGAAACAGCTCATCAAATCAACAGCAATGCTTTATCCCAATTTATACAATCAGCAACACATTAAGATCAAGCACAACTTGGACACTTACCACCTGTGGTAGTCACTAGTCTATCACCCTTAAATCATTTGAATTAAATTGAAATCAAGAAGCAGTCCAGAACATGTCTGCAGTGAATGAACTTTTCAATATAGTGTATTTACCATTTAATGGCTCAGACAGAGCGAGGATGCAAGTCCCCTGGTCTCAGTTAGCTGATGGCTGAACCCCATGATGCAGACTGACCTCAGGCTGCAAGGCCCAGATTGCATTCCCCAACCTTCTGAATGGTTGAACTCCACAAAGTTCTATTACAGGTTTCCCATACCCTTTCTTTAAAGATGTTCAAAGTTGGGAACTCAGAAAAATACTCTTGATGACAGAGTATGACAGAGGCAGAAGTGATCCAAAGACTAGCACAGTCAGGAGGTCTGAGAGTGTGTGTGTGTGTGGTACTTACGGGGGTTCAGGGGCGCCTGTGTGGCTACCTTCCTGGAGCCTGAGCAATGGCGACTGGGTCAGGAGCAGGCATGACTCTCCTTCCCGCAGTGGATTGGGGCCCAGGCTCCATCCCAGGGAGTGAGCGATGGTGGCTGGGTCGGGAGCCTATTCCAGTTGTTTTAAGGCAAGCATTAAAGACTGTGTGTACAGTGTCCATTAACAGTCTTGGAAGATCTCTCTTACCTATGTGCTGTTAGCTCCTTGAAACAGGACTCATACCACATACAGGTGATAGTTGTACTTTGCTGTTTTTATTGTTAGTTTGATGTTTTATTCTTGTGCTTCTTTTTCTGTACATTCTTCTTTCAAACAGTTTTGCCATTCTTTTTGTTTGAGTTTGCCCTTTCCAGAAAGTTCTCCAAAAATGTGAAAGAAAAGAGAAAGAATGAAAAAGAAAAAAGAAAAAAGAAAGAGGGAAAGAGGCAGGGTGGGAGGAAGGGAGGAGAAGATGCCCGTATTTGGCATTCTCAGCACACTTGCCCATGTGGAGATTTCCAGTGTGTCCAGGGAACTGGCTTGATGTGGTCCAGTAGCAGGAGGACAGAATGATGTTAAACTGCATCTGAAGTAAAGTTTTCCTTTCTCAGTATGCTTTTTGGATAGGACTTGAGAATGTATCTTTTTAAAAAAAGATATCACTGAAATACTTTTTACATGGATAAGAAGCTTTGACCATAAACACTGAAGAACAATATTTTACACTGTGCACTGAAAAGCAAGAAAGATCCCCAGAAGACAGAGGAGTGGGCCAGAGAAAGGCACACAGTACCTGGCTTCTGGGAGTGCCAGGGTCACTCGCAGGGGAGAAGTGCAGGACCTGGCACCTGGCACCCCTTTCACCTGGGCCCGGACAGAGATATCTGCCTGCAAGGAGATATCAGTTTGGCTTGAGAGCAATTAAAACAAAACTGAGATAGAATGCAACAAGCCAGAAAGAACTCTCTGTGTAACAAGTGATTAGTTCTAAAGGAGTCATTTCATTTTGTCTCACGTCATGTCGGTAGCTTCAGCTGTCTTTGAGTAGAAGAGGTGAGATTTGGACAAACTGAGAAGTTGAACACCAGCTAGTTCCACAAAGTAGTCAGAGAGAAATCAATGAAACTGCTTATCTTCAGAGAATTCAACTATCAGAGAAAATGTTATCCTTGATTGGAAATTTTTATCAAGCAGTAAATAATTCTGGGTGGTTTTATATTTTGGAAATCCTGATGTTGGTGCAGAACATTATAATACTGAATACATGCATGTGTGTGAATGGTAAAGTCAGAAAAAAAGGCAAAAATAAATGTGGGACAATTTCCCCCACATTTATTTTTATGAGAAATACAATTCCTTGCAACTCTTTCCCTGCTTGTTTCACTGTAACCCAAAGGACTAAGGTAAAGGGACATTATTGGAAGTGTTTACTGGGACTCAAGTCTTGAGACCAAAAAGCTCTTTTAATCCATTTTTCTTTTGGTCAAAGTAAATAGTAGTATGGTGTGTTTTTTCCCCAAGGCCATCATGATAGCAATATTTTGAAGCACACTAAAGTTGAGAAGAAATAGTTCAATTTGAAACTCTTTAAACTGCACATAATGGATGTCAGGTTATTTCCCAAACCAGTGAATCTAACAAATTGCACTGGATGTTGTTTCAGAAATGTGGACTCCCAAGCCACCTCTGCGGAGGTCTGATGGTCCAAGTGCCCAACTTCTTTGTGTCCCTCCCCTCTCAACAACTTACTCAGTCTCTCTTTGCCCAGGTCTGCATTGTTTTTTAAACCACTCACTCCTTTTGTTTGACTGATTGCAATTTTTTTGTTGCTAAAGTTCTAATCTGTTCTTTTCCAAATCTGCTCATTTACTTTCAAGTCTTTTATTGTTTGCTCATTGATGTGATTCCATCTCTTGCATATGTCCATGGCAGAGTAATTTTCTATTATGTCTCATCATTGTGATTTCCTGCAGTCCATGAAGCCCTAAGTCTGCTATTCTTGTATCTGCAGAGTACCTTCCACTTGTTTTATTTGTGTGCATGTGTTTGATGATCTTGGATAATGAGTTCCTATTTGGATCTCATTAACTCATGGACAATTTGAGGACATAAATAAGAAGTTTTCCTGCCCAGAGAAATGCAGGCAGGGTCCAAGCCTCATTTGCAACACACTGACTTCTGTTTTTCCCTCTATCCCAGAAGTTGCTGGGTGGTTTGGATGAATATTTTCCAGGCCTGGCCCAAGGCCTCTGTTCCTGATGGCAGTGAGAACTGGCCACTGAATAGAGTCCCTTCCTCTTGTGCTTGTGGCCAACTCTTGAGTGTGATTTCACCTCTTTCTTCTGTGAGGAGGCATGGAACCTGAAGATTTCTTTCACTTGGTGTGGCCCAGGAGGACCACTCACAAAAGTGAGTCCCCACACACGTTCCTGGAGGTAGAATTCACCAAAACCATTTTCAAAGATAATCTTTGGTGCCAACCCCAATACATTTGTATGCCTGAATACATATTCATTTTAATCTAAACAACAACTTGAAAATATGACTGGATAGGAACTTCTGACCCCAGATTTTGCTTCTATACATTAAAAGTATTACTGAATTGTCAGTCTGATTCTTTTTGAAACTTCTAAAGTGTCCTTCTTGTCTTTAATGTTTTGTATTTTCCTTAAATTAATCTATATGACTTTTTTCTTTTTTAAGACTTTTTAATTTTAATTCCTTAAATTTATTGGTGCATTCTAGTATACATATTTATCACATTCATCATATGGAATTTGTAACTGTACATCATATATTTTGATTCCTCTTTTTTCCCCATTCTCCCCTCCCTTCAGCCCCTCTTCCCCTCCTTATTTACAAAAGCTTTGTTTCCATTCTTTTTATTCTCATTTATTTTCCCTTCCTTCTTTTCTCCCTCCTCCCTTACTAAAAGGCTTTTGCACAACAAAAGAAATCATCAACAGAGTGAAGAGAGGGAAAGACTTTTTAACCATCTATTTTTCTGACAAAGGACCAATACCTAGAATATAAAAAGAACCCCCAAAACAGGCCCCTAAATTTAAAGCCCAATCCCAAAATGGGCATCTAAAATGAATAGATGTTTCTCGGATGAAGAAGTAGAAATGGCAAATAAATATATGGAAAAATGTTCAACATCACTGATCATTGGGGAGATGAAAATTAAAACAATGTTGAGATTCTATCTCACTCCAGAAAGAATGAATGGGTGTTAACAAGAAATCAACCAATAACAAATTGAGCACACATGAATAAATATTGTATTGTTTCACAGGTTTGAGAAACAAAAAGTGCAAATAAAGACCAAAATGTATACTAGATATTATGAAATAGGAAGTATATGAGTTTTTTCTTAACCATACCATTAACACTCTGTGAAGCTTTCTCATCTAACATTTCACCATCATTGTATGTTGGAAGTTGCCAGTCATAACTTCATCTGGACTTTTCCTTCTCTTGTTGCTTTCCTTTCTAGTCTTCCTAGCTGAAGAAGGATATTCCATGAGTGACTTTTACTTCTGTCGTCTGTGTATCTTGTATTTTCTGCCATTTTTCTTCCCCTATGCCTCCTGATCACATGCATTTATAGAAAAGAGGCAAGTCTATCACCCTGTTTATTTCAGCTGTCACACCTGTCAAACCCAGCCCAGGAACTTTCACTTCCTATAGAATAGAAACCACAGATATGGGGGGGGGTGGCAGTAATTCAAAATTAGCAATAAGAGGTCCTGCCAAGTCCTGAAAAAAAGTACCTAGAGTTCAGGTTAGCAGGGCCCTGTTCACATTTTCATTTTACTTCCCATGTCAGCAGCAGCTTAGCCTCTCAAATACACAAGAGAAATGCTGATGCAGTCCCACCTGTGTGTCTGGGGTGAGTCATAGGTCTGGCCAGAACATAGAGGGCTGCAGAATTGATGTCCTGTGATACTCAGCATTGATCAAGAAATAGGCAGAACCGTGATGGCTGCCTTTGATATAAGGCATGGGCCATCGTCAAGACTCACCAAGACGTGATAGCTCAGGAATTGCCTAATGGGACATTTCCTGCAGTTATGATACACATTTTATCTTAATTTTGGAGCATTCATACAATGCATATCATCATTATGGGCTTTACCAAGAACACATATGCATGTGAAGTGAGTGTTTGGTACAGCAGGGCCACACCACTCCACAGAAGAGTGCCATCAAGAATTTCCTATCAACCAAAAGCAGGAGTATTTCTTTTACTAGAAAACACAGAAGTTATAGACATTTGATTTATTGTGCTTACTTTTTTCTATTTATTTTTCCCCACATCGACAGGTTTTAAGACACACAGTAGGAAAATGCAAAATAGCAGCAGATACCTCAACTTGTCAGGGTTCTTTCTTCAATGCAAAAACTGTTGCTGACTCTCTTGTAGGCACCTTCAGCCACAAATATGCTTCATGGAGGAGTTAGAATGGCACACAGGTTTGAGAAAAGCTCTTCATTTTTTTTTCTGTGCCTATCAGTCATTTTTGCAGAACTGCTAAGGTGTTCCTATGTGTTTGCCTTTGTTTCTTTTTCAGAAGGAGCACTGGGGTCTCATTAATGCTGCTGAACTGGTATCCAGAGTAGGTCACCATTCTTACCTAGGGCATTGGATGCCATCTCCAAACCAGGCATGAAGCCCTATACAATAGTTACACTGCTATTATCACACACCTGAGCCCAAATCACATGAGAGATTATTTCTTGCACCTGAATGATTTTGTTTTAACAAGGGAAATAACCCAGACCATGTATATAAAACTTTTAAAAGTGAAATTGTGATGATAAGAAAGAATGATGGATGGAATATGTATAACTTTCTCCCAAAGTAAAAGAAAAATTAAGTAAGATCCACTAATAGTTGTCAACCATGTCAGCTGAAGTGCATTGTTTGAAATGCAATCCATTACCATAATTCAGGCCAGAATTCTCTTATGGAAACATGCATTTTGGGAAAGAAAGCTCTGGATAACTGAATTGGATCTTTCTGCCTAACACTGCAGTGCTGGCTCTGGGGTAATCATGCAGATTAATCGGTGATCCCTAGAACATCTCACCCCTAGGGATTAGTTCACTGCTCATTGTGAGACACATGATGTGGCTCCACGGCTAGCTGACTTCTGTCCAGTTCTCTGTGCTCTTCACAACACAGTGTTACAAGCACAGGTCCCTGAGCTTGCGGATGAGATGCATTCTCTCAGGGTCTGGCAGGGGGTTCTGGAGGCACCTAGTCCCCTCTGTTTCTGGAGATACTGGGATGTTCTGTGCAGTGTCTTCATACACCTTCTGTAGGAAAGGACAGTTGTGCCAAGGACACTGTGTCCTTGCATGGCAGTGACAGAGTGGTCTTGAAGCTGTGGTCCCAGGATGGGGCTTCAGGGCCTGCCCGGGGCTCCAGCACCAGCTGGTCCTGAGCAGACTCCTGGAAAAAGTGGCTCTGGGGCTCCCCTGCTGCCCACTTTGTCACCTCTGGGGATGTGCCTGAGAGCCTTTGTCCTGGCCAGGGAAGTTTCCATCTCCTTCAAATGAACCCCAATGGTGCATGAAAATGACAAACACAAAATGTGCTATTTATTTTTCTTTTTTAGAGAAAGAATGTTCTCCATGCAACCTTTTAAAAATTTTCATTACTACATGTTTCTAGTATATGTTTAAATGTGGAGTTGGCACATGTACCCAACACATCTCAATTCCTTTTGGATTTCCTTTCTAGCACCTCTCTTTCCACCTTCCATCTCTTGGTCCCTTTCCCATTTGAGAAGGATTTGTCTCCATATTTCCTATGATCTTTTATTTTGTCTTTATTCATACTTTGGTTTTCTCATTTAAAAGAAATCATGTATATTTAAACATTTTATCTGATTTATTCCATTTAACATGGTCTCAAGGTGAACCCAGTTTCCTGCAAGTGACTTAAATTCACCCTTCTTTATTGTAGTGTAGTACTGGACTGTGTGTAAATACCACATTTTCTTTATCCATTCTTCTGTTGATGGGCAGATAGCTTGCTCAATTTGTAATAGCTGATTTTCAAATGAAACACACAACCACATGTCACACAATGATGTCCAGTGCAACAATGACAGAAATTGAAGAGCTATGGTAGGAAATATGATAAAATTTATAATTAATATTACATATTTATTGCAATTAACATAAAGAACATAAAATTTCTTAAATGAAAATGACACATATTGGGTCAAAAGAGTGTAAAATATATTGACTCAAAGTTAAAAGAAAAGGCTTAAAGAATCATCAAAATGATTACAAGATGAAATATCATTAAGCAAAGTTAATTTCAAGAGAAATACTCACAAAGCCAAAAGGTCATTTAATAGTAAAGAATATGTATCCAGCAGATAAAAATGCATAAATCTTATGAATCAAAATTGAAAGTTAAAGGATTCTTGTAGATGCTTCTTATCTAATTAAGAAAAGTTTGTTCAATTCATGGTATGCCAAAACATTTTATTGCAAGTGTGTAGTGAATTTTGTGAAGTGCTTTTTCCATAATTAAGTCTCTTATATGAAGTTCTGCTTTAATTGCAGTAATGTGGTTAATTATATTTTTTGAGTTTTGTATGTTGAACAAACTTTGCATTCTGAAAGCAAAACAATGCATTATGTTGTTTTATATGAGTGACCTTACTGTGCTTTTTATTGAGATATTTGTATTTAAAAGGCATTTATATAGAGAGGTTTATAGAGATATTTATAGTAAGTTTGAACTAGTCACATTCCGTGCATTCAGTGCTTTCCAGATCTCAAATTTCTATAGAAAATTTATGTAAGATTGCTGTTGTTTTTCCCTAAATATTTGAAAGAATTCAGCACTGGAAAAAAAAATCTACTCTACAACTTTGTTTTTGGAAAAAATACTGGTTCAAATGTTTTCTTACAGGTATATTGATATTTTATTTTCTTATGTTTGTTTTATGTTATTTTTCAAGGACTTTATTCATTTTACTATATTTAAAATTTCCTGCATTTGAAATTTTCTTGGACTGAAGTTGTTTACAATATTTTCTTTATGTTCATCACCTACAGTGATGATACTTCTTAAATTCCTGATATGTACAATTTGTGTTTTATTTCTTTTTTATTGACTGAACTTGCTGGAGATTAATTTCATGAATTCATTTAAGGAATAGCCTTTCAGAATTTTGTTGTTTGCTCCTTCATTTCTTTTGATTTTAATCTGTATTACAGCTTCTATTCTACTTACTTCACATTTAATTTGTACTTTTCAGGGACAGTTTTATAACAGAAACTTAGAATCCTAGATTTTGAAGCTGTCTTCTATATTAATGGGCATTTAAATTACATTTTCCCACTTCAAAACTTGGGAACTTTCCCAATTCATATGTTGCATTTTCACCATAATTTCTGGTTTTCTGGGTGATTGATTTGATTCAGAGATTAATTAGAAATTCTTGATTAATTTCCAAATGTTTGGATGTTTACTAGATATGTTACCACTTTGCTTTTTTCAAATTTAATTTCTTTGTGATCAAAGACTATATATCATAAATGATTGAAAACTTTAAGATTCAATTTGTTTCTTCATTCATCTCCCATGTATGCATGTGGTTTTTGCCATCATTGGTCATAGTTTTACGAAAGTTAAGGTAAGAGGCTGGGGATTTAGCTCAGTGGTTCCACCACCTGCCTCAAAAATGCAGGGTTCAGAGTTTGATCCTCGGTACCACCCCTACCAAAAAAAAAGTTAAGGTAATGCTGTGAATGTCCAGATCTTTGGTTTCCTGATGAACTTTTTGTCTAATTGTTCTGCATGTTACACACAGCTATTCAGCTTATTGGGATTCCATTTTTCTCTTTAAATGATATTTCTGCCTTGCATTTTTTGAGAATTTTTTCTAGATAAGTATAAAAACATCTACTTAGAATTAATTTTGTACACTGCAACCTTCGCAAAATACAATTAGGTTGATTTCTCCAATTCAATAATCTTATCACTTATTGCTGTATAAATTAAAAATTCTACTTTGTTTTAATAACATTTGAATATTAGGAAATTGCCATTGTTTATACTCAGAGGTTGATAATGGCAAAGTAACTGGTTTATTTTCTAAATTCCTGGGAAAGGTGCAGTGATTACCAGGAAAGGCAGCCCCTTCCCCAAAGCAGTCCTCTGTGGCAGGACAGTAGACAGAAAGTGAGGTGTGGATGAGGGACTAGGAGTGCGGATTCTGTCCCCTCCGAGTTCCTACTTGCACAAACCTGCCTTTGTATTTTCCACAAATCTCCTCTACTGTGTATGTACACATATCATGTTGACTAATGTCAATTTCTTATTTTCAAAACTATACAAGCAATATGATTTGGCCTTCTTGTCGGACAACACAGACTCCTAAGAATGCTGCAAACTCTGTGCCTGGAGTCCTGAAACAGTATGGAGTGGTAGAAAGGCTAGTGCTTTCTTCTGCCTTGCTTGAGCTCCACCAGTTTGCCCAATAGTGATGCATAAACCCTCTTCATTTCCAGAGAAAACTATAAGTAAGAAAGCTGCTGCAAAACTAAGCATTCATTGTTTCATATGGTTGCTGTGTACAAATCCGACACTAAGATAGATTATGATTGTTATCATCAACAAGGTGCAGGGTGTGCAGACAACAGTACTTGGTAGGTAGCTCCCTTTGGTTTAAGGAGCACCTGGAGAAAGAATACTGTACCTTTTTCTT
Organism: Fukomys damarensis; assembly: GCF_012274545.1. Lineage (NCBI taxonomy): Eukaryota > Metazoa > Chordata > Mammalia > Rodentia > Bathyergidae > Fukomys > Fukomys damarensis. Next base: position 49,029,598 of record NW_022900921.1, on the reverse strand, counting down.
CTAAACCTGTTTCTGCAAAGGCTGGGCAGATGCATGTCGTTTCCCACAATACCTGAACACCAAGTCAGGAGGATCCCCAATCTCTCTCTCTCTCTCTCTCTCTCTCCCCCCCTCCCTCTCCCTCTCCCCCCTCCTTTTCCTTAAACCCCAGGGTCTCATACATGCTGGGCAGCCCCTATGACTGAGCTGTACCCTAGATCAGGATGAGGTCTCTCTATGCTTTCTTGCAAACACCTTTATCTAGGTAATGTTTTGCTACATTCATGGAATGTATGAAAATATAACTCAAAACTACACTGAAATATAATTTCTCACCCACCACGCTGAAGGAAATCCAAAATATTCTCACTGCGGTGGAATTTCTCATCAATCAGCTTAAATGAGATCTAAAAATTTCTCTTAAATTGAAGCAAAGCTCTGGGGTGACAACACTGTTATATTTAGTGACAGGATGCTAATTGCCTCAATCACCATAGCAAGACTAAAACTCTGCCTAGCAAAATGTCCTGGGACAATGTAAAGACAGACAGTGCTGACAACACCTTAAACTGCAAGCAATAAAATATTCTTAATAGTGAAATTATACTGCTGCTTTAAAACTACAATATGTGAGGTAGGACAAAGAAAATAGGTAAATATTAAGAATTAATATTCTCAGCATAAAGTCAAAGACTATAGGAAAAATATGCAATAATCTTAAATTTGAATTGGAACTATCAATAGGAACTCACAGAATTTTTTCTTAAAAATATGCACTTTCTAGCCCTGTTTATTGAAAAAGTATTGATTAGTTTAGTATAATTAGGACATTGGTTTTCAGAGCATGGACTCCAAATGGTTTCCCACTATGAATCCAGGCTCTCTGGAAAACAAGGACCCTAGTTCCAGGTCTATAAAGGTACAAGTTGGGCTTGGGATGCCTTGTACCCAGAGGCAAATGCAGTCTGAGAACTTGGGGCTCCAGCAACCAGCAGCCCACTAAACTCCATTTGGCCAAAACTGGGCAGCTGGTGCCACAGAAGGCACAGTGACAATGAGGAAATAAAACACATTGGCTATGCTAGAAATCCCTGAAATCCTAATAAAGGCCAGTAGGCACAATCTCCAGTCAAATCTGGAGGTGGTTAGGCCATCCCTGTATTCAGAAAATTGGTAAACAAAGGAAAATAATCAAGGATTTTTGTCTGCCTTTCCTATACATCTGTGCAATAGGTCCTCAAAGAAAGAAGGATCCTCCACCACCTCTTTCAGGGTCTGCAGGCAGAGAAGGGCTGTCAGCCCTGGTGGGATACTGTGGGACCCAGGGGACTGGAGAACACATACTGGGCACCTGGGCTCCTCCACCTCATCCTCAGCTCCCCAGGCCTTGTTCTGGGTTCTACACAAGCTGGTACATAGCATCACCAGCTCAGAGGCCATGGGGTGCAGATAGGCTTCTCTCCTGTCTCAACTAGGATGATAGCTCCCAGCTCCCCACAGGAGAGATGAGCCTTGGGGCACTGACCCATGAGGGCAGAGGCCACTATAGGGACACAGGACAAGCAATTCCTGGCCACTTAACTTGTTACTCATTTAGAGCACAGTTTGTGTTTTCTTCTGAGGCAGTCAGGAACTTAAGTGCAGATTTGGCTAAATACTGTCACATGGGCCTTCAGATGCCCAAAAGGTACCTAAAAGCAAGACTAAGCTTGACCTTCATTTTGCCTCCTAGAACTTAAAACTTTGGATATAGATATATAATTCATTCAAGGACAAGTTCGATCATCCCTAAATTTATTCAGCTCTTTCAGCCCCCTTTGAGATGGAGCACACCAAGACAAAAGTAACTAAAATCTTTGTCAAGCCCAACAAGGACATCTGATCATCAGCTTTACAATGTTCCATTCCAGACCTGCCCCACCCCCCAGAGCACAGCTTAGTCTCTCCAGCCATTTTCCTCAACCTGTGTCACCTGGATCCTGGCAAAAGCAGAGCTCACCGAACTGAAACTACCTGATAGGGACAATCATTTCCCAGGGATGGAACTGATTTCAGACAAGGAGAATTCCAGAGACCAGGACTGTGCAATGACCTGGAGCACCCTGCTCACCTAGGTTGACCCTTAAAAGCCTGTCCTGTGGCCAGCCAGTCTGACACTCATCCTCAGAGGGTCTTCAGCTACTGCACAGGCTGCAGTCTTTTCCCAACTTCTCCACTTTGCAATTGGAGCTTTTGCCTTCAAACTCTCACTAGCTTTAATTTCATTATCAGGAAAGCAAGGGCACATACTAGTTAGTTGGTGACAAAGACTCAGAGGACAAAACCATAGCTATGACTGTGCCCTACTGGGCAGGGGACCCAGGGGGCCACTTCCTTGGGATGGGGAGCAGGGTATTTGGGGTGTGTGGTCTGGTGACACTGTGGGTGCAGCTGGAGACTGATGCTGTTTTAAGATTTTGTTATGATTACTACTTACATTTGCTTGTTCCCATAGTACAATTTTACCTAAGGAATTCAGGATTTCACAAACACAGAAACTAATACAGAAGGAAAGTCATCTTTTAATTTTCTTAATGCAGAGATTTATGGTGTGACTATGAACACTTTCTCTTTCCATCACAGGAAGACAAGATCACAATCTAATTTAACTGAAGTTCTTTCTATGGCTCCAAGCTGGGAACATAAACTCACTGCCTGCCTTTTAATTGCTAATGCTATCCTGTCACTGTCTTTCACCTGTCATTGTTGCAGCATAGCCTGGTGGACTTGTCCAGAAGGAGTACATATGACAACCTTCTCATGTCTATCTATACTGTGCGAAAGACCCTGACTACCCACCTCCAGTTATATCTCACGGTGGCTCAAAGATACATGGATTAGCTCCTGGAAGATTGTTTTTTAATAAACCTTCCTTTTAATGAACAGATCCTGTGGATGATTTAAATTTTCCCACATTGGGAGAAATATTGACATTTACTCAATATTTCAATGAATAAATAACCTGAGTGAGAGAGTGAATGCATCCATCCAGCAAGCGCACAGTGATCTCTGGTGTGACTTGTCCTTTCGCAGCTACTTTTTGCCCTAAAATCATCTCATTCTACATGTGGGACCCCAACATCTCCTGTATGTCTGATGACTTATCTCCTCTGCATAGGGTAAAGAGAATCACCCACTAGATTTGGTGCTGACTTCAGGATCCTGTGCTGTGTAAGTCCTGGGGAGCTGCTGATATCTCAAAGAATGCTAGAACTTTGAGATTAAAACTTAAATTTGGCCCCTGACCTCACCTAGCCTGCATCCTGCAGACCAGTGGGGACCAGTTAGCCAAGCAGTGGGCTCCACCTCATCATGGGCTGCATCCAGCAGACCATGGTGAGCCTGCCTTTACCCCCTGACTTCGCCCTGGGCCTGCATCCAGAGGAATGTGGAGGACTGGGTCAGACATGCAGAGATTCTGGCCTGCATCCAGAGGACTGGTGAGGACCAGTCAGCTGTGAGCACCTCTGCAACATACACCACCCCGTGCTCCCAGACCTGATTGTTCCAGATCCTGGATCCACTCTGCAGAGCACAGGTGGTCATAAAGGTCATTTTACTGAGCTCCAGAAGATAGAACAGAAGTTAACAGCTACAATAAAGACACATCAGACCTCAATAGTTGGTAAATTGGAGGGATCACCACCTTCCATCAGAACCTTGACTATCCCTGTAGTTGAACCTTGCGGAGTCCAACCCTACAGGAGGTCAGAGAGCTCAATTTGGTTCTTGCACCCTGAATTCAGCCTGAATCTCAGGGTTCTGCCATTGGCTGAGATGAAATGATTTAGTGTCACACATTGCTATTCAGTAACATACCCTGAAAGAGGCCCTTCAAATTCTTTTTCTTCTTTCTTTTCCTCATTCCATTCTGAAAATTCTTTCTTTTTTCTGTCTTCTCCTTCCAACTCAGTCTCTTGCTTCCCCATATTAATCTTCATCTCCCTTTCTGTTCCTGTCATAATATGAATTTCTTCTTTTATTTTATTTGGCTTTTCTTCTTTCTTTTTCCTTCACTCAAGGGTCACTATTTTCAAAGGAAAGTGAGTCCCTAGTACCATTAAGTTGTTCTATTCTTGTCCTTATTCTTGCACTCTGTCTTTCCTTCTTGTCTTCAATAGTTTCCTAAAGTTTGTATGGTCATCCTGTGTCCTCTGGCTTCACTTGAAATCTTCTCCAATTCTTCTGCGTATCTATTCCTTTCATCCTAACTCTGTTTAAGCCCCATCCTAAAGGGTAAAGTTGCTATATTGAAGAGTTTATTCACTGTAAACATACTTTGGGCTGCTCCTTGATTTTTATTTAATTCACATGGTTTAAAGGTGATAGCTTAATAACTACCACAAATGGTCAAGTTTTAAGTTGTGCTTGATTTTATTGTGTTGATGTATCAATTGGCCTAAGGGTTGTGATTGATTTAATGAGTTGTCCTTCCTGATATTATGAAAATTAGACTGTCTATGAGTCATTAGAGACTCAAAAGTTAATGCACAACTACATCAGCAAGATCAAAGTAATAACACAGGAATTCAATAAAGGACAACCCAACGGCACAAACAAAAATGAGAAAACTCTTAAGCAAGACACAGAGACAGGCTTCCAGTTCACCAACAGCAAACTCTAGGGGAAATGAGGTTGAAAAGTCTCACAAGCAACCACCAGGATACCCTGAACTCATAGCACAGGAAGTAACAAAACAGATCAATTAGGCTCTAGAAAAACTCAAAATAGAAATAATTTCCTAGATAACTACAGAGATGGTGAGCACAATGAAAGACATGATTAGAGACTCCAGAACAGAAACTGACAAATAATAGATGAGCTCAGCACCATGATAGAAGTCATGAAAACCCAGCATAAGAAAGAAATGGAAACCACAAATGCCAAAAATAGGAAAGACATGGAATCCATGAAACAAATTCAAACAGATATCCAGGAGATTAAAAACTCTTCTGAAAGTTTTCATAGCAGGATAAATGAATGTGAAGATAGAATTTCAGATATAGAAGATAGGATTGCAGTCAGTGACTATGAAAAGAGAGGTCTCTTAAAAACAGTAAGGAATTGTGAGATATCAATCCAACAGCTCCTAGATGATGCTAAGAAGAATAATATATGACTGATAGAAATCCATGAAGTAGCAGGAGAAAGTATAAATCACATAAAAAAGATCTGTTCACAGAATTAGTGACAGAAAACTTCCCAAACAGAGGGGAAGACTTTGACATACAGATAAGTGAGGCATATAGGACTCCAGGTAGCCATAATAAAAAAAAAATATACACCTAGACATGTAATAAACAAGATCCCAGAAACCCAACAGAAAAACATAGTACTGCAAGCAGTTAAAGAAAAAATCACATGCAAAGGAAAGCCCATCAGAATCATAGTAGACTTTTCAACACAAACCCTCAGGTTAAGGAGAGACTGGAGTGAAGTATTTCAAGCCATAAGAAAAAACAATCTCCAACCTAGACTGATGTGTCCTGCAAAACTCTCTTTCAAAATGGATGGCAAAATAAGATAGTTCTATGACACAGAACACCTGAGAAATTTCATGAATACCAAAGCAGCACTACAAGCAATTCTAAACAATATTCTTAAAAAAGATAATGAAGGTCACAACACCATGAGGCCCAACAGAGCAAATCAATTAGGCAAGGTTAGAAACTAAAGGGAGAGGGGGAAAAATTAAAAAGAGCCAACAACAGGACAATAACAAGTCAGTACGTATTAGTTATAACCACCAATGTCAATGGCTTCAACTCACCAATTAGGAGAAATAAACTGGCAGAGTAGATTAAGAAATAAAATTCAACAATATGTTGTATAAAAGAAACACACTTAGTGCAAAAAGAAACCTATAGACTGAAAGTGAGAGGAAGGACAACAATTCTCCATACAACAGGAGCCCAGAAAAAAGCAGGGGTAGCTATCTTAATTGCAGACAAACTAAATTTTGAACCAACACTGATTCAGAGAGACAAAGAGGGCCACTACATCCTTGTAAAGTGAACAGTTCAAGAGGAAGAGATAACAATCATAAATATATATGCACCAAATGTTAATGCCATCAAATATATAAAACAAATATTAAGGAACATGAAAAAACAAATAAGCACTAATACAATTGTAGTGGGGGACCTAAATATCCCACTATCACAAATAGATACCAAAATAAACAATGACATACTAAACAATAACTAACAATGACTAGACAAAAAATAAACAATGAAATACTAGAACTGAACCAAAAGTTTGAACATATGGACTTAATAGACATCCATAGTGTGTTCCACCACACAAAATCAGAATACACATTCTTTGGAACTGCACATTGGTCATTCACCAAAATAGACCACATACTAGCTCATAGAACAGGTTTAAATAAATGCAAAGGAATCAAAGTTATCCCATGTATATTATCATATTATAGTGCACTTAAGCTGGAGATCAATAGAATAAGAAACTGTAAGAACTTCACAAACACATGGAAATTGAACAATACTCTCCTGAACAATCAATGTGTGATGGAGGAAATTAAAGAAGAACATAGACAGTTTTTACAAATAAATGATAATGCCAATACAACATAGAGTAATCTATGGGACAAAATGAAAGCAGTTCTGTGTGGAAAATTCATAGCATTGAATGCCCACAGTAGGAAAACAGAGCAAGCTCAAATAAACAACCTAGTGGTGAATCTTAGACCCTAGAAAAAGAAGAGCAAATCCCCCCAAAAAACAAAAAGAAACCCCACAAAACAAAACAAAACAAACAAACAAAAAACTCATACAAAGGAGGAGATTATAAAGATTAGAGCATAAATCAATGCAATGGAAACTAAGAAAATGATACAAAAAATCAATGAATTGAAGAGGTGGTTTTTTGAAAGAATAAATAAAATTGATAAACCCTTAGCCAACCTTGTCAAAAAAAGGAAAGAAAAGGCTCAGATCCATGCATTAGGAATGAAAAAGGTGAAGTCATAACAGATCCAACAGAAATCCAGAGGATCATCAATACCTACTTTGAGAACCTGAACTCTAATAAAATGGAAAATACAGAAGAAATGAACATACTTATGAATTACCAAAGTTGAATGAAGAAGATTAAAAATTCTAAACACTCCAATTACACTTGGTGAAATTGAAAATATAATTAAAAGCTTACCAATGAAGAAAAGCCCAGGTCTGATAGATTCACTGCTGAATTTTACAAGTCATTTAGAGAAGAACTACTGCCAAGACTCTTTAAACTTTTCAATGAAATTGAAAGGGAAGCAATATTTCCAAATTCATTCCTGGAATCAAGTGTTACTTTGATTCCCAAACCAGGGAAAGACCCAACTAAAGAAGGGAACTACAGGCCAGTCTCCTTAATGAACACAAATGCAAAAATCCTTAATAAGATACTGCCAAAACAGAATATAGTGGTTCATCAAGAAGATCATATAATCTGACCAAGTCAGATTTATTCCAGGGATGCAAGGATGGTTCAACATATGTAAATCAATAAATGTAATACATTATCTTAATAGAGGCAAGGACAAAAAACATATCATCATCTCAATAAATGCAGAAAAAGCATTCAACAAAATTCAACACACATTCATGATAAAAACCCTGCAAAAAATTGGAATAGATGGTCTTTATCTCAACTTGATAAAGGATATCTATGAAAAACCAATAGCCAACATATATTAAATGTCCAAAAACTGAAAACCTTCACATTAAAATCAGGAACAAGACAAGGATGCCCACTATCATCACTCCTCTTCAATGTAGTTCTAGAAACATTAGCCTTAGCAATTAGACATGAGAAAGAAATCAAAGTAATAAGGACAGGAAAGGAAGAAGTTAAGCTGTCATTATTTACTGATGATATGATACTCTACATTGAAGACCCCAAAAATTCTGCCAAAAGACTTCTAGGTTTAATTGACACTTTCAGCAGAGTAGCAGGATGCAAGGTCAACACTCACAAATCAGTAGCCTTCTTGTACACAAATAACAGACTCACTGAGAGAGAAATTGGTGAACCAATTCCTTTCACAACAGCATCCAAAAAAATGAAGTATCTAGGAATCAATCTAATGAAAAAGCAAAATAATTCTACATTGAAAACTACAGCACTCTGAAAAAAGAGATTGAAGAAGATATAAGAAAATGGAAAGATATCCCTGCTCCTAGGTAGGAAGAATCAACATAGTGAAAATGGCCATACTACCAAAACTGATATACAGTTTCAATGTAAAGTGTATTTAAATTCCAACAGTATATTTCTCAGAACTAGAGAAAATAATCCAAAAATTCATTTGAAACCATAAGAGACCTAGAATAGCAAAAGCCATTCTAGGCAATAGAGACATGGCAGGGGGTATAACAATTCCCAATCTGAAATTATAGTACAAAGCCACTGTGATAAAAAGAGCATGTTAATGGCAAAGAAACAGACCTGAGGATCAGTGGAATAAATTTGAAGATACAGAAACAACTCCAGATGTACTCAGCTACCTAATCTTTGACAAAGGAGCCAACCACCTTCACTGGAGGCAAGAGAGCCTCTTTAATAAATGGCTTTGGAAAAATTGGATTTCAACCTGCCAGAGATTAAAACTAGATCCTTATCTTTCACCATGCACTAAAATAAAATCCAAGTGAATTAAAGATCTAAATAATTAAAAAGAAACACTACATGTGATGGAAGATAAGTTAGGCACAATTTTTGAAGACACTGGCATAGTAAAAGACTTTGCGAAAAAATCCTCAGTAGCATGGGAACTAGCACAAAGAATCAACAACTAGGATCTCATTAAAAAGTTTCTGCACTGCAAAGTAAATCACCAACAGAGCTAAGAGACAACCTATAATGCAGGAAAAATATTTTACCAGCTCCTCCTTAGACAAAAGTCTACTATCTAGAATATAGAAATAACTAAAAAAATCAGGCCCCCAAATATAAAGACCCTATTCAAAAATGGGCATCTGAAATGAACAGACATTTCTCAGACAAAGAAGCAAAAGCATAAAACAAATATATGAAAAAATCTTCCACATCACTGGTCATTCCAGAGATGCAGATGAAAACAACACTGAGATTCCACCTCACCCCACAAAGAATGGCTACTATCAAGAAATCAACCAATAACAAATGTTGCTGAGGTTGTGGGGAGAAAGGAATCCTTCTCCATTGTTGGTGGAGAACAGACTGGTGCAACCACTATGGAAATCAATATGGAGATACCTCAAAGAAGTAGGATTAGTGGTTCCCTTTAACCCAACTATCCCTCTGTAGGGTATCTTTCCAAAATAATTAAAATAATCATACCACAGTGATATATGCACACCCATGTTTATAGCAGCACAGTTTGTAATACTTAAGACTTGGAAACAGCCCAATTGCCCATCAACTGGAGACTGGATAAAGAAGATATGGTTTTTCTATAAAATGGAATACTACTCAGCCATAAAGGATGATAAATTAGATTCATTCATAGGAAAATGGATGATATTGAGGACATACTTTTAAGTGAAACAAATAAGTCACACGTGTAAATACCGAATAGTTTCTCTGGTGTGAAAAACTAAAAGTCTAAATATGATCCAAATGGTATAATTGGCGATATGAAATAGGAAGAAAAGGATTGAAGTTGTAGGGGAAGTGGGAAGGGTAGGGGAAAGGAAATAATTGAAAAGAAATATATGAGAAAATGCAAAAATGGAAATAAAGTTTTTGCAATAGGCAAGAGTAGAGGGGTGAAGTGAGGGCAGGGGTATGGGGAAAAAATGAGAAACAAGACCTGTCACGTAAAAGTCCAAGATCCCAATGATGAATGTAACTGTACTGTATACCTAAAAAGTTCCAATAAACCCAATGAGAAAAAATACATAAAATAATATATATACTAGTCAAATGATAAATATTAAATCTACATATTAAAGATGCACAGGTTTTTGAATATTAATTATACCCTAATAAAACCTGAAAGATATTTTTAAAAAACTTAAATTCATAAGAAATTTTCAAGTTGCTACAGGGACAGGTGGACACTGTGTGAGAAACTAGCCAGAACTAGAAAGTGGATCCATCCTCTGCTGTGTTCCGAACTCTGTCCATCTAAGCAGGCAAGATGCTCCCCTTCCTTCTCTGTCAAGTAGTGGGACTGGGAATAGAGAGTCAGACTGCTGAACTGGTGTAAGCTGGTCACTGGGCAAGGAGAGACCTGGAGAGGACAGTGAGAAACTGAAAGTGTTACTGGGACATTGAGTGCAATGCTGTGCCTGCCTAGGGATGTTTGAGACATCCCTTTCCCTCCCAGATATATCAACAAATGACACCAACACAGCTCTCTATGGTATGGAGATTATATAAGCTGTCAGCTGTATACAAAATGGACATTTTGTAGATCCTGAGGATCTGGAGCTGCAGGGCTGGTTACCATAGAAATATAGAGCTGAGCAGGAGGGATGAAAGGGGCTTCAGGGATGATGGTTTTCAACTGACAAGAGCAGGATGGCCCAAAGCTGCTTTGCATTAGGGAGCTCTGTGAGCAGTATGGCCAGGGCATTCTTGATACTCTTGTGGTGTTCATGTTTATATGCACATGTGTGTGTGCATGTGTGTATATGTACACGTGTATGAGTCCTAGCAGACCCACAGCCTGAATCTCAAAGGATCTGAACAGAGTGGACCCTACTCAGGAACCTGTGGGTTTAGTGACTTCAAGCAGCCCTGAAGCTCACCCAGTGATGTCCAGGCCTCTGGACCTGGTGTCTTCAAGGGCACCATGGGTTTTGCTCTGCTTTTATATCTTGTTTCATAGGACACAGGGGCTTTTATTCATCTCTATTCTATTGTTCTCATTTCTTGAAAATAAACCCAAACTCCTTGACCCTCCATCAAACATACTCCCAGGTCCATTCTGCAGAGTGGAGTGGGCAGAGGGCCTTCCTCTGGGGACACAGGTGGCCAGGCTGCAGTGGGGAAAGATTGATGCTTGTAGGGACCACAGAAGTAAGGACACACATGGTAAGTTGTCTCTGACAACTGCACTGCTGCCACCTCAAGGGCTGTGCAGTGTACAACTTGCATGAATGGCTCCCTTGCAGTTTGAATCAGTAGCTTCTCTAGAGATCCAGTTTATGCAGCAGTCACTTAATGTGGCAGAGATAGTGCATCAAGATGAGCTGGACAACTCATTGGTCAGTAGTGACACAGACTGGTCACCAAAGAGAGACTAAGGAAACCAGAGCTGACCAGGATCTTCGCAGTTCCAAATCATCCTGGAAAGGATGTCAGATCCAGCCACATGGGCTTTAGGACATAGCAGTCAAGCTTAGAAATTAAAGACCCTGGCCACTGTCTTAGGCTTTTGCTGCAAGCCACAGACACCACAGACAAGGTAAATTCTAAAGAGAAAGTTCATGTTGGCCCACGGCCCCAGGCTAAGGCGAAGGGACTGCACCTGACAGATGGCCTCTGGTTGTCAGAGTCCCAAGGTGGCTGCTATGGGGCTTCAGGGTGAGAGCCAGAGATGTGCGGGGCCTCTCCCATGGCTCCACTCTGATGACCTTAACTAATCCCAGTCTAATCTTCATCCTAGGGGTGGATTAAGACTTCATCTTCTTGGTTTCCATTTGGAAAAAACACAATTTGCTTCCCACATTCAGTTAATTTTCAGTAATAGAGAATTGCTGAATTTTATAAATGTAAAATCACTCGTAGAAAGAGAACTCTATAAGTAGAAGGGTGTCTTTTGTTTCCAAAGTCTATTGATATACTAGAGGAATGCAAAGATAATAAAAAACCAGATGTTCCATGGCAGACTTTGGTGGGAGATTAGTACTTTGATCGGAGACTTATTTGGAGTAAATGCTGAGCCTAGAGTGTTGCCTGTTTTGAGGAAACTAGACATGGGTTAATGCCTCTTGGGGATTAAATTCCAGTGGAACATATGGACTTTCTTCAAGCTATCTCAGCAAAAAGGAGTTTGGCAAGTAATGATCTAGTCATTTATTTCAAGAATTTAATGAAAGAATGATCATGTAAATACAAAATGAGACAGAAAATAATAAAGAAGAAACTGACTTAGTCAGAAAAAAAGTGAATTTATTAGGCAAACCAAGAAGTCAAGAGAAAAACTTTTCCCCCATCTTTCTGTCTCTTAACCACACAAGCTGTTGCTCAGATGCACGCATGCAGGGCACACACACACACACACACACACACACACTCACTCCAGAGCTCTCTGCCCGAGCTTGCAAGTGGGAACCTGCAACCTCCAGCCTACTTCCCAAGGTTTAAATGTAGCATGATGATGTCACTGACTACTCTATGAATGCAGTCTCAGAGGTTCGATGTGGGAAGCTGTATCTGTTTGTCCCAGCAGACTGAGCTTCTTGTAGTCTGTGTGCCAGGCCTGGGGAGAAGAGTTGACAGGAGTCATGTGCCAACAGCTAGTCCCACACACAGCTCGGCCTCTGGGACTGGAGAAGGCAGGCACACTTACCATCTGGGTGTGGGTGGTGTGCTGGTAGTGTGGGTTCCTGCTGAAGAAAATGGAAATGCAGCCATCAGGTGGGTTGTGCTTGTTTTAAAGAAAGGATTCAGGATTCCAGGAGACAGTGACAATTATGAGACAACTTCTACCATGGCTTACACTCAGACCCTGCTGACATATGGACTTCAATGTGTCCCCTCCATAAAAATACCAGGCCTCAGTATCCAGTCAACCCAGGGGAATAGAATGAAGTCCATTGGGTGGGAGAAAAATCACTCAGGCATATTTGGTCTCAAGAGTCAGAGAAGCCCATACCCAATAAGGCTTATATGGAAAGTTGCTTTCATTTGATCAGGATCCAGAAGGGTGGAAGTCAGAATTTGGCTCCCTGATTTACATAAGATTTTTCTCTCTGAGCTGTAAGGAAGTACTCGAGGAAGTCACTGAATGCATGCAAGTTGCTCTGGAGACTGATTGCCTGCCACTCAGCCCAGTCAGGCATCACCCTTAGAGCATACGGAGGGAGTTATGGGGCCCCTCGGGCTCAGATGCACGGATGGGGATTGAGTAGCATTTTAAATGCTCTTCTTATAAGAGCTGCATCATGCAAAAGGAAACTGATTCATGCACAGAATGCAGAGATTCAGGAGAAAGGTCTCCCTCCCGAGGTGGAAAGGATACACCCAACAGGAGGCCAATTGGGCTCCTAGGCCTGGTCTGCCCTGTGTGGCAATGCAGACACAGCAACTCGGCATACCCCGAATCTGTCTCCTATTCCAGAAGGCAAAATACTGTGAGCTAAGGAAACTGCCTTTGATAACTTACCCTGATGCCTAGACCAGTGCGCACCCTGATAGGTACAAAAGGAGGTGGATGGATGGATAGATGGATGGAGAGATAGATGATAGATAAATAGGACTGTTAGATGATAGATAAATAGGACTGTTAGACACAGTAGGTTTTCCCTCAGAATTTGGTGAAATAAAGAAATATTTGACTAAGATTCCTTTTTAATAAAAAATATTAAATATGTTGAGAAATACATTGAACTAAATTTGCCACACCTAATACATAACTGCTAAAGTTGAGGTCATTCTCAAATAATCAATGAGGACTTCCTATGCACTAAAATTAGAATATTTTAAACATAGGACTGAATAAGTGGTATACTAAAAGCCATGTTTGACTTATAAATTAATTATTTGAAAATGAAAGAAAAACCAACCAAGAGTCAGCTGGTCTCTATGTCTATTCATTTGCTTGGCTGTGTACTGAGCATGAATTTGAGCATGTCAGGTGCCGGGCCAGTTCCACAGGAGAAGCAGAGGGCACCCAAGGTCCTTCAGAGAGAAGAGTGAGAGTGACAGTAAAACAAATGGGAGACATGTAACAGATGGAGATGCTGCAGTGAGGTGGTGGAGCAGGTGAAGTTAGGACAGAGCAGGCACAGGACTGAGGGAGAGGGATTGAAGATGGTGTGGTTGTGTAGGTGTGGTAACTTCGAGTCTCATCTCTGTGTCACCTCTCTCTTTCCTCAAGGGCAGTCACAGAGCTTCTGCTGGGCAACCTGACAGCATCTCTTCTGCAGGAGTCAGGTGAGACCCTCATGGGGAGAACTCTGTCTGGAGCAGCTGTGGAAGAGGCAGAGTCTCCACTGGCAGGCAAGGGGTGGGGCGGTGCTCGGGGCCTCACCACTGTGATTGGAGTTGTGATCTGACTTTAGTACCCACACCCTGGCTGGGGACAGCCAGTCTTGCTTTCCTCTCCCCGATTCACAGTGGCTTCAACAGTACACCAAGTAAGCAGTTTACAACTTCAGTGCAATCTCCATTAGAACACTGAAGGAATTACTCATAGAAATAGAAAGAAATATTCCTAATATTCAAAGGAAACCACAAAAATCCCCAAATGGTCAAAGCAAACATGGAAGAGGAAGAAAACTGGAGACATCACTGTACATAATCTCCGACCATACAACAATGCTATAGTAGCACAATGGTGCAGTGTAGTGTTGGCTTGATGAAAACTCACTTATAGACCAATGGAGCAGGCTGGTGGATAAAGAAAATGTGGTCTATATGTACCACGGGATATTATCCAGCCATAAAAGGAATGAAATCTTGTCAACTGAGGCAATGAGGATGGAATGGGGGATCATTAAGTGAAATAATGCATGATCTTGCTCATATGTGAGAGCTAAAAAATTAACTTTGTAGAAGTAGAAAGCATAGTAGTGGTCATTGAGATTAGGAGGGCATGGGGAGGATAGAACAGAGGGAAGTTGGGTAACAGGTACCAAACTATGCTCACACATCAGGACAATCTTCTAGCCTTTCATAGCAGAGGATAACTGTAGCTCACTACTACTCACTGTATATTTTGTGACGTCTTAGAAGAGAGGAATTTGAAATTTCTGGACATAAAGCAATGACAAATACTAATAGACATGGAAATGCTAATTGTATTGATGTGGTTCATCCGCATGGTGTACCTGTTGAATTAGCATACCACGTCCCATAAATTTGTCCAATTATTATGTCAATAAAAGTCAACAACACTTAAAAGAGACTTTATGACTTGAGAAATGGTGAACTTTCAAGTACTGTCAATAGAACATAATATGGGAAAGGCAATTATCATAACACAGTTAGTGATTTTTCTGAAACACAGAAGTTCTGTGGGATCAATATAAAAAAGAATCACTTATAAACTACAGGAACAAAAGAGGGAGAGATTCATTCCCCTGTAAAGATCAGAGAAAACTGACTGGTTACTGAAGAATGTTGATCCTTGGAAGGCTCCCCTGGGGACTGAGCCAGGGCCAGAGGCTGCATCTACACAGAGACCCTCATGGTGGCTGAGATGATGAGCAAGGCCAAGACGATGGAGTGGCAGACAGAAAGCTGGGTACAGAGCAGGAAAGGCATGGTTGTGGGGATGCAAAGGGTGCTGCTTGCTCACAGGTGCCCATCAATGCTCTGAGCCAGGTCCTGGTGGTGCCATTTATGGACTGTGACCTCAGCAATTGTCACCTCTCTGCCTCCTCTTTCTCATCAGGATGTGGAGATAATCACTCTGAGGGATTGACTCCTGAGGGAGTGACTGCTGGAGAATGGACACCCAATCACGGTGAGCTGTTGGCTTTTATTTTTCACATTTACACTTACATTTTAATTGACATAAAATAATTCTGTACATTGGTGAATGAGAGTGTGCTATTTCTGTACATGAATGTATTTTATAATACAATTATAATAGCATATCCCTCAGCTCAACCATTTATCATTTCTCCATGGTGAAAACACTCAACATGGCTCTTCTGGTGATTTTTAGGTATTGAGTACAGTGTTGGAATGGTTGTCACTGTGGTGTGCAAGAGGACTTAGGGCTCATGACCAATTTTTCCCTACCCCCCAGCATTTAATCTCTAGTACTTCTTCCACTTTCTACTACAATGAGATCAAATTCTTCAGGATCTACATAGGAATGAGCCTATGTGGTCTTTGTCTTTCTATTTCTAGATTATTTCTTGTCTTTTTTTTCCTCATTGAGTTTATTGGTACATTTTAGGTATACAGTTCAGTTACATTCATCATTGGGATTCTGTGCCTTTACATCCCAGGTCTTGGTTCTCAGTTTTTCCCCTTGTCCCTGCCCTCCCTTCACCCCTCCTCCCCTCCCCCTTTACAAACACTCCATTTTCATTTTCTCATTTTTTTCTTTTCCCTTATCAGCTTTCCCCTACCCTTCCCACTTTCCCTACACCTTTAGCCCCTTTCTTCCTATTTCACATTGTCCATTATATCATTAGGATCTTATGTACTATTATAGTTTAGTCACACCAGATATATTATCTAGAATATATAAAGAACTCAAAACAATCAGCCCCCTCCAAATATAAAGACCAGATTCAAAAATGGGCATCTGAAATGAACAGACATTTCTCAGAGGAAGAGGTAAAAACAGCAAGTAAATATATGAAAAAATGTTCCACATCACTGGTCATTCGAGAGATGCAGATGAAAACAACTTTGAGATTCTACCTCATCCCACAAAGAATGGCTGCTATCAAGAAATCAAACAATAACAAATGTTGGCAGGGGTGTGGGGAGAAAGGAACCCTTCTCCATTGTTGGTGGGAGTGCAGACTGGTGCAACCACTATGGAAATCAATATGGAGATACCTCAAAGAGCTGGGGCTAGAGGTTCCATTTGACCCAGCCATCCCTCTGTTGGGTATCTTTCCAAAAGGATTAAAATAATCATACCACAGAGATATATGCACACTTATGTTTATAGCGGCACAGTTTTTAATAGCTAAAACTTGGGAACAGCGCATTTGCCCATTAATTGGAGACTGGATGAAGAAGATGTGGTTTTTATATAAAATGGAATTTTACTCAGCCATAAAGAATGAGAAATTAGATTCACTCATAGGAAAATAGATACATATTGAGGATATACTCCTAAGTGAAATAAATAAGTCACACATGCATTTTTGGATTATTTTGTTTCACAGCTGTCATTCAGGAACATCCGTGTTGCCCCATTGACAGAGTTTCATGGATGTTATGGCTTTACCATGTTCCATTGTGCACATATGTCATGTTTACTTTCCTGTTCACCCCCTGGTAGACACTCAAGATGAGTTTAGGTCTTGGGTAGTTTGGGTAGTCACCAGCGAAGCATGAATCAGAACTTCAACGAGCTATCACCTCACCCCAAACACAATGGCTAAGGAGAGAAGGATAAAAAATAGTAAACACAGTCATGAAGGTGGAGAAATGAGGGGTGTAATGATCACCATTTCCTCTGCCTGTTCTTCTTTGCTCTCCTTCATTCCTGCTCTCTATAGCAAACCTGCTTGCTATTGCTTTTTGCCCATCTCATGGGTCAGGTCTCTGCTGGGGAACAGCCATATCCTGGAGATGATGGTCCACTTCTTGGAGACAATTTTCCAACAACATGATGATGTTCTTACTCTCTGCTCCCCTTCTACAGTGAGTGTGCACTCACCCTTGATGGGTGCTCTAATACACATAGGATTATGGTATTATTAAAGGGATGAACAATGACCTTTTCACCTGTGAAATGTGCATGATAGTGCCCTCTTCAGAGGCCCGTGGTGGGGGCCAATTGAATTAACACAGGTAATGTTTCAAATACACCTGGCACACAAGTAGAGTTAGCAGTTACTATAAACTATGTTATTATTCAGTCTTTCTAAGTGTTATTAATTATTTCATCTCATAACTAACCAAGACTGGCTTCCAAAAATCAAGATTATTAGATGATTTCATTTCCTTAAAAATTGCCACCATAATCACAGGGGAAATGGCTCAGCAGTGAAAACGCCCAGGAAGATCATTAAATTAACAGGATGTGGATCTACAGAACAATTATCTTATCTCTACATAAACATTTTCCACCCATTATTAAACCATCCCACCCATGTCCAATTTTCCCATTCAGTAGTCTTCAAATTTCATCAGTTTTTCTATGTTTTATGTGTCATTGCCTCATATGTCTTTGTCAGTTAAAAGAGACAAGTAAATAACACCCACATTTTCATTGTCATCATTTGAGAAATTCAGTCGAAAACATTTTTCTGGAAGACTGCTCACTTTTAATATTTTCAACACTGGAACATTTATGCCTCCTGTAATTAGCAATATTTAGAGCCCCACTGATGATTCAAAATTTTAAAATGAACATAAGGCTTGATCTCAAAGCCAGAGAAATAGAATTAAAGATTGTATATCCCTCGGAATTCCTTGCTATGTCCTTTGAATCCACAGGGAGAGTAATGTTATTATCCATCCAAGTAGAAATCTTATTATGGAAAAATAAAGATAAAATATTGATATTTAGTAAATTCTAGTTTTTCTGGGAAATGTGTAGCTCAGGAAAACTCACCACCATCCTAAATAAAGCCTTACAAGCAGTTCCTCCTGGTATGAGCTGCCTTCAGCTCTGTACGTATGTACATTATCAGTTTACTCTGAAACCAACAGCTACAGTCAGGAAGACTGACTCACTCTAAACAGGTAAGAAGTAAAATAAAAACACTCTGCTCTTATTACAAAGATCTGGAGAGGGCCCTTGGAGATTGTGGGTTCATTTGCTCACCCATCTCCTGGGTCTCTTCCTGATGGTCCAGTAAGAAACCTGGTTGAGAGCCAACATATCTGCAGAGCCTTAATGAGTTGCTTTGTTGCAGGGATGTTACAAAGTAACCTGGTGAGGATTTACCTTCTATCAAAATGTCCATTTTTAAATGAAAACTCATAGAAACATGTTAAGAAAGAAACAGAAATCCTTTAACTGTAAGGATGTCCTAAATGGCTGGTGTGTTCTCCTTCCACTTTAGCACTGGTGTCCATTCTGTGTCACCAGAGAACATGGCACCTGGCTCAGGTGACCTTTCCTGGGTCCCCCTGTGGCTCATGGGGCATAATCAGAGAGAAGTGGTCACAGGTTCATGAGGGATTCTAACCTACCCACCCTGCTCCCTCCACAGGTTAAACTACAGACTGATGCATGTGGACTGCTTTGGACAGGGGCGGGACCACACTCTAGGCCCCAAAGAATAGGGCATGGCAGAGAAGCCAGGGCACTGCATGGCTTTGGAGCCCAGCTCCACCTAGTTCAGGCCATCTGCCTGCTTCCAGACTGCTGTGCCCACAGTGAACATGCCTGTTCCATGTGAAAGCAGCCTCTCCTATGCCATAACAGACCTAGCACCCTGTACTCTACAACCCCAAAAGGACCAAGCCCTTGTGTACTACTGTCACCTTGAATCTTAAGGGCTTACAAATAGGTACAGTCTCTCACATAGTTTTTCATGCTTTTAAAAACTGGTCCTTTTATGTAAAGTATTTTCCATGTCATTAACAAATCCTCCTCTTCACCAATCACACACGTCATTGTTACAGTAAATATTCATTATCATTATAAGGCCTGTACTCTTTGTCATTTTAAAGGTATTTCTTAATGGTACACAGTAAAGCAGATTTACAATGAAATGTAAATCTGAAACTGCTTCTAAGAACAGCAGAAGAAACATTGATGCTTTTGTACTACTGTTAACCTGTACTTAATTCATCATTTTCCTGCCAGAGAATCAAGTTTTCAGAGAAGACTGTGAATAATATTTGATCTGAAGCTCACTGAGAAGCCCTTGCCATTGTTTACCTGGATACAAGGCTTGGACTTTCTTTCCTACATACAATTTCTTGCACCCTGATTCCTAAATGCTATTGTGTTTCCTCCACTTTCTGCTGCAATTTGTATATAAAAGTAAATTTCTAAAGTCCTGAAGTTTTCTTAGAGAGAGTGTATTTCTTATTCTTTTTGTTTTGTTTTATTTTCTTCTCCAGGATATGTGTATGACCTTTTCTTTTTCTTTTCTGGTTTGAAATACAATCAACTCTTGGAATCTATATACTCACACACTTTAATGTCCAAAGAAATTTCCCCTTTTATATATGTGACTGTGATTTCAATTCCTTCCCATCTATCATCTCCCTCAATACTCCTGTGTATGTGCTTATGTGTGTGCATTTGTAGATGGTGCATGTCTGTACACATATGCATGTGTGTATGTGTGTGTGTGTCCAGGCATGTGTATGCATGTGTATGTTTGCTGCACAAAATGGCATCATCTCACAGCTTCTGTGATTCAGCTGTGAGGACTCAGCTGGGTCTTTCAAACTCCCAGCTCAGCCAGGGCTCTGTGCTCCGAGGTCTATCGAGGGTAGGAAGATGCACTTGCAAAGACTTCAGGGACTGGTGGAAGCCAGCTCCCCAGTTGTGGACTTCACTGCTGTGCTTGCATGTCCTTGCAGTGGCTTGAGGAATCTCAGAGATACCTGATGTGATCATGAGAGATTGCAAGGGATCCAAGAGAAATGGCATGAGAGGGAAGCAGCAGTGCCCTTTATGACTTTGATCAGGAATCACAGACTATCACTCTGCCATTTTATTTTTTTATTAGAAGAGAGCCCACACTCCAGGGGAAGGGAATGCAGCAATAGATTTGCAAGCAGATTTTGAAACTGTTATGGTCAATAATCAAACCAAATTTTATTAACCAAAAAGGCAAAAACTGGTATCTGCTTTGGTTTTAATGAGCATACATCTATGTGGAAGGACTGTTTATATTTTCTTTCTGTAAACTTTCTGTCAGTGACCTGTACTGAATTTTCTCCTGGGGTTTTGGTCTTTATTAATATGCACTGCAAATATTTCTTTAGATAAACTTTGTATTTCTTTAAGTTTTAAAGAAAATTTGAGAAATCAGAAAGTTTCAATATATTCCCTCCTGATATCTATCTATCTATCTATCTATCTATCTATCTATCTATCTATCTATCTATCTTCCAACAGGACAGTGGTTATAACAGATGATTTAACTTCCCTCCTGATATCTATCTATCTATCTATCTATCTATCTATCTATCTATCTATCTATCATCTATCTATCTATCTTCCAACAGGACAGTGGTTATAACAGATGATTTAATCCCACTGCATGATGCTTAGCTAAGGCTCATTCCTTATCCTGATTTCCCTGTATTCTGCTTAATATCATCTTCTGCCTCAGGATCCTGCTGAGGATCCTCAGCACATTTCCTCCTCCTGTCTCCTTGGCTCTTAAGCTGTGACAGTTTTTCCTTCTTTTCTGGTTTTGAATGACCTTGACCATCTTGAGGAGTACTGGCCAGGTACTCTGAATAGTAGTGCCCCTCTGCTGGGACTCTTCTAGTATCGGTGTTGTAGCACAGCATGGTGAGAGTGCAGGAGGAGCCCCTGGAGGCCAAGTTTCATAGGCAGCATAGCACCAGAAAGCATGGCATAACTGCACTTATCACTGCTATCTTTACCTCCCTGAGCTCCTTTCTTCAAGGGAAGCTCCCTGGCAGCAGTAGGGCACCTCTCCCCATCACCACATGGCCTAGCCGAGGAAAGAGTGTGTTTCCTGCCCAGAGGGGGCAGGATCTTCATACATGATCTGTAGCCCTTCCTCAGGGGACAGTTGAACCTTCTCCCTTTATTTACTCATTTTAAAATGTTTTATTTTTATTAATTCATCTTTGCAGTTCATAATGTTTACATTCATTGTGGGGAGTTGACACATGTACATAGCACATCTTCATTAATCTTACATTCTCTTCATCTATCTCTCCATTTCTTTGTCCCCTTCCCATTTGGAAAAGATCTTTCTGTTTGCTATGATCTATCTTTTATTTTGCTCTTTGCTTTATTTATACTTGGGTTTCTCATAGAAGAGAAACCATGGTGATCTTTAAGCTTATGTGTCTGACTTATTTCACTTTTTATCACTATGAACTCATGAGTCTTGTGTGATACTTTGGTTTCTAACAAATACAACTTCATCTATTTTGTCACTCAAACTGGTCCAGTTTGGAACCTTCTGGAGACCCTTGTGTCACAAGCTTTGACACAAGCTCACCACTAGAGTGTTTTCTAACCACTAGAGTGTCCCCAGCTCTGACACCACAAGGGCTCTAACTCAGCTGGGACGTTTCTTTCCACATCTCCAAGAAGTTGATCCGAATGCTTCAGTGTGCTCATTGCCCCGCAACATGATTTATTTTAGATGTCTCAGCCAAGAGGCTGTGTGCTCACTGGCCCATGCCATGCACATCACACATATTCCTATGTGTAGCTCTCTGCATGTTCATTTAGTGAATCAGAATTCCTGCTGCGGTCCCCACTTCTCATCCATCACCCCATGCCCCTTTCTTTATGCCTCCCTTGCCATTCCTAAGCCTCTGTCCATCACTAAAGCATGGCTCCCACTGCCTGCCCTCTCTCTGCCTAACTGTCTAGTTCCAACACACATGGATGGCAGAGTCATGGCTGTCACCCTTCCCCATGGGAAACAGTACTACCAGGTGGAGCATGTGGCCTCCAGTCTTGTAAATGCCACTTTCTGTACAGTGGTGCCTCAGTTCACAAACCTAATTTGATTTGATTTTTAAAAAGATGGCTATGTCTGTGTTTATGGGGGAAAGACAGGCACAGTCATGTTTATCACCGGATATGGAGTTTATGAACAAAAACAAAAATCTGAAGCCTTCTTCTAATCATAACCAATCATTTCAGATGTTTGATCTTCATTGGAGTCATCAGAGCACTACTGCTCTGTGTTTCTCCTGTGGGAAGTGTGGAGATCTGTATGTGGCTTTGGTT
Source organism: Fukomys damarensis (assembly GCF_012274545.1). Classification (NCBI taxonomy): domain Eukaryota; kingdom Metazoa; phylum Chordata; class Mammalia; order Rodentia; family Bathyergidae; genus Fukomys; species Fukomys damarensis. Next base: position 49,006,860 of record NW_022900921.1, on the reverse strand, counting down.
TCCTCAGCCCCACCTTCCAAGTATATAGCCAGATGGCTGGCTGATGTCCAGCTCTAGGCTCATCTCCAAGGCTGGGTCTACACCTTCTCCCATGCACCACTGAAATCCAGGTTCCCCCCAAACTGCATGGCTGCTTTTCCTGCTCAGAAAGTCCCCAGATGCCACAGCTGGCAGTGTAAACTGAGCCAGACTCATCATTGTATTCACTTCTTACCCCACATGGCTCTCCCTAGACACAACCCAAATGGCCCTGAGTTGTGTTCCCTGACTCCTGAAAGCAGGGCAAAATGGTGACCAGTGAGGGGAGAGCATGATTACGAGGACATGGCTCTCCAGCCAAGGAGACCTGCAGTCAGTAAGCAGAGGATCCCAAAAAGGTCATAATGTAGGCTCCAGACAGCTCAGCCAGCTTTATTCCATTCAGATCTCTAGTTGGCAGGTTCCCCACCAAGGCCAGCCTTCTCCCTCCCCTCACCGATCTCACACATTAGTCTCATTTACAAAGACCTTCCCATCTACCCAATACAATGCTTGACCAAATGTCAGGACTCTCCTGGCCCACTCAGACTGAAGCATAAAATTAACTTTTACAGGAAGGGTTTTGAGCACCAGATCTTGCTTATATATTTCGATTTGTTTTTTAAAGTAGATACAGAGGATAAGTAACATGGCCTGATCTGTGCGGGGGAAAACAAGAACAATAGAAAGGTTCTGGCTTGTGGGTAGATTTGCATATTGTTCACAATTGAATAGTTTTTGCCACACCATTAAAATAACATCAAGGATTATAAATAACATGAGTGTTAAAAAACCAGTGCTGCCAGGTGTAACAATTCCCAATTTGAAACTATACTACAAAGCCACTGTGATAAAAACAGCATGGTACTGGCAAAGAAATAGGCCTGAGGATCAATGGAACAGACTGGAAGACACAAAAACAAATGCAGATGTACTCAGCTACCTCATCTTTGACAAAGGAGCTGACCATCCTCAGTGGAGGAAAGATAGCCTCTTTAATAAATGGTGTTGGAAAAACTGGATATCAACCTGCCACAGATTAAAATTAGACCCTTATCTTTCGCCATGCACTAAATTAAAATCCAAATGGATTAAAGATCTAAATATTAAAACAGAAACATTAAACTTGCTGGAAAGTAAGTTAGGCAGAACTCTGGAAGACATTGGTATAGGAAAAGACTTTATGAACAAATCCTCAGTAGCACGGGAACTAGCAGAAAGAATCAACAACTGGGATCTCATCTTACTAAAAAGCTTCTGTACTTCAAAAGAAACCATTAGCAGAACTAAGAGACAATCTACAATGTGGGAAAAAATTTTTACCAGCTGTACCTCAGACAAAGGACTATTATCAAGGATATATAAAGAACTCAAAACAATCAGTCCCCCCAAATATAAAGACCCGATCCAAAAATGGGCATCCGAAATGAACAGACATTTCTCATACAAAGAAGTGAAAGCAGCAAGAAAATATATGAAAAAATGTTCCACATCACTGGTCATTCGAGAGATGCAGATGAAAACAACACTGAGATTCCACCTCACCCCACAAAGAATGGCTGCTATCAAGAAATCACACAATAACAAATGTTGGCGGGGTTGTGGGGAGAAAGGAACCCTCCTCCATTGTTGGTGGGAGTGCAGACTAGTGCAACCACTATGGAAATCAATATGGAGATACCTCAAAGAGCTTGGACTGGAGGTTCCATTTGACCCAGCCATCCCTCTGTTGGGTATCTTTCCAAGAGAACTAAAAGAATCATATCACAGAGAAGTATGTGCACCCATGTTTATAGCGGCACAGTTTGTAATAGCTAAATCTTGGAAACAACCTATTTGCCCATCCGTTGGAAACTGGATAAAGAAGTTGTGGTTTTTCTATAAAATGGAATATTACTCAGCCATAAAGAGCGAGAGAATAGATTCATTCATAGGAAAATGGATACATATTGAAGATATACTCCTAAGTGAAATAAATAAGTCCCACATGTGTAAATACCAAATAGTTTCCCTGGTGTGAATATTCTGCAACAATGCATAAGATTCTAATAAGATTACTGACATTTAGAAATGGGAGGAAAGGAGCTAAAGGTGTAGGGAAGGTGTGATACGTAGGGGAAGAACAAAAAGGGAAAAGAAAAAAATGTGAGAGAATGAAAAGATGAAAATAAAGTGTTTGTAGATGGGGAGGGGAGGAGGGGGTGAAGGGAGGGCAGAGGTAAGGGGAAAAAATGAGAATCAAGACTTGCTATGTAAAGGTACATGATCCCAACAATGAATGTAACTGTACTGTATCCCTAAATGTACCAATAAACTCAATTAAAAAAAAAAAAAACAAAACAGTGCTGGATTATGGCATGCTAAAGTTCTGTGTAAGGAGGTGAAAAAGGTTGAGGAAGTTATTTAAACTGATATGGCATAATCTCCCAGATATTTTTATTGAAGATTTGGCATGCAGAGAGAATGCAGCCACTCATATTCAAAGGAAATGGAGGAAGAACACTTATACTTGCACATGCCTGTCCCTGGAAAGGACACTAAAGGAATTGGTGACCTTGGTTACCACTGAGAAGGTCACAAAGTGGCTGAGAAAAGTGGAAACTTTCTGTGAAGCCTCTTGCATCTCTTACAGTTTGGAAACACGAGGATATATTTCATAGTCTAAAATATTTCAATTAGGATAACAACACCCTGGAATTGTTGTGAAGAGAAAATGAGAGAAATGAAAGACTAAAGCATCTCCAGTTCCCAGTTCACTTTCTCTAAGGCTTGACAAAGACTGCTTCCCCCAGGTCTCCCTGATGGCCCCAAGCCTGCTTTCCACCCCACCCACACTGCAATCTTCACTCACATAATTCTAAGTGTGGGGTCATAGTAATGTCACCCCATGGAATATAATGTCCTAAATGGTGGTTGTCATTTCCTTATCGCTTTGCTGACACTCAACACCCAGCAGGGGGACGTACACATGGTATGATAAAAAAACATTGTTTTATCATGATCAAAGTTTTGTGAAGTAACCATAAGCAATAACCATAATTTCCATAAAATATTTCAAAACATCATTGTTAATATTTCCAGGCATTGTGGATCTGTACAGCTCTTTAAACCCCATAAAATCAGGATATACCTTACAGTTTGAAAATGTAGGTTATAAAAAGAATGGAAATATAAACAGATGCAATTTGAAAACTGCAGACATGGAGCAGATCACAAATCTGAGTAAATTGTGCATTCTTGCTATAAAAATTCTGTCAGAGAAGGAAAGCCAATACAATTTAAAGTTTCCGCATATACCAAAACTTTATCTGAAAGCTTAGTACTAGCGTTTCCAGTCATTTTCAGAAATGGCTTTCCATTAAAGTAGTAACTCTGTTTCTCCATTTCTCCCTTTTTCTTCAGAATGGCAGATTCTCAGTTGAAATGGAATTCCATTTTTCCAACCTATTTACATAAAGTGTTGGAATCACCTTGCTGTATACTTTTCAAGAAAGGGATAAGAATACACAGAAACAAAAAGTAATAAACTATTTCTGGATGCAAGCTAGAAAATCCTACTCTTCTAACTTTCCAAGTGATTTTGAAATTCAGGTGACACATTTAGTTAATTTGAGGCAGAGATCATCTCATATTTTCTATAAAATGCAAACACCACTGGCTAAAATTACAAAACTACAAACTTAAATATTCAGTTCTGAACACAGCAAATTGTGAGCACAAATCCCAGGGCCTCTCCCTTCAGAGGCCCATGTGGCCCACTGAGAGCTAGGCTCATCTTTTTTAGTCTACAATGCCAGCAGAAATGTACCAAACTACATGGTGCTTTTTGGGAGTGAAAATAAAGATTTTCAAATGAAGGTACGCAGATTTTCCAAGCTCCTCCCTGTGAGGTTTCCTGGAAGACTTTTACACACGTGGAAAGAGAAGAGGTATGGATTCTGGCAAGGGTCCCTACCCAGCAGATACCACACAGTGCACTATGGGTGGACCTTGCTGAGGTTACAAGTTCTCACCAGGACGCAGGTGGAATCATAGGGGACACCTCAAGGCATAGTTGGCTGACAGGCTCAAGAGCAGAGGGAAAAGCTCAGGCTTTAGAGATCTCTGTAGATTGACAAGAACCCAGCTAGTGACCAGGGCTTCTGCCTCAAGCTTTGACTTTCTGCCCAGGTAGCGACATGGGTGGGGTTCTGTCTGATCTCTACATCAGGCACTGGTCTGACTTACAACCAGAAAAAGAATCATGTTTCTTGAGTGTAGTGACCTTGACCGATGTATCTGCTGCTTGTGATTAAGAGCATTAAGTGATTTGATTTAGATTGAAGTTGGAGACATCACTTAATATTCTTGGAAAACTCGAAAAAGCTAGAAGGTCAGGTGAATCAGGGTAAGCAGGAGGTCTTTGTTTGAAGGTATTATCATCTGTAGTAAGTCTTTGAATAGAACAGTTTAACAAGATAGCGGAACCAGTGAAAGCATCTATTGCCTGAAGATGTGTCAGTATTAGAAAAGATTCATCGAGCTTTCATGTGATGAAGAGGGTTTATCTGAGGGACAAGACTGTGTAATCACCATAGGGCACTTGTAGGTCACTGCAGAGTGCAAGGGGTGGATCAATGTGCAGTGGGGCCCCTGTGCTATGTAGGGTGAAAATCCCTGTGTGGTGTGGGAACCAGTTACCTTTGCCGTATAGTGACCAGAACTTCAAACCATACAATGTATACCACTGTGAAGTATGATGTGCATCACTGTGCACTGCAGAGACTGTGTCACCATGGGTGCTAGTGTGTAGGTCATCATGCAATGTAGGAACAGATCATTATGTTGCAGAACAGTGATCATGTACAGTGAATGGTATAAAGTGCAAAAGGTAGATCACTGTGTGGTAGAGTGCAGATGGCACAGTTATCTAACTATGCCTTGGGAGGAGTAAATCTATGTGGTGTAGATTACCGAGTGGTCTGAGGACTAGATCTCTGTACACTAGAGTGTGTAGGTCATTGTGCCATAGAGACAAGAGAATGGAAGGGAAAAAAATCCAGGCCTGGTAAGGGCTTTGGAGCTGACTGCCATGCCCCAGGACGAAGACATCTGTTACGGTTTAGATCTAGAATGTCTCCCAAAAGCCTCATGTGTTCAGAAGTAAGGTTTTTGGAATGTGATTGAATCATGGAGTGCTACATTTATCAGTGGATCAATTCACTAACAATTTTAGCAGGTGAGTGTGTTGTCTGGACATGGTGCCTGGTTGGCGATGGGCCACTAGGGGTGTGACCTGCAAGGATGTGTGCTTATCTCGGGAACTCTGCTTCCTTGCTGCCATGATGTGAGCAGATTTCCAAAACTAGGCTCTTCTACCATGCATTTTCTCCCCTGGAGCCAGCCAAACAAGCATGAACTGAGACATCTTAAACTGTGGGCCAAAATAAATATCTATTTTAAGTTGTAGGTATTGGGCATTTTGTTCCAGCAACAATAAAGTAACTAAAATAGACTTTGGTACCAAGAGTGGCATTGTTGTAAAAACTATACCTGACTATGGGGTTTAGAAGCCTTTGAAAGTGGTTTGAGGGAAGAGTTTTTAAATGTTTGAAGTGTATGAGAGAAAGCATAGGATGTTGTGAACAGTAGTTGATTTGTAATGCTTGTCAGAGCTCAGAAGATAAAAATGTTATTAGGAATGTATATGATAAAGGCCAGGCTCAGGAGGTTTCAGTTAGGAATAAGGACTTCTTTGGCAGGTAAACTAGAAATCATGGACATTATACTCTGGCAGAAAATTTGACTACGTTTTGCCCATGTTCTGAAACTGCAGAAGACTGAGATTAAGGGTGTCAGGAAGTTCCAGGTTCCTAGTGGAGGAAGTTCCAGGGCAGTCCAGCATTTTGAGTGTGGCATAGATACTGCTGGCTTCTTTTAACCACATCTACCATGATAATTGGACAAAAAAGCAGAATTGACTACTTTGGAAAATTTTGTTGGTAGCAAGAAGGAAGTGCTTGTAAAGTGGAGGCCAAGGAGTGCTTGGTTGGTAGAAATATTAGCATTAAAAATAAGCCAAGTACTATGCATAAGGACAATAGTAAAGATGCCTGGAGGATATTTCAGAAAGCAGTAAGACCTTACCTTTGCAGGATTAAAGATGAAAAAGTGAAATACTTTGCTTTGAGAAGAAAATCCGAGGTACCCCAGCTCATTCAGAGGCAACTAGGAAAATATTTCCAGGAGTTCAGCCATGCAGGCATTCCAAGGTTGCTACACCCATGACCCAGGGGCCCTGGATACTGCTTGAGGTAGTGGCTACCCTTGGCATCATCCATGTGTTGCTGGTTTTAGAGGCATGCAGAATACAAGAGTTGTGGGTTCAGGGAGGCTTCCACACAAATATCAGAAGAAAGTCTTTAAGCCCAGATGGTGTGTTCCTGAGAGGGCAGTGCGCAAAGCTATGAGATTGAGACCAAAGGTGCAGTGGAGACCACAAGAATTTTGAGATGCCAGAAACATGGAAAAAAGCTGCAGGCATTGAGTAAAGGCACTCCAAGGGAGATGCTGAAAGGACTGTTGCCAGCAATGCCATAGAGGCAGAGTTTCCCAGGCCCTCCACAGTTCACATCTTGCCACAACCTTTCCAGAAACTGGGCATAGAACTACATGATTTTATGTTTTCTCTACTTGGTTTCATTCTTGTTTTGGTCCCATTTCTATCATTCTGTTTTTCTCTTTTTGAATGGAAATGTTTATCCTGTGCCATTGTATGCATGCAGTGTTTAACTTTCTTTTTGATTCCTACAGGGACTTAACAGCTAAGAGTTTTTCCCTGAGTCTCATAGGAGACTTCTGACTGCACTTTTCAGCAGTGATGAAACTGTTAAGATTTTAGTGACTTTTAGAGATAGACTAACTACATTTTTCATAGAGTTAGACATAAGTCTTTTATGGTACAGTGGCAGAATGTTATTGTTTAGATCTAGAATGTCCACTAACAGCCTCATGTGAGGATCATGGGAATACTATATTAATCACTGGCTTCAGCTACTATTACATTCAGCAGCTGAATGTTTTTTTAGGAGATGGGTCGTTGTTGAAGATGGTTGGAAGTATGACCCAAAAGAGTGATTCCTTAACCTAATCTCCTCCTTTGTCCCTCTGCTTTCTGGTCACCATGTTGTAAGCAGCTTTCCTCTTCTATGTTCTTTTGCTATGCCATTTTTCTCTTGGAGCCAGCTTACCATGCATGGTCTGAGGCCTCTGAAACCATGAGCCAAATGAACCTCGCTCCTTTAAGTTTATGTGTTGTGGATTTTGTCCCAACAATAAGAAAGTAGCTAAGACACCATAAGACCCTTTGCAGACTCACGTCCCTGTTTCCCTGGGAACTTGACATTGTTCACATGGCATATAGTCTGAGAATGTGTTCTCTGAACAGGAAGCAAGACAATGGCCCTGCTGGTGAAGACACACAGACAAAAGTGTCCCTGTTTCTTAAAAGTTGTGGAAAACACTTGTCTACTAAGTGGCTGGTGTTTGAATATGTAATCTCCTAGATGAAGAATGTTTAATGGGATTTACACCCTGTGAAATCTTCACAGTGGTCTCACAGTGTTATCCATCCGGCCTCCCACAGTCTTCTAGCCTTCTGTCCCACTTATCTTCATATGTATCACAGACACTCCACCTGGAATCACTCTTCCTTTGCCCCCTTACTCTGCACTCCAAGTACATCTTGACCAGCTCCTTCTACAAACAGCCTCCTCTCAGTGGGTGTCTCTGATGCATTGGAACCCCAACTCTTTCACTAAGCCCTCAGATGCCACCTCCCTTCTTCCCCCCAAGTCCTCTCAACCTCTTGTGAGAATGCCTTATCTTCAGCTGCAAGTGCTGAATATGCATGTGTGCATGCGTGTGGATACTAACCCATCTTGTGGGCCATGCTGGAGAATGAGGACTAGTTTCTCCTCTTCACTTCCTCCTTCTCAGAAACCTGGCAGGGGCAGTTTGCATACAGCAGGTGCTCAGGACTCATTCAACTCACCATGGCTGGGTGTATCTCTAGAGATTCAACGTGATGTCTCATTAAGGCCAGGTCTGTGTGCTGATGAAGGTATGGACAAATTGTCACAAACTGCACTAACATGCAAGGGCCTTTCCTGTTTGCACCTCTTCATTGCCAGGTAGAGAGCAGTGTAGCATCCATATGGAGTCCATGCAGTTTGGAAACCACTCCCATCCCCTCTCATCTGGCCCTCCATCAATCAGGTCCTGACAGCACCAATCTGTGAAAACTTAGGGAGGCAGGGACCCCAAGAAGATGGGATCTTTTTCTGGACCCAGGGCTGTTTGGGGAAACTGTGTGTTCAAGGTACTGTAACTGTCAGCAGAATGAATGAGCAAAGTGATCGAATGCCTTTCCTCCACGAAAACACTCGTGTAATAAAAGGCCTGATTATCAAGCCATTGGCATAAACTGGCATGAGCTATGGCATCTGAGATGAGGAAGCAAATGCTCCCTCTACCTCCACCCTAAGCACTTCCTTCCTGGGCCTCCTCCATGGTGCTGCACGATCACACTTGACTGAGCAGCCTCAGAACCAGGGATTGCTAAGGCATAAACTAGCTGCAAGAACCTCACATGCAGGATGCTGGGTTCTTCTAGGCACAGGGCCTGAGGATGCAAGGACTCTGGCCCACTGGGTTTGCAGAGAAATTGTTCTGTCAGCTTCAGTCCCTCTGCAGCAGCCAACACTAGCCCTGGAGTTCTCTGAAGCCCTGATAAGCCTGTCTTTCGATTAAATTCAGAAAACTCCTTTGCCTCTAGCTGACCATTTCTAAAGCTTCTAAATGTTATAGTTTATTGAAGCCAGGGGCAGGAACTGGTGCAATCAGAACAAGGTGAAGATATATCAATCTCCATTCCTTTCATGAAAAATTGCAGAGCATTTCCTTGCTAGGCAAACGTGAAGTGAGATAACATGGAGACTCCAGAGATTGAAAATATTGTTTCTTTTCTTCTCCTTTAAAAAATGCTTATTACCCCTGTGACTGCAAACATAGAGGAAGCTAAAAATAAATTGTGCCAACAACAAAGCCAGTCAATAATTCTGCAATGCTTTTTGCCCTTTTTCTTGGTGGAAACATAGAGAAATGAGGTTTTACCTGAGACAGAAGCACTCAGCTATCTTCTAAGGAATTGGTCCAAGTAAAAGTTAAGAGAGAAGGAAAACAAAACACCTAGAGTCTGAAAGTGTAGATGGGAGAAGCTTCTTGTTCCAGGAAGGGAGACCTGTGATGTCATTGTCTGTCAGGTCACTCCCTATGCCCACCCTACCCCCATTGGACTGGCTCTTAGTCCAGCAATTCACATCCACTCTGTGCATCGCTCTGCCTCTGCTTTTCCCTGCATGGTCGTAGAGTTTGTCATATGTTAATGTTGCACATCCCCTGGTACAATATTCTCCACTCAGAGACAGAGTAACTGTTGGTATAGCGAAGATGAAGAAAGAGGGAGCTTGTGGGTGGGAGACAAGCAGGGTGAACTTATTGGCAAATGTGTGTGCAATTGTCCCGGCACAGCAGGTCTGCTTCTGGGGTCCCAGCCCAAGGACCAAATCCCAAAGGACCAGTGTTCCCTGAGAACATGCTCATGAAGGTGTCATGGACATGCCACCACCTGCACAGCTCAGACCTGCAGTGGAGCATCTGGCCTTCGGGGTTAGCAGAGTAGGAATCCTCTGCTAGAGATTGGGTCACCCCAGGCTTGTGGCAAGCTCCATGGAAGGAGTTCCCTCCAAATAAGAGAGGCTATCTCTGCCTTTCTATAGCAACTCCACAGTTGCTCACAGTTACTGATACCATTTGCTGATTGGCAAATGCACAGGTTTACTGAAATTTATACAACCTAAGCTAACCAGTAGATTTTCAGGGCAGAGGTTTCCATGCAGGCACAGCAAGTCCAGAGCATTTCACTGCAGCACAGCCCCTCCTGGCACATAGGTGCATACAGCCCCTGCTCATGGAGATCTGAATCCACTGTGAGCCACTAGTGTCTCTCAGTCCCAAGAGTGGGGTACTGCAGTGAGGAGGGCAGCAGGAGGCCGAGAACTGTTACAGATTAGATCTAGAATGTCCCCCAAATCAAGAGTTCAGAGGCAGAGTTTTTGCAAAAAGATTGAATCCCCGCGTGCTATGTTCATTGTGTTGCTGAGTGATCATGGAATGTAAATACATTCCTGACCAGTCTCTCCCTATTGTGTTGCCTGATCCTCCCAACAGTCAGGCTAAAGGACCCTCAGCAATGCCCTGGATGGCAGAGTTAATCTGGCAATGAAATGGGGAGAGCTGTGCCTAGATGAGCAGAAGGGGGAAGGGGAGAATTTCCTGGCAGAAGGAGAAGGTGAAAAAGAAAGATGTTTTCTCTCTAGGCAGTGGCTGAGCCTTCCTTGTGTGAATGTTGTATATTTGAGAGGGTTATGCCGTAAAAGAGCACATAAGATAGCAGGGCAGAAATGGTAAGCCAGAGGTCCAAAGACATCTGTGGAAGGAAAAGAGAATAATCATGTAAAGTCACCACCACCTTGGGTACCTGAGCAGAGATATTCGCCATAGCCACCTAACCCTTCTCTATTCACATGCAGAAGCCTGGTTCCCAGTCCCCTGTGTGGACAAGAATTTGGAGCAGACAATGATGCCTGGGCAGGAAGGTTTCCAAGGATCCCAACAAGGCTGCTCCTAGCTGAAAGAAAAGCAAAGGAACAGCATTTGTTCCTGTTTGGTAGCTACAGGAAGCTATACCTGGAGCTGGGCAGGCGCCTCCTCTGCCCTACTGCAGAGCAGGAAGCAGCGTCCTCCAGAACTCCCATCTGAGTCTGTGCTGCTCCTCCTGTGTGGGGACCACCCCTAAATCTTCCAAGGAACACACTCAGCAAAACAGGGGCTAAGCTGGCAGGACAGTTCAGGAGGAAAGGGCAAAGTATACGGCTAACATCTAAAAATAAAATACCCCTAATCTGACTAAGCCAAATCTGACAAAACTTCCTAATTTCCAATTTAAATGGAAATAAAATGCAGGCAAGGACAAAGTGTTTGCGTGCTGAACCCAGGACTCAGCTGGAGGGAGGCCTACACTTGTGTTCTCCTGTGTCTCTCACTCCAGTTCTTCCTAATGTTTAGAATAATCCAGCATTTTCCACATCAACTATTTGCTCACTTACAAGATCTAAAAATAGTAGCAGAAATAAATTCCTATTTGAATTACAGTGAAAATACAAACAAAAGTCTACCACAAGAATAATCTTCACTTCAATTATCATCCGTAAGGCAGTCTTCACATATGACAACAGCATGTTCCGTACACAAGTATTGCTTATGTTGATAGTACATGTGTTTTGTTTTCCTATATTTTTTGGTAGAACATACTTGACATCTTGCTGGTCTTCTTGTTTTTTTGGGGAGGTTCTTGTGATGTTTCACTTGTCTGTTCACTAGTGTACTCCAGAATTCTTTTGCGGAGTTTTTTGAGCAGATAAATACTGTTTTTCCTCTGTTGTAATGATCATTTATCAATTCCAGTCTCAATCCTCTAAGAAAATTTTTCCATGATATTTTGTGCTTGTAGCCCGGGATTTAGCTCAGTGGTTCCAGTGACTGCTTTGCAAGCACAGGCAGGGACCTGAGTTCGATCCCTGGTAC
>NW_022900921.1:48876133-48994802 GCF_012274545.1 Fukomys damarensis | reverse complement strand
TGGAAAAAAAAAAAAAAAAAAAAAGAAAAGAAAAAGAAACCCAATATTTTGTGCTTGTTATTTTCTTTGTATACTATTAAATTATTTATGCCTCACATGTTTAGGATCAAGTAAAACACAACAATTGGCCAATGATTTCTATTTCAAGTGACATCATAGTTACTGCATAACTCATCAACAACATCTACTCTGCCTTTTTATTGTAAAATGTAAACATAGAAATGCAGAAGGTTTAATTTGTGTTGAAGATTCACTATCAATCTTTTTTGTTTGTTTGTTTTGGGATAGGTTCTTACTATGTAGTCCAGGCTAGCCTTAAACTCACTATGTAGCACAGGGTAATCTTGGACTCACAGAATCTTCCTGCCTCAGTCTCCTAAGTACAAGGATTATAGGCCTACACCACCATGCATTGAGTCACTATCAATTTTACTATCATCATGGTGTAGCCTTGACTGTATTGACATTACTCTTTTTCTTCATCATATGGGAAGCCAATGTTACGTCTTTCTGAAATCCAAAGATTATATTATACATTTCTCAATTGTGAACTTGCAACATGTTTTCCAGAATCTTGGCTTGTTCTTGTGGACAGTTCCTGTGCTAATCAAATGGTATTCTTTTATCAAATGTAATATCAATAGTAACTAATGAACCCATTGTTGAATGTGACATTTGGGTTACTTTCTGAAATAAGAGCAAGTCTGTTTGCAATGCTGCACCACTCATTACTGCACAGATAAAGACTTGGTGGCTGAATTCCAGGATAAATTGCTAAATTCAAGGTGTAAAATGTCTGTGCATCTACCAGGAAATATATTTTTATATCATAGCTGGAAGGTTTACTTAGCATATATTGCCAAAAACTTCAACAATCCCGAAATAATGCAAGTTGTTCATCCGTCATCATGTATTCAGATGGTGTATAAATTGCTTGACAGTTTGAAACAAAGCTTTCAAAAAGTGAGTCAATAGTAGCCAAATTGTTGACTTTTTTTTCCTTTGGTAGTCTTTTTGTTGTAAAAATATAGGCAATTTTGAAGGAAATCATACTCTTGAGTGTTGTTATTGTTCTAAAAATCTCAACATCACATCTGTCACTTTTCCATAAATCATTTAGATTTTGATGATTGGAATGGTAAAGTCCTGCTATGAATATTTTAGTTCAGATATTGAGGTATAATGATGAGTACATTTTTGAGCACTACTATTGATGCATATAGAATGTTTTCTTGTATTTAATTATTAGTGTATTTCAAAATGTCTTGTAGCATATCATACATTACAAACAATTTCCAACACTGAATCACAGTGTTGGCATTCCTTTCAATAGATTTCACCCTTGACAAGAACCTAATAACATTTCCTGACCTAGTTCTAAAATTGGATCATTCAGGTAAACATGATTATTTTGTAGCATTTTGACTAGCCAGATGTTGACTGATATGATGTTTTCTTCCTCATCTAAATCAACGTCTTCATTCTGTACATCTCTGTCTGTCATATCTTGCTCATTTCTTTGGCTTACATAATCAAAGTCATCATCGTAGGCAAGTCACCTGACGACTCACTTTCAACCTCCTCCCGAAGTTGTAAAAGTGGCTTTTCAGGCAACATTGTACTGAATTGAGCTAATCTACAAGAAAAATATAAAGAAACCATTTAGTAAAAAAAATTATAAATACGCAAAAATATAACATGGCAAAGAATATGGGTGAAACTCTCTTGTTTATACTCTGACAGATATGCATACACCTTGCTGTTCGTTATACCAAGTGGATGAATACAAAGATTACTTCTTGTATTCCCCAAGCACAGCTATTGTGATGCTGGCTACCATTATGCTAAAGTTCATATTTTCATTAGAATAGTAGGGCATGAGTGTCTGAGATCCTGAGTGAAGAACCGAGTTAAGCACAAATTTTCATGGTTCCCCAGTAGATGAGTTGTTTCTTCTGCTTTGACAGTTTCCCCAACCATGCTGGGAGGCTTTGTGTGTGGAGAATGGATCTCACTCCATGTGAAAGATGCAGCTGGATAAAGGAGCAAGGACTGACCGCTGGGGGAATAGTGACACCAGGACCCACAGACCCCCTGCTTCTATCTGAGCAGAGGACTCATCCAGGAAAACATTAATGACAACTTTGCAGAGGACAGAGCCATTTGTGGTGGGGCCCACTGTGGTTCTGACTCAGTGTTTTCATCCCTTCAAGTATTAATTTGTTTACAATCATGAGTTGCATAATACACTTCAGACAACGATGGGCACAGTGGTTCCATATGAAGATATCGTCATCTGGTTGATGTCATAGCCATGGCAACATGGCAATAAAATCCATGGCTCACATGTCCATGATGACAATGGTGTATGCACATGTACCACACCACAGTGGTAAAGGGCACAATTAAATGCCCACAGGGCAGGTGACTGGCCACATCCTCCAGCTAAGACTTATGTCACATTATGAGATGCTAAACTTCATGTTTCCCAGATCCTTTCCCCGTCACTAAGTAGTGCATAGCCATAGTTATTTTATACTAAATGAAAATGGCATGCATGAATTTTAGAAAAAGAAATCTTGAGATACAAATTATAAAAATTGAGTATAAAATTTATCTGAAGCTGTGCAACTCAAAGATCATAGCAGCTAAAATTTTGAAAGGTTTTCTTCAACCCCTTGCTATTCATTTTAAAATATTAATGTTAGGGTAGTTTTTGGCCTCTCTGTTTTAATTAAGCCCCTCATCTTGGTTCCATATTTTCCTCTACAAAATTGATGTTAATGGCTGTTTAACATTCTTGCCACTGAATGGCTATGTCGGTACACATTTCATCAGTCCCCTGTTTTGAGGAAATTAAGTTGTTTTCCTTTTTTGTCTCACCATTAAGGATTTTTCAATAAGCATTTGTGTGAATGCTTGCCTCATTTCAAAATTATTCCCCTATTTTAGATTCATAGAATTGGAAATGCAGGATCTAACACATGGGAATTGTCTATTTCCTAGTGCTGCCATTTCTGGCAGACACAGCTCAGCATGCTCCCCTTGAGCAGGCAGGAGGTGAGGGAACCATCAGGGCCAGGCTGAGCAACCACCTCTAAGGACCTGCTGCACCATCTAAGGAAGCCTGCTAGGAAGTCTCCACTGTACCTTCCTGCCATGTATGTATCCATGCCTTCAGTTGCCTCAGCAAGAGATGGGTATATTATAAATAGACACAAGTTCTGCTGTAAAAAGATACAGAGGAAAAAAAATTTTTTCTGTCTAATTCTTGCAGAGAATGTTCAATAATTTGCATCTCAAATACTTCCCAGTGACCCATGTGCTAAATTCTTGATCCTAAACTGTGACAGTCAGGAGGTAGTGGACCCTTTAAGATGTGGGTCTAATGGGTTGTCTTCTGGCCCTTATGATGTCCTTTTGAGGGGTTTAGGGCCCCCAGGCCCTTCTCTTCCTTTTCCTTACATCCTGTGCTGACTTGACCCACCATGGACAGGATCTCCAAAGCTGTGAGCCAGTATAGCCCTAACCTTTGTGTGAGTTAGTCACATCAATCAGCGTTCTGCTCATCACAGATGCTTAAGATAATCAACTTAAAGAGAAGAAGGGTTTATTTTGATTCACATTTGTTGAGGTTTCAGCCCATGGTTCTTTGGTTCTGTTTATTTGATCCTATGCAAAGCCTGCATCCTGGAAGGAATGAGTGACACAGGAGGCTACTCACCTCATGGCACCTGAGAAATAAAAATTGAAAGGACAGGAAGAGGCTGTGTTCCCAATGTCCCCTCAAGAGCACACCCCCAGAGACTCGGCCTCCTCCCACCAGGCATGCCCCATTGACTTCACTTATTCCTACCAGATATGTCCCCAATGACCTCACTTCCTCCCACCAGACATACCCCCAATGACCTCATTTCCTTCCACCAGGCCCCACCTCCTAAAGGTTCAACTACTTCCTAATGGTGCCATGGGCTGGGGATTAAACCTTCACACCTAGGCCTTTGGGAGACATTCCAGACCAAAATACTAGCTACTAACTAAAACAGTTGAATGTAAAATATCATTTAACAGAGTATAAGCATGAAATGATTTGGAAGAACATCAACATTTCATGGATAGTCCACACAGTGGGTCCCCTATATTTTTGGTTTTTAGATTTACACAGTCAACCAATTGCAGACTGAAAATACTCAGAGGAAAAAATAGTATCTGTAGCAACACTAGCAGAACTATTCTTGTCATTATTCCTTCAAAAACAAAGTATAACAGCAATTTACATGTACTTTACATTGTATGAGGTATTATAAGTCAACTAGAGGGGACTCAAGGTATCAGGTGAAAGTCTGAATGTTCGATGGTGATACCAAGCCAATTTATGTAGGGATTTGAACGTTCTTAGATTTTGGTATCATTGAGAAGCTCATGAAACAAACCCACTTAGGACTCTGAGGGATGACTATATTGTTATGAGGTTGATAATTTACTGAAATGCAAAGGATTCAGCTGAAATAGTAGAGGATGTGCACCCCCACAGTATAGTTTTGAGACTGTTTCCCTTTAGAGAAAAGGATTAGCCTAGCTGGAAATAGTCCTACCAGAGTAGCAGGGTCTCCAAAGACAACTTCCTCCAGGTCACCCTGCCTCCTTTTCCCCAGCTTCCTGTTTTGCCTCCCCACCCACTCATCATTAACTCTAATGCTAACACTAACACTAACACCTCTAAACCTAACCCTAACCCTAACCCTAACCCTAAGTAATAGATTTGTAGCCTGCATGAAATAAGAAGGGAAAAGGAGGCTTGCTGCTTGTTTTCTCCTACCTATCCTTCAATGGACTGTTTCTCCTCTACTATGCTGCCTTGTCTTGGAGCCAGCCAAATATAGACTGAAACCTCTACAAACTAAGAGTCAAAATAAATCTTTCTTCCTTTAACTTGTGTATGTAAGGAATTCTGCCCCAGCAGCAAGGAAGTAACCAAGACAATGCTGGACAGCTGGCCAACATAGGTAACTTTCTGTGGTTCAAGAATTTCCAAGATGCAAGTTATGAACCTGCTTTACACTGCCTGCTTCTGCTCCATTGGCATTGCATAAGGCAATAAGATGGTGACCAACTTCTTGTTGGGAGGGGTCTTCATATTCCTCTACACCCAGGCAGCATCCTCCACACCACAGATCTTTCTTTCCCCTGGATTCATTTCTAAACTAATGCTGAGCAGCCTCTCCAATTTAGACACCATAGTGGGTGCTGGGGTGCAAAGGCATTAAGTCACAGTAGGAAGCTTTGTGAATGTGGAAAGTGGTCTTCAAATAGAACTGTATTTTTCTCTAGAAGTCACTCACCTGATTTTACAGTTGCATTGGAAGGTCTGAGTGGCCCCTATCCCGGAAGTCCTTTTTCCCCCTTTCTTTGTTTTTCCCTGTGTAGCTGCCTGTGATGACCCTGACCTTTCCCCACCATATTTTCTGTCACAGGCTGGCCCCTCCTCACATCTCCCTTGGTCCTCATGTACACTTAGCTCCACAATCTCTTCTACATAGTATCATCTAAAGTTGACTACAGAGGTTGAAAAGACAGGATTCAATGCATTAGCAGAAAAAAAATACATATATCAAAATGAGGGTTAATTATGGCAAAACATTTTTTTTGCTTGTCCTGAAGCATGTGTCCTTCTCCCTGAATCTTAAACCCACCCACCAATGATAGAGGGTAACAACCATAACCAAAGTTTGTTTAGAGATTATGTTTGACTCCAAGGAAGGTAGCTCACCATTATTCCCCACCCCCAACAATAAAACATCACATTTTTAGCAGAATTTTCAACATGAAAATTTTGAGATGCTGAAGTCACATGACATCTCGACCACAGGTTAGAGTTCTTAGTCACTTAGAGAAGTTTAATACAGTCTGTCCACAAATAGATTGGTTCAGTACTCAACATTCTATAACTGGTTTTCAGCCATTGGGTTCAATTTTCTTGTCTTCTTGTTTTTGCACTGTTGAGGTCTTAGTGAAGGATTTTTAATTGCTTCATGAAGTTCAATATTTTCTTCCTATTCAAAAAGGTTACCTACAAAGAGTTCATTTTATAGCATACTAAAGATTAATCTGACTTGATGAAAATTAATTTTAAATGTGGGGGTCCTAAAATGTATGGGATGAAGCATCTTAGAAGTAAGCAGGGGCCTTAGGGAGAAGGGGGAGGGCACTGTTTTCTTAATATTCTGCACATGCAATTTCTCCTACAAAGAAGGGACTCTCAGTGGTGGGTTCACAGTGTAGGCATCTGGGCAGCCCTGAAATTGGGCAGACAATTCTATAGAGCATGGCCTCTGAAATACGACTTTGATTAGCGTTCATCTCTTCATACCTGGCTGTTCTTGGCTCACATTTCTTACATAGCAAGTGGAGGGTTCATACCCAACTGTCTTTGTTATTCCATAGATATGTACGTGAAATTGTATCTATTTTTCCTAAATGGTAATAACAAAGAATGAAACACTATCCATTGTATTCATCATGTGTGGAAGGAAAATCAGCAGGTTGATTTACCCCTTTCCTCTACCTCCTCTGATAGTCCTCTGGTTTCATTACAACCTTCTTGGATTTTTAGGCTCAAACTGTTACATGCGATTGTGTGATTAAAGATTTTAAGGTACTATAACTCTAAATAAATCATATTATGTTGAATACCAAATTGCATTTTCACTTAAAAATGTTTTATATTTGTATGTTTTTATATTTGTACATTTGTAAATACTGAATATTTGCAGTTTAACTGGTTTCATTTTGTCCTGTTATTTCTTCATTTCCCCTTGAATTAGTTGCTTTTACTCCACTTGGTGTAAATCCATGTTTCTCAGGAAGGGTTCATTGGCGGTATGCTTTGCACTGCTTCAGGTATAAAAGGCTATTTTTCTACTTTATTTCCACATGAATAACAACTTGGAAATCTTGCAGAAGAATCAACGGATTAACGTGGAATGGTGTGGATATAAATTAGTGCCAAAGATAGGTACCAGGGCCAGACTGCTTGCTCAGGTCATTGTTGGATGCCCATGGTTTGTTTATTTATTGGTTGGGAATGTTACCTTTTTATTCATTTTATTTGATATTTTGTGAGCACTCATGTGCTGGACTTCATAGGAGAAAGGCTTTCCTATTAATTTGAGAGTACTAAAAATATTAAACTATGTTTCCAGGATCAATCTTCCTATTCTCTCACATTCCTTCTGTCTCTGTCTCTGTCTATCTCTGTCTCTATCTCTGTCTTTCTCTCTCTCTTCTTCTCCCATTTCTCTCAGTCTTTCGTCTTCCTTTAAATTCATTTAAATACTTCACATTCTTAGAATTGCTCCTAGATGTAATTTCATAATACTTTTAATGCATAATTCTTACTTTTTAATCTTCATCTGAACTTCTCTGATCTCAGATATTTTTTTCTCCCTGAAAATGAATGGTTCCTCAGATTTCTTTGCAGGAAGGCTAAACAGTGATTTTTTTGCTTTCCTCATTTCTCATTAGAATCAATTCCAGAGGAAATTATTTACTCTGAGAGTTCAGCATTTTCCCATCCCTTGGAATGGGTAGGTGCTCTCTCTGGTCATGGAGATCTGTTATTGTCTGCACTGATTTGTAAAAAATGGAATCTGTGACTTTCTGTGACAGCAATAGGCTGTTTCCACACATTCACAAGAAATGGAAGAACCCAAGGACCTTGCTCTGTTCCTTGAGACTGGCAAACTGGAAACAAGTTCCTGCACTGAAACCTTGCTTCCCTTGGAGCCCTATGTACTCTGTTGATGTCACCTTTTTTTCCCCCCAAACCCATCTCCCTCACAGGAAGTACACTCATGAAGAACAAGAGAGATTCTTCCCAAAAGGGAGCATAATTTTAGAAAGTTCTGAGGTTATTTTCATGCATCAAATCCTTCTTCATATTCCCTATTGAATTGTTTAATTTTGTCCTTCCAAAAAGATACAATGAAGTCCAAGCCCTAGAGCTTGCACAAGTGACCTCCTATAGCAACAAGGTCTTCTCAGATGCCCCCAAGTTTAGAGGAGGTTTTATAGAGCTATGGGGCCTGGTAAAATGGCAGATATCCTTATAAGTAGTAGGGATTTGGACCCAGGTACCCAGGAACAAGGCCATGTGAATACAGAGGCAGAGATTGGATATGGGGTGCCAAGAGTGTCAGCAACTAGCAGGAGCTGGAAGAGGAGAAAAAGGGCTCTTTGCTAGTGCCTGAAGAAGGAACATGACCCAGAACAGTTGCTGTCATCCTCCAGGCTCCAGAGTTAAGAGTAAATGAATCTGTGGTTTCTACCCTCTTCCTCTTTCTTAGATCGCTCGTTGGTGAAAGCCAGCCACCATGTCACCAGACATCTGCACATGGAGCTGCTGTGGCAAAGAACTGGGCCTGCACACAGCCACTATAGTGATATAAAAGTACACTACCTGCCATGTTGGAGCTTCCACAGGAAGCCACCGCCAGACACCCCCATGACATCAACTTCAGGAGAAACACAGAACCAGACCTTCAGCTCCACAGTTGGGGAGTTACTTAGTGACTATGAAAGGTCAGGGTGGTTGGTTATGAATTAACGGATAATTCTGCACCCAGTCATATCACTGTGACTGCCCTTATCCTCTGTCCTCACTAAGGCTGTGACCCTGGAGTAAGAGGAGCATGTCATGAGTCACTCACTCTTTCAAGAATTCTCAGCCATCATAGCATCCATTGACTCTGCCCTTATTGTGCTTAGAACCAAATTATTCCCTTTGCTGTAAAATGTTAGGCACATTCTCTAAGGAGAAGGGTCTGCACCAACCCAAGAAGGGGGAACCTGGTGTTCACCCATCGCCTGTGCTGATGCTGCTCCAGGCATGGTCACTCATTTCATATAGTTAGTACAGTGGTGCCAGGTTTTACAGGAATTACTATTGCCTTTTCTTTGTACTTAGGAAGCTGAGGTTTAGAAAGTTTTGGTCACCTGTTCAAATTTCCATAGCTCATAAGTGGCAAACCTATGAGACACTCCATTCTGTTATTTATTTTCCCATCACTCATTTGCAGAAGTGCTCCATATTTAAATCCTACACTTTAGTCAATAGTGTGAGCATTTCCTGGGCACGTACCATGCAATAGACATTGAATCAGAATTTTTGCTCATTATTTTGCTAATAGATTATTTTAAAAACTCTGGTGTGGTCAGGAAGAGATAAGGAAAATAACAGCAAAATTCTAGCAAATTCTGCCTACACCAAGTTAGCAAATGTTTTCGGAAAGGACAGGGAGTCAAAGCACATTCATTCATGTGGAATATGAATGCATTACAAACTCAGCTATTCATTAAAATGAAAATAAAACAGGAAGAGTGACCTACATTATACAGCAGCAGAAAGTCAAGAGGAATTTATTAAACAAAGCCCAAAGTAGCAACAATCTTTACTTCAGGTAATCTTTTCAAAAATCTCCCTTTGAGATGGTAGAAGGGAAGTCAGTTTGATGAGAATTTTATATTTCCCAAGATCTTGTTTCCACTGGAATGTGTTCCCATGGTGCCCAAATGCCCATACACATTTTTTTGACTGTTTCCTTGTACCTTTTTGCATTTCCTTAATAAGCTTTTGCATTTATAATCACAAAGTAGAACTTACAAGCTTTTGTATTTTATTATCTTTTCCCATTGCCAAAATTTCTAGTGTGAACATGAACACTGGGTCACATGCTAGCCCTTCCATGGGCAGTTAGAATCTCCATTGGACTTGGATTCTGCAACAAGCTCCTCCCCATGTTTCAGCATCTCTCAATTTGAAATATTACAGCAAATGCTGTGTCATAGTTAAATTGGCAGCATTCATTTTATTTCTCAGTAGAGCATGAAGTAATGACATGTCTTAAAATTGATGGCATTTTGGAACTAATGAAAGAGTATAATTGAAGAACTCAGACCACACTTACCTTTTTTTAAGGGTAATTTCCAAGAAATACAGTTTGTGCTATACAATCTATCCAGGATAGAACTGGCCAGTACCTGCCTGGTGGTTAGGGACAGGGCCATTAATACAATGATCTCACAGCTTGCTCAAAATAAGGAACTGAAAAATCCCAGTCCCTTTCCCATGGGTCAAAGTCAGTGGTGCTGAGATCTCTGTCTGGCTGGCATACTCATCTCTTGGCTCAGCCTATTTGTGTCCATCTCTGTACATGCTGCCCACAACAGCCACCTGGACAGTGTCTGGAACACAAGCCTTGTGTGTACACCTGCTTCTTGCTGAAGTCTCCATCCATTTCTACCATCTATGTGCCCATGACTCTCCTAGGTCCCTTCATATTGTCCCTCCCAATTTGTGGCAGGGATCAGATGACATATTTCACCCTCTAATCCACAGTATCTGAGGGGACAGTCTCTCTCATGGTCCCCAGCCTTTTAGATGGCCTGGCAATGGCCTCTCATGTGTGGACCTACAGCTCTACTGGTAACTCATGGTCATCTATTTCCTTTACTGAATACCTTTCTTCTGGAGATGCCTGGAGCTATATATTAGTTTCCTTTGGCTGCTGTATCAAATGCTCATGGCTCTGGTGACTTGAGATGGGAGATGGATTCACTCACCACTCTGAAGGTCTGAGCAGACTGAGGTGTCTGTTTCCTCCACAAACCTCAGAGAAAAAACCTTCCCCTGACCCTTCTGGCTCTTGTATCTACTGGTGTCCTTGGCTTGTGGTAGTACCCTTCTGATCACAACACCTTCTCATGTGTGTGTGTGTGTGTGTGTGTGTGTGTGTGTGTGTTCATGTGTGTGTGTGTGAAATTCCCTCTCTTGTAAGGATGCTTGGAATGGTAGTTGAGGTCTATGCTGACTACTGAGAAAATATCAAAACCTCAAGTACCTAATTTAATGATATCTGAAAAACTCATTGTCCAAAGAAGGCATTATCCTCAGCTGCTGGGTATCAAGAAAGGGAGTTACTCAAGGAGCCACTCAGGGAGCCAGTCTTCATCCACTGCAAGTAGGATCTGCTTTCCACCCTAAATCTCAATGACTAGCATTTGGTTTAACTTCCTAAGGTTGCTAGGTGGTATGAAACCAAGATATCTTCTCTTTCACAGTTCCCAGGCTGGAGGAAAAGGGTCAGGTGTCAGGAAGACCACTTCCCTCTGTATTACTTTTCTTATTGGTGAGACAATAAACCTGACTCCTAAAGTTAAAGGAAGAAATGTCTATTTCTGCTCACAGTTTGTAGACATTTCAGTCCATAGTCTGCTGGCTCCAAGGCATGGTGGCATGGCAGAGGGACATCACAAAGGAAAAACAGTCCATGGCAGGGCAGGCAGGAGGCAGTGAAGCAGCAAGGAACAGTAAGTGGGGAGATCTGTCTTTTTGTTTTATCCCATCTGGGCTACAAGCCTATTGATTGGAAACATCCACACCCAGAGTGTGGCTTCTATTATCTAGAGGCTCTGGGAAGAATTTCTACATTCAGTGGCTGTGGGCCATTTGTGGGACTCCCTGACTTGAGACAGCATGTTGTCACATGGTTGCCTGCCCTCCTGTTTGTCTGTGTCCAAATCCCTCTTGAAGGATTCTAGGCTTTGCATGCAGGCCCACAGTAGTTCAGGGTGACCTTATTGCACCCTGGATACAACTGCAGACCCATCCATAGAGTGCTGTAACATTCATAGGTTCAGGTTGACATGGACTTTGAGGAGGTGATTTAACCCAGGGCAGAACTCAAACTTCCTTGGCTTTGGGAGCTGGGGCATCATCATGTCTCATGGCAGAAGTACATGAAGGGAACCTGTGTACAAACAACTGACTTCTCACACAGCATGATGGCACATGAAAATCAGGGCCCTCTGCTTCCCCTGTCAATCAAGTGCTTCAGACACAGAAAGCCCATTGCACACCTGGGAAATTGCCGAGCTCCCAAGAAAAGCATGTGGTGCTTCTGCACCTGTGCCTTGTCTATGTATTTAGTCAGTTTCTAAGTTTTTGGAAGAGAAGGAGCAAGAGATAAACTTGCTTGTTTATTTGTGATGCCCTGTGTGAAACAATGACATTATAAGCCAGGAACACAAGGATTTATAGCTAAATAGATGGGGGTGAGGCTGTGGAGTAGGGTAGGGGAGAAACCAAGGGCAAGTATCTGTGATTTCGTAGAACTCTTAAAGCCTCTGATATTTCTACTCCTCCTTATAAGGTGAGAATACTGATTGTTGCCCAGGAGGCTAAGGCAGAAGTGAGCTGGGTGTGGTGACTGGAAGGTTGCCCGGAATCCAGGGGAAGCTGATGGTGAGCAAAGTGGTGATGAAGGTTTCAGATGGAAAGGCCAGAGTGTAGGGAGCACTGCGTCACTGAGGACTCCAATCTTGCTCAGATTTCCTTGATTCAGACATTGATCTGATCAAGACAGAGGTAGCACCGCCTCAGCATGGAGACTGCATGAATTAGATGAAGCCTTGGTACAGCATAGGACGGAGCACAGTTGGAGCCCAGCAGCCATCCCGGGCCTGCAGGCAGGACCTACCCTGCAGACTGACTCTGAGGGTCTTGCTGAGAGCATACAGGGTGCATGCGCACAGGCAGCAAGGGCATGGAGTGGGGCCGGAAGAGAGCACCACTGAGCCAAATCCTTGCAGAGTTTGCTGACAGCCATTTGGCAGCATCACACAGTCCTCAGTTGCGGGGTGCCATGGAAGTACTTAGTTCTCACACCAGGAATCCAGACCAGTGAATTGTGGATTTTTAATTTTTTGTCTTATTGTATCAAATTTTCAATACACTTGTATAGCTTTAGTGCAATTAATATGTTTGTAAAAGATCTATATGATTTTTTTTCTGTAACATCCAGTGACACTTGGCTGGTACTTAAGTATTCATTTTTAAACTAATGCTATCAATTTTTGAATTTACATTTTACCTTAGTGCATATTTGCAGTACATAATGATCACACTTCTTGCAGGGAGTTGGTACATGTACATAACATATCTCCACTATTTTTTATTCCCTACTCTGTCCTTACTTCCATTTATTAGTCCCCTTCCTATTTGGGAAAGTTCTATTTCCCTACTTCCTCTTGTCTATTTTCTTTCTATCTTTTATTTTGTTCTTTAATTTCTCATGCATAAGAAGCCGTGCAATATTTAAGCTTGTGTGTCTGATTATTTTTCACTTGAAGGTATTGTCTTAGGGTGCATCCATTTTCCTACAAATGACACAAATTTACCCTTCTTTTTGACAGAGTAGCACTCCATTATGTCTAATACCACACTTTTTATCCATTCATCTGTTAATAGAGATATGTAAGCTACTTCCAAGGTGTAGCTATTATATACGTGGTGTTACTATAAGCATGGGTAGGCATGGATCACTATAATATGGTGTCTTTAGCTCTTTCACAAAGATACCTAGAAAGAAGATAGCTAGGCCAAATTGAATTTCTAGTTTTAGTTTTGAGGACTCTCTGCACTGATTTCCACAGTGATTGCAGCAATCTACACTCCCACCAACAATGTAAAAGTCTTCCTTTTTCCCCACAGCCTTGCCAACATTTGTTATTTGAGTTCTTTCTTTCTTTTCTTTTTGGTAGGTTTTGTTTTGTTTTGTTTTGTTTTTTGTGGTACTGGGGATCAAACTCAGGTCCTTATGCTTGCGAGGCAGGCACCAGAACCACTGAGCTAAATCCCAGAGCTTTTTTTTTTTTTGTAGGGTTATTTTTTGTTATTTTTTTGTTTTCTTTTTGAGACAGGGTCTCACTATGTAGCTGAGACTGACCTGGAACTCATTATGCAGCCCAGGCTGGTCTCGAACTCACAGTGATCCTCCTGCCTCAGCCTCCCAAGTTCTGGGATTATAGGCATGCACCACCATACCCGACTGTTATTTGATTTCTTAATGATAGCCATTCTTTCTGGGTTAAGATAGAATCTCAGCATTATTTTAATTTCCATTTCTTTGATGATCAGCAATGTTGGACATTTTAAATGTATTTATTTGTACGTCTTCTGAGAAGTATCTATTCTTTTCATTTGGCTGTTTGTTGATGGAGTTTTTTATTTTGAGGAGTTGGATTTTTTTTGAGTACTTGTTAATTTTAGATATTAGTCCTTTGTCTAAGGAATAACTAGCAATATTATTTTCCCACTCTGTAGTTTATCTCTTCACTCTGTTGTTTCCTTTGCTATGCTGAGCTTTTTAATTTCATATGATCTATTTGTTTTTTCTTGATACTATTTCTTGTGCATTTGGGGTTCTAATCAGAAAGGCCTTGCTTACACCTATGTCTTTAAGACTTTTACCTATTTTATCTTTAGCAGATTAAATATTTCTGGTTTAGGATTTAGATCTTTGATCCACTTTGATTTTAGTTTAGTATATGGTGAGATACATGGGTCTAGATTCAATCTTTTACATGTGAATAACAAATGCTATCAATACAGTGGTACCATGGCTCATGAACTCACTTCTCTTTGTGATTCTAGTTATAAACAGAACTGGGCAAGAACTGAATCAAATTTCCCCATAAAATGAACATTGAACCTAAACATTGAATTCAATTCAGCTCTTATTCAATTCAATCTGTGACCAGAACTCTGGTCACAGCTCACACAGAATCAACTTCATGAAGTGAGGTACCACTGTATTTCGAGTATAAGAAATTATTTAATTATGTTTCCACTAATACCAGATTTTCATGTTGGAGTTCCCCTTATAGTGAGGTTTGACCATACTGAATATTATCATTGTGCAATTTTAGTGAGATTGTTTCATGTGAGGACTGGCACAGCTTCCTCCTGAGAGCCTGGAGCCTGCTGGGACCTCAGCTCAAAGCCCTAAGCACCTGTAGGCTCCAGGTCTACCTGCCTGCTGAGCCACTCCAATCTATTCCATCTTCATAATTATCAACATGACGCAGATATGCAAAAGTCAGCCCATGCTGTTTATTGACTCAAATAGTCAAAATAAGCAGAATGGGGAAACTGCAATATTTAAATTTTGTTCATTTTATTTCACAGAGCTCATTTTGAATTTTAACCATCACCAAGAATAAAAGAGTAAAGATGACAGCAGGCTTGTGATTTGATTAATTTTGTTTTATGGCTTAAATTAAGGATTAATCCAGTTCTCTCTTCATAAATATGCAGAGAAGATTATGAAATGACACTCGATTTTTCTCATGTCTTTAAATCGCCCTGTTTTCCTGTTATTTTGAGCAAGGTGCCAAAGGGACTCAGACTTTGAATCAATCTTCATTCTCACTGTTAACTTGCTCAGCGAAAAAAAAAGTACAAACTTCTTATTCATTAGGTGTTAGGTGTGTGCTGTCAGGTCATTTTCTATTGGTTTTTTAGGCCTCTTTCATTCAGGTACTTTCAGAATCACAATAGTTCAAGTATTCCCATCTGAAACTGTGTAGTCGTTAATCAGTTCTCACTCCTCATACATCTGCCGTACCAAATGTATGCACATCTGGGCCTTTATTTTTTTCATTCAAGATTCTTTCTTAAGTTTCCTCTTCATCTTTCTTTATACTTTTATATTAAAATGTTCAGTAGGAATGAAAGAACTTTTTAAGCCACCTCTTCCTCTCTCATGCAGCTTGGGTGGTTGTGATCAATGAACTTTCCTGGCCCAAAGCAATTCAGGATAAAATTTCTCTTTCCTTCCTCCTGTCAGAGAATGATGTCAGCCCCAATAATGTGTCAGGCATGGGCATATGGAGATTAGGAAGAAAGAATTCCAGCTTTCAAGACAGGTCCCAGGTTAATGAGCAAGTGATACAGGAATTGCAGAACAAGATGACAAATCCGAAGCCAGTCTGCTGTGATCTGAACATGTCTCCATGGTTCACATGTTGTAAACTCAGTTCCTGTGCCACCCTACTGAGAGGGGGCCTTTGAGAGGTGACAGATCAGGAGGCTTATGAAGAATGTTATCAAGTAAGTGAGCTCATTATGGAGAAAGGGGATTTGTTATAACAGCTACCAGGGCCCCTCAGGGTTTCTCTCCCCATGTGATGTTTTCTGTCCTGCTGTGACCTCCCCTGCCCTATGGCCCCCAGACCTCAGATCTCCCAGCCTCCAGAACCCTGAGCCACATAAATTTCTGTTGAAAACAAATGACCTAGTCTGTGGCATTCTTTTATAGCAGCACAAAACAGAGTAAGAAACAAATATTAAGGAGGAACCATGGAAAACCAATGAATTGAAATGTTCCAACAATGAATTGGAAGTAACACTTGGCCTTACGTACTTAATATGTCAGGATTTGTCAAATAGGAATGTTGAAGAAATGTATCAAACTATCTTTGCTGCTTAAAATACCTAGAAAGAGATTTAATTATTGAAAACTAAAATCACCTTTGCATGGAGATTTGGGATGGATCCCTCTAAGAGCATGAATAGAAGTACTACCAAATCTCAATTTCCCTTGGGTCTGTGTCACGTCTACACATGAAGGGAGGGCTCAAGGGAGAGCCAACCTAGGTGAAGCATGAAGCATAGATTTCTTGAGGTCTAGAAGAATCACACTATACATGAAAGGTTAATGTTAATGTCTAAAATAGCCACGTTGCAGATGCTCAAGAACACAAGAGACACAATTTTATCTGTGTACCGCCATGTTAAGCACACCCAGGTTGTCAAGGCAACACTATATATTTAAGATAGAAAATTGCAGAGAAGCCTCAGAAAACTACTGCCCTCCCTTGTACATTCATATTCAGGTGGCAAGAATGGCCAGGACCCTACAACACAGAGTGGCCACCCAAAAATCAATCTGTGTGCTTGGATAGTATCTAGGTGCAGCAGTTCTCTGAATCAAAGTGCTACTTTGAGAGGAGAGAAAGGACAGTAATAGTGACAATAGGCAGTGTGTAGGGAGCCTCATCGTGTGCCAGGCATCCTTGTGACCAGTGTGCAAAGTGCTGTGGTGAGTGCCGTGCAGTTCACCAATGGGAGATCTCAAACCAGCAGGTGAGCCAGACTCACACCAGTGTAGGAGCTGTCATACATGATGTGATCCTATTCCTGCACACAAGATAAATACCAGCACCATTAGTACACCACAGTTAATACGAATTCACAAAATATTACAGCCACCCAAAGGAGCTAATGTGGCCGTGGGTCATATTCATGCTATGGGCTGAGCACCCCTTATTCAAAAATATGAATCTAAGTGAACTGAAATCTAAGACTTTCAAAGCACCAGTGACCCCACCTTGGGAAATTCTACATATGATAGTACACTAAAACTCTTGTAAAATTACTTCCAAGCTATTTAAACAAGGTTGATGTGAAACATAAATTAATTTTGTGGTTAGATCTGGGTACTTAAGATAGATATTTAGATGTAAATATCCTAAAATAAAACCAAAACCAAAAATCACCCCAAATCTGAAACATTTCTGGTCCCTTGTGTTCAGATAAAGGAAATCTGATTTTTTGGTAGTGGTGAGTACAGGGACAAAGTGCTTAGTGAAGCCCACGTGTGTGGATCCCAGCCTTTTTTGGTGCATAGATCAAAGTGGATTACTCTGCTTTTGACTCCTTATGTGATACTGACAGTTGCAGGTGAGTAGACCTTGTCTGGTCCCAGCAAACTTCACAGTGTGCTTAGGGACTTGACTTTCCTCAAGTGAAAACCACAGCCCCATGCTGAGGGAGAATACAGTGTTGTCTTTGCATCACTGCTCTAGTCCTGCAACTGCCCTGTCCTCTGCTCCGTCTTCTTGTCCCATCCTCCTAAGACAGGGAGCCTCAACCTAAAACTGTGTGGGCAGAGCTCAGAGTATCTGTTTCCTAACAGCCCAACAGCAAGGTAGAAGCTTCAAGTCTGAAGGGGACTGCAGGCCTAATCCCAAAGAGGAGAATAGTCATCCTGTGATCTCTAGAGGTAACAATTCTGCTCCCTTCTCTCCTTTCCTAGGGTTAGAAGCTCAAGGTTTTCTGAAAACCTTGAGCTTCCTCTGTTAACTCATAGCACCTCATTAGTGTGAGAGATGACACGGAAGCCATATCTACTTTTCCAGGCTCTGCCATTCAACCCTACAGAATTCCAAGCCATGGGGGCAGAGAGGATGCAGAGGTGGAGATGGGGCAGAGATGGTCCTCACCTTGGTGGAACTCAGGGTCTTTGAGGCCTGTGGGGTGCGTTTCTAGGACTAGGTAGAAAGGAGAAGCTAGGATTGTCAAATCTCATAGAAAACAGTAAATGTAGCTATTCAAAGCCATAAAATATCTTTAATATTTTATATTTAAAAAGAATTACTCTTCATAAATTTAAATAATTTTTAAGTATACTGGGGAAAATATTGTAATTCCTTTTTTTATAGTCCACCACCAGTGCCACTGCCTCCCCCTAAGGGCACCACTGTATAAAGTTAATTGTGCATAATCCTAGATCTATTTTTCTATGTATTGCTATGGGTATATATATATGTAAGCTCAATGCATAGAATTGTTTACAAGTGGAAGCATCATTCTGCAACCTAGAAAGGCTCTCTGGCTAAAACATAAATTATTTTAATAGAGACAGTCTCTTACTGTTGAAACTCCACCCAAATGGGGCTTCTAGCTACGCATGCAAAACACACACTCCCTAAAATGGGTATGAACTCTTAGATATTTAAAAAATATTTTTGAAAGTTGGATTATTAATAAAATGGAAATTAATGAACTTTGTTACAAAATATAAAGTTTCAGGAGGACTTTCTGTGTCCAGTTTGGCATATAAAGAGCTCAGAAGTCATCATTTCCATCCTGACAAAAGACAAAAGCTGGACAAACTGAAAATCCATAAGCAGCCAAGTGATAATGGAAGTCACAGGACTCATGGGTGCCCTGGAGTTGGGAGTGTGGGAGGGAAGAGTAAAGAGGCTCAGCCACCAGATCAGAAATTAGGGGCACTCACTGACCAAGGCTGGGCAGGGGGAGGATTTGGGGACTCAGTATTCACTTGCTTAATGGTAAAAGTCTTGAGGGGGAGGGGTCATAGGGCTCCCAAACTTCAGTCAATTTTACCTCCAAAGCCCTGACCAGGTCTCATACTGAAGTTGAGAGAAAATGTTCCCCATGCTTCCATCAAACAGAACAGGAAGGCAGTCATTTCACACACATGTCTCATTCTCAGAAGGGCCTCTCCTCATACTCAAGGGAAATTATTGTCACAAGCACAATTTACCAGTGTTTCCTGGGAACCTAGTCAACACTGTAGAAGGGACAACCCCAACTCTAGCACCTCCAGCCTGTCTGTCACAGATGAGGGGCAGGGTGGGGAGACTCTGAGTCACATTCCAAGGCTCGGGCTCTTTTAAAACACTGAGACTTAATCCTAAACACTGTAGAGCATCTTCCCTTCCCTATACTTTGCTGTCACATTAGTAGAACTTGTGAGTAACGAGAGGGTAATACAGCCAGGAAAGGACATGTCTTGGACTTTTTTAGGAAGTTCTAAAAAAGTTCAGTGAAAACAGAGGAGATAAAAACAAGGAAACCAAGGGGAAATTTTAGTCTCTGAAGTTTATTGCTATAGTAAACATTAAATAGGGACTAAATCTTAGGCCAAAAATATAAAACAGTACATTAGGGCCTTAGGTGCCTCAACTGCTTTGGTCCAGGCCATCATGCCAAGCTGTCTAGGAAAAATGACCAGGCATACTAAAAGATGAAAATATAGTGTATAAAATAGAACCACCACCAGAATTACACTCACATACTTGTATAAGCGGATACAGAATTTCAAGCAACTGTGATTAATATGATAAGGATTATGATGGAAAAGTAGACAATGTACAAAAACGGATAGGTAATTTAGGTAGAGATGAAACCTCTAAAAGAAAATCAAAGGTGAATCCTAGAAACCAGAATTATAAATAAAGGGTAAAATAAAAGATAGATGATAGGAAGTAGGGAGGTAGATCTTTCTCAAATAGAAAAAAGGACCAAGAGATGGGGGAAGGGAAAGAAGATATAAAAAATTTTAAAATGTGTTCTGAATATGTACCAATGCCACAAAGAAATGCAAACATTATGTGTTATAAACATGTACTAATAAGAAAATTTCAAAACAGAAATTTCAAAAATTATTGTGAAAATGAATATGGGTACATCATTAGGCCAAACATGGCTAAAAGGAAAAAAAAAAAATCACTGAGCTTAAACATATGCTAAAAGAGGCTACTAGAACTGACACGCAAAGGGGAAGAAGGACAAAAAGGATAAAACAGACTACCTAAGAGTGATGGGACAATTGCAAAAGAAGCAACATTAACAAAACAATTCTGCTGTAGTAGTGCAAGAGGTTGACATTAGGGTGGGGTAGAGGTGCATGTGAGAATGCTTGGTACTTTTCATTAATTTTTTTTGTAAACTAAAACTGCTTAAACTAAAAGTTTACCAATTTAAAAAGCCAGAGGCAACGATCTGAAAATGTCAGAAACAAAACAGTTATGTTGTAAATGAGATAATTTATTGACTGAGATAATAGCAGTGATAACCTTTGTAATATCACTGTGCACCTAATATCTGAAGATAACAGTGAGCATAGGCATCAAAGAGTCTGAATATTGTCATTACTGACATTTAATGGATATATTTTGATGGTTTTTTTTCTAGAAATGTCAGTACATGTTCTTATCAGTGGTTTATGGACTATTTACACATATTGCTGGGATACTAGTCTACCAAGATAACGTCAATGAATTTCTCAAGTCACAAAATTGTAAGCTATTTGCTAAATGTGGTTGCATAAGCCTGTAATCCCAGCACTCAGAAGGCTGAGGCAGGAGGATCATCATGAGTTTGAGGCCAGCTTGGGCTACACAGTGAATTCAAGGCCAGCCTGAACTACGTAGTAAGAACCTGTCTCAAAAAACAAAAAACAAACAAAAAAATTATGTTATGTTGTATAATTATAATAAAAATAGGGATTTATAACAAATGTTAAAGCTTCAAAACTAATTCCAATAATTTAGAAAATTTAAAACACGGTCTTTTAAACAATTTAATTTGTGTGTGTATGTGTTTGTACATGCACACACACATGCACTTCTGGGAAGAAAACCCAGGCCCTCAAACCCTTGGTGCTTTCTACCACTGAGCCTCACTCCAGCCCAGCAGAGGGTTTACAGAGGAAATATGTAGGTAGGTATTCTGCAGATGACAGCATGGAGTGTAGACAAACCAAGAGTGTGGACACATCTGCATTCTGAGCAATGTTCATGGTAACTTTGATGGTGCTGTTTACTCAGGGCCAATGTGGAGGATGTCTCAGAATTCAATTCCAAATATAGAGGGATTTACTGATAACATTTTCAAATAGGAATCGAAATACAATATTCTGGGATGGGACAGAACAATGTATGTTTTCATGTTCTGTGGTCAACATCTACTTATCACAAATTATGGAGAAAAGTAAAAGGTTCTGATCTGAAAATGGAATGAGAGTTCATCTAGTGACCTTCCCGAGGAGTGGCTTTCCAGAGGTAAGAGAACATCTGAACCTTCAACACATGTGGTGCGAATGTCTCTTTCCTCTGTTGCTGAAGGACAAGACACAGCCTCACAGGATCAGTTGTGCCTGTTCCACAGTCAGTCACACACAGGGACTGGGAAAGACCCACTCCAGTCAGAAGTGAGGGCTCAGATTGCATAAGTAGAGGAAAAAAGGAGAGGTGAACAGTTCTCACCTGGACCACTCCTCTGCCTTCCTCAGGAAGCCACAGTAGCTCCCAATTCTAAACACAACGCAGAGTACTAACCACTATACGATCACGGCCTCCCAATTCTAAACAACACTTCACCACACCCCTTGCTACTCTCATCAGGGCAAAGCAGGTCAGGGAGAGCTGCTTGCAGATGCTGGGTGGCCACTGTAATGAAGGAAGAGGGGAGCATAGAACACAGACTGAGTTGAGTGCCCTGAGACCAGTGAATTGGAGATGTGCTGAATAGAGACCCAGACACAGCCTGGGAAACCAGGTTCTGTAGGATCCTGACCCAGGCCTGCCTGTCTCGGACTCTGATATGGCTCACCCTGGCTTCAGGGTTGATCAATCCCAGGTGTGTGGCATGTGAAGAAGGCATTGCTGAGGGCATTTCTGTGGAGACTTTGGTGACTCTGGGGAGAGCAGCTCATCTCAAAGATGCTCCTGTAGAAGGACTGGAGATGTGGAGAAAGAAACAATGAGTGATGGGCACAGAAGAGGAAGAAGCTGGTGTCTGGCTTCCTGGGCCATTTTGTCTCTTCTTCTTTCATCTTCTTTGGGTCTGGTCCCAGCAATTCCTTCTGCCAGAGGTAGGACTGGAGTAGAGAAAGCAGCATTTCAGCTGCAGTTCCGAAAAGTGTTCTTTCCTGCAGCCAACTCTGAGGCAAGAGTGCCCAGGACTTTGTCGCCCAAAGAAAAACTGAATGAGAGCCAAACATGTTCTGGGTTTGTGGGAGGGTTAGTGAAAGGAAGAGAAAGAAAATTCACACTCTGTAAAGTGACAACAGACAAGAATTCGCAGGAAGAATTTGCAATACTGAGCACACTTCATATCATCCAAGAAAACTCTCAGGAAGGATAACATGCTTGGATTTAAGCAAAAGTTTTATATATTCCAACTGATCCTTTCCCTGAGGCCCAGGATGTCCTGTTTTCTTCCCTGCAGCAGCTGTCCCTGAGCACAAAGGCCCAGTGACTCTGGGAAGTACAAACAGAGAAGCCTCTTGTGCAAGTTCACTTGTTTCTTTGGCCTCTTCTAATTCTTTTGGCTGATAGTGTGTGTTGGACTCATTTGTAATTAGCCAGGCAAACTGAGTGAAAGGAGGCTTTATGGATAAAGCACACTGATTAGCATGGTCTGACTGGGGGCTCTGGACACCCTAGAGGGTCCCACTCACTTAAGGGATGCTACAAATACTAAGAACAAAATCCCCCGTGAATTGCCTTAAATTTTAAAGAAAAATATGGACTGAGCATCCCTTCAGTGGCTGGAGGTGGGGAGGAGATCTGGTGGAACTGATCAGTGAGGATGTTATCTCAGAGAGACCCTGGATTCCTGAAACTTACTTGGGGTGGAGTCAGAACTACAATGAGGACATAGAATCAGGAGAAATAGATACGTGGTCTGCTGAGACACAAACTCCATCCAATGTTTACTTAAGAAATAAATGTAGATAATGTTTCTACAAAATTTCAGGAATGTTTTACTTCTGTCTGACTTCATTCTGGCACTGTCCTGCTGGTTTAGAGATCAGGGTCCCTCTGTTAGAGTCTAGCACCTCCAGTGAGGACTGAACTTGGACAGAACTTGTTGGAACAACTCTGGGCACAAAAAGCCCTGGAAGTAACATGGAAATGGCTTAGAGGCTACCAGGAAAGCCACCAACCTGGGCCCAGGGGACCAATTCCCACTGAATGCATAGGACACCCCAATGTGAGAAACCCTCAGTGAGGCAGGTATCTGCTCAAGCTCTTCTTGTGTGAAGGATTCACATGCATCTACATACTCCCTCTTAGGAAAAGTGCATCAAAAGAGAGAAAAAAAAAGCATTGTCCATGTCATAGAACCAGTCCCATTTTTCCTGGGAAATACTGTAATCAGGAGTCTTGCAGAAGAGAGTTTGACCAAGTGTGGAGACAGGAGGCCCAGATCTCAAATCCACCTTCACAAGGTCGGGCTGGACATCCATGAAGAAGCAGGTGACAGGTGCCTGGAGATGACTCAGGCAGTCTGCACATGCATAATCAGGCTCCATGGTCCTTCGGGGAGTGGTGGCATCAGTGTGGCCTGAAGAAACAGGCTTTGGATCCCCAACACCAAAGCCCTCATGGAGTACCGGCACAGGACCCAGTGAAGATAAAAGCAGCCTCCAGGTCCCTGCAAAGAACCCGGACAACCATCATTATGACCCATAAGGCAGAAGTGCTGCCCCCAGTGGAGCTCATGGGACACTGGCAACACGTGGCCCAGCTCTGTGACCTCTGGAGTAGGGATTCTTAAGGTCAGCAGAGGACAGGGCCTCTTTATGTTTCCCTGGGCTTCACAAGTATTGTTTAGGACCAAATATGACCTTAAAATGTGTCCTTAAAGCAAATGTAAGAAAATAGGGGAGTGGCTGCTTCCTGGTGAGCATGCTTTCCTCTGTGCTGCACTGCTCTGTCTGCTGTCTGCCTCTCCCTGTGTGCTCTGAAATGAGCGCTCAGTAGTGACAAACATTCTCAACTTCCCCACAAGGCAGAAGGCTACACTTGACACTTGTGGCTAGAGAATCCCTGCAGGTGACACTTGAGAGCCTGGACAGAGGACTGAAGACTGCAGCCACTGCACCCTTCCTTTCCTTCCCACGGAGTGTGCCCCATTCCTTTCTGGAAGGTCTTTCTGGCATTCAAAGGGCACCCAGTTGGAGTTGACATCTCAAAGCAAAGAGAGAGAAAAAGGAAAAGGCATCAGTGAGATGAGGGGGATAAAGGGAAAGCAGGAGAAATAAATGGTTTCACTTATTGGGTGGCATTGTTGGACAGTGGTTGAGAAGAGCTCTTCTCACAATCGGAGAGGTGCGAGGAGCTTCTCAGGCAACCTGGAGCTGTCTCCCCATTGAGGGCTCCAAGAGTGAATGGGGCTGGTGACTATGAAAGCACACTGGAGATCCAACCCAGGCTTGGAGGTGATGGCTTGAGGCACTAAATTGGGAAGCATTAAACTGGGAGTAGCCAGACTACTTCAAGGTGGGTTAGTGACCCCTCCCCTGAAGACAAGGACTCAGGTACCATGGAACTGCCTTTCTGTGGCTGGTGATGACAACTACATTCCTGGATGGAACAGGTGGGGTGATGGTAATTGACATCTTAGAAATATGAACTCCATACCTCTGTGAATCACACCAAGAACTTTGGTGTGCAAGGCACCATAAAAATATTGTTGTGATGTTAGCAGCACCACTAATGGCAAGACTCAGATGCAGACTGGTGCTAGGGACAAGCACAGGGTCTAGGCCAGCTCCAGCCCATACTTGCCTGATCCCTGAGTTGATATTTAATACCCTGGCACACCTCCTGAGGCCAATCACTAACAAGCAATCACAAAACACTTGGAGAATATAAATAATTAACAGGGAAGTAATTACAGGTCTTTTTAAGGAGCAATCTGTCTTGATTAGTGTAGAAGAGTTTAGATGAATAGTTTTCTCCTGGACCAAATAATCATTGTTCCCATCATTGTCACCCACAATGCCTGTTTTCTCTCAGTATTTATGAGCCACAGGAGGGTTTGAGTGCTACAGTGGTTACTGGAGCTAACGATGTCTTCAGCAGACATTTAATTTTTAAATGCCTCCGATTGATTTTCCTCTTTGAGGGAAAGGGAGGTGCCCCACTTTGGGTGGGGGTCAAGTATAACTTAGTTTTAGGGTGAGCTGTAACATGGTGACCTAAAATGGGACCTGGAACCCCAGGAACCCTGTGGATTGATGTGCAAGGATTATTCCCTGAGATAAATTTAAAACCCTCCCACAGTAGCTCCTAGGCCTTAAGTTTCAAATGAACCATTCAATATTTATAGATCCTCAGATCCCAATTGTCAGGATGACCCTGTCCCTCTGAATACAGAAGCTTTCTTCCCAGACAATAGCCTGGGCTGTTTTGAGGATAATTATCTCCTCAATTTGAAACAGCTAAAGCATTCTTCTCTACAAACCCCTGATCGGAATCTGTCACTGTCCTTCAAATTCTGGCTGTTATGCTGTCATTACCCAGCCTGATGTCACAATAAAAGCCATGGCATTTTTTAGCAAAAACAGGTACAAGTAGGTAGCAAAAGAAAATTCTCCTTAGAAAACTGGACTCTTCTTTCCTTTGGACATATAAAGACAGTCATTTGGTATGTTTTGTGCCAGACTTCAATCTGGAGTCTCGGTTTTCTTGTCTATGAAGTTGGATGATAGCATGCCTTCTATAACCATAAATAACTCTGGGCTGTATGTGCTACAAAGAAGCACTTAGTATTATGCCAGAGCTTTCTTCTTCTCCCAATTCCAAGGTGCTCACCATTGCACCTGGGAAACCAACTATCTTGTGGGAGTGATGCAAAAGTGATGCAGGCCATCATCAAGGCTCAGTGTGAGTCTCCGTACTAGAAGGCCACTGTTATGGGATGGATCAAAAATTGCCCCCCAAAGTCCTCCTGCATTCATAAGTGGGACATTTGACAGAGGACTGGACCATAGGGGTGCTGTAGCCCACTTGCTGTTAGGAAGTCAGAAGACATAGCCACTGGGGTGCACTTGGGAAGGATTTCTCTCTCTTCTTGCTGCCTCCTCTGCCTCCTGGCAGTCATGATGTGAGCAGTCTTCCTCCACCATTGTCCTCTGCCAGTCAGTTTTCTACCTTGGATCTGACTATGGACTAAACTGTGAGCCTAAATAAACCTCTCCTCCTTGAAGGTGTGGATGTCAGGTATTGTGTCTCAGCAATAAGAAAAGAGACTAAGACAGATTTTGGTAGCAGCAAAGTGGGATTGTTGCTGTCAATATAGTTGGCAATGTGATTCAGAAACTCTTGAATGTTGTAAGCTGACCTTGATGAGAGATTCTGGTTGGAGCACAGAAGACCAGAATGCTGATAGATATGTACATTATAAAGAACAGGATCATGAAGTTTCAGTTGGGAAGAAGGAGTCCACTGGCATTTGAGGTAGAGATCATGTGTGTTCTCCACTGGCAAAAATTTTGTCCACATTTTCCTCATGTTCTGAAACTTTAGGGACAACTGAGACTAAAGGTGGTGGACAAATTA
Source organism: Fukomys damarensis (assembly GCF_012274545.1). Classification (NCBI taxonomy): domain Eukaryota; kingdom Metazoa; phylum Chordata; class Mammalia; order Rodentia; family Bathyergidae; genus Fukomys; species Fukomys damarensis. The sequence goes on along the minus strand of NW_022900921.1, from coordinate 48,968,018 downwards.
ATCTAGCAGAGAAAATTTCAAGGTAGCCCAATGTTCAGACTGTACCATGGTACTGCTTGCTACTTTTAGAGAGATCTACTGTGAAAAGTGTTAGCAAAAGGCCAAGCTGAAAATTTGAAAAATATTACTGGTGGCCAGAAAGAAAGTGCCTATAAAATTGGAGCACTTAAAATTTTTCCCCAGGCAGCTTTGTTGCTAAAAATATTATCATTAAAAGAATCCAAGCACTTTGTATCAGCATATAGGAAGGATGTCTTGAAGGCATCCCAGGAAATAGCAAGAACTTATACCTCCACTTCAAAAATGAAAGACTGGCTGGGCATGGTACTGCATGCCTGTAATCCCAGCATCAGGAGGCTGAAGCAGGAGGATCACTGTGAGTTTGAGACCAGCTTGGGCTACATAGTGAGTTCCAGGTCAGTCTTCACTACATAGTGAGAAAAACAAACAAAAAAATGTGATTGATTTGAGGAGAGAGTCCCAGGACACTCTTTCTTTCTGGAACAATGAGGGAGATATTTCCCAGAGTTCAACCATCCAGTCACTCAGAAGCTTTTGTAGCCAAGATCCAAAGGGGACTAGATACTCCTTGAACTGGCAGTAGATCTTGGTGTCATACACATGGAGCTGATTTTAGAGGCATGCAGAATGCAAGAATTATAGGGTCATGAAAGCTTCAACCTAGACTTCACAAGAAGGCCTTGGCCATGAGGCAATGTGCCCCTAAGAGATCAGTGTGAGAAACTGTGAAATGGATGCTGATGGTGCACTGGAGACCCCTGGAAGTTGGAGAAGCCAGAGAAATGGAGGGTCTATTGAGGGAAATCTGTGGGCGATGAGCAAACCCAGCTCAAGAGAGAGCCTGTGAGGGCTGCAACTGGCAATGCTGTAAAGTCAGGCCTGCACATACTCCTTGGGGCTTTGCTCCCATGCTTCAAATGAAGCTGCAGATCTTAATGCTTCCCTGCCTTCTCCAGCATCTGCAGTATCCTGAGTGCTAGGACTGCTCCCATCTCTGGCCTTGCAGACACTGCTTCAGTTCCAATAGTGGCTTCTGTGTCTTGCTTCCTCAGGGTGCCTCTGGTGACTGTGCCTTGGGGATGAGTCTGGACATCATTGTATACTAGTGTCTTCAGTGTGCTTTCCCTTATGTGACTGCCTTCCAGTGACACAGCCAAACTGCAGGCCAGCCTATTTCAGTAAAGTCAGCCACATCTCAGCTGGAAACACCAGCAACCCTATCCTCTATATTGCATACTGACCTTAAATCACTCCAAAGTGTTATATGTTGAAGGTTCACCCTTCACTCTATTCTCCCTCTGGGTTGCTTCGTCACTCTCTTCTCACTATTCCTGCCCACCCCTTATAAACCATCTGGCCCTCAACATCCATGGGTCCTTGAATCCAGAACCTCTGCAGATAGCAATCTCCCTGATGCTCAAGTCCCCCTACAATGATGCAGTATTTGCATAGAACCTATACAATCCTCCTGCACACTTTGAATCATCCTTAGGTTGGTTACCTCACCTAACAATGTATGTGCTATTCAATAGCTATTGCACTACATTTTTTCTGTGAATAATGTCAATAGTAGAGTCTTCACATGTTCAGGGGACACTCAATTTCTTTTCAAATATTTCCACCCTACATTTGTCTGCATTATTGAACGCAAAAGCCATGGAGACACAATCTGCCACCCCAAGGTCCCTATTCATGTTCTCTTTTGAATGTACCATCCATTACAGGAAGGGGCATGGGGCTGCACTGCCTTAGAACCATACACGGTGCCCCTGGCACTGTTCAGAGCAGGCTGCATGGAGCAGCAGGAGGGCTCCTTCAGGCCCAGGCATCAGTATTGCCTAACTTAGGAGGGACACAGTGACTTGAAATAGAGTTGCACACCTAATGCAGGAAGCCTTGGAAAACCTGAATTTTAGATGAAGACTCATTCTTTAAAGAGGGAGTATATTTAAATACATTAAACTAAAGAAATCTATTGTCTGTCTAAAGTCCAAGTGTCTCTGTAAGCTCCATTTGGTGAGTTACCATACCTGGAAACTCTGATTTGAGACAGTGAGCTGTGTGACCATTGGAGGATGAGCAAATGCCAAGATCAGAGGCAGAGAAGAATTCGAGGTCTATCAACCAGTGATCTGCCACAGGTACTTACCATGAGTGTGGTTTTGATGGTCCACAGAGCATCCCTGGGGAAGAATGAAAGGGATGCATGTCCTGCCTTATCCTCCCCAGGCTGTGCCTTCCCTCCTCACTCTACTGCACAGTCTATTTTCTTGCTGTAATCCCAGGACTACTGGAAGGAAGGCAGGATGAAATCACAGTGTTATCTGCTCAGTGAAGCAATAACAAGTGAACCTGAAAATTACTTGAAAGTAGCCAATATAGTTTTATGAATAAATACCACATGTTATGCAAACAACAGGCAAATTACCTTCATGACCTGCTAATGCATTCAGCCTTGGAGAGCTGCACAGCTTTCTGAGGCTGGTGTGCAGAAGAACTGGATGAGGTGAGGCCCTATCAACTTCCCAAAGAGGAGACTGTCCCCAAAAGAAAGGGCTCAGGGGTGGAGCTCAGTGGTGGAGCTCTGGAAGTATACATAGGCCCTGTTCCATGTTTTTTGTTATTTTGTGTTTTGGCGGGGAGGTACCAGGGATCAAACTCTGTTCCTTGCACTTGCAAGGCAGGTGGCAGAACCACTGAGCCAAATCCCTGGCTCCCTGTTCCATGTTTTGAGACACAAAAGAAAAGAAAAAGACAGAGTTCAGAACATTGTCCCTTGGCCAGACCTCACCCCCATGGAGGCTCTCCTGTATCCTTCACCTTTTATTCTTCCAAAACCCTTAACCAAGGAGATATCATTATCCACATTAAATAGAATAGCCGAAGCTTTGCCCAGGGCAATTCAGAGAACTGATTCCAGGCAAAACCAAACTGGATTTGTGACTCAATGTACAACCTGAAGATACAGTTTAGCATGGCTGCTCTGGCTGGGTCCCTGTGTGAGTGTGTGTGTGTGTGCTTGAAAATAGATGGGCCCCAAAGTGGACATTTGCTACAGGGCTTTCTTTTCTTTTCTATTTTTTTGGTACTGGGGATCAAACTCAGGTCCTTGCACTTGGGAGGCAGGCGACGGAACCACTGAGCTAAATCCAAGGCCCAAGGATTTTCTTAATACGTATGTGTGTATGTGTGTGTGTGTGCGCGCGCGCGTGCACGCACACACATATAACTACCTATGTTTAGGTGAAAAAATGCAATGCGTAAAAAAGATGACTGTAAATCATGTAAAAAATAATTTAAAACAGACTGATACACACACACACACACACACACACACACACATATATATACACTTCACTATTAATGTGTTGAAAAAGGATTCCTTCTTGCACAGAACTGACCTGAACTGATCCAATCACATGGAGAAGGCTGAAGAAGTACATAAATACCAAAACATAACCAAAGCCAGTGTTGCATCAAACAAACACTAACTAAAGAGATCTTCACAGTGGAGAGTTATTCTAACCTAACTGATCCTCAGCCCTCAACAACAATAAGAACGAAATGTGAGGAAACAAGACAACAAGATGCCTCCCTAAACTCTCAACTCCCCCAAAGCTGATCTCAAAGGCACCCGAAGCGGGGGGAGTGACAGAAAAGTAACCCCAAAACTAACTTGTTAAGATGTTTGAAGATGTCAAGGAAGAAACAAATAAACAAATCAGATGTTCTGTAACATCGAAAAGGATGTAAATAAACAGATAAAGGATTTAATAGATAAAATGTTCAATAAGTTTAAAGAAGACAAACAAAATGCTGATTGAATTAAATGAGAAAATTCAAGGTATGGATGACCACTTAGAAAAAGTGACAGGGATCATAAAGAGAAACCAAGCAAAAATCTAGGATATAAAATATTCTTTTGAAAGTATGAGCAGCAGAAATAATCTATGTAAGGAGTTGTCATATCTAGAAGACAAGGTTGATACAGCAGATCATATATATTCAGTGATACCTTAAACACAATAATATACCATAGAAAAAGAATCCAATAGCAGTTAGATTGACTTAAAAAACCCTAGGAATTATAGAACACAAGGAGAGATTAGAAGATGATACAAAATGCATAGAAACTTTATTCACTAAAATCATAGCAGAAAAATTTCCAAATCTAGAAATAGAATTTAACTTCCAGGTAAATGGGACATCGAGAACTTTAAATAGCCTCAACCCAAAAAGAATTTCTTCATAACATGTCTTAGTCAAAATCCCAGAAATCCAGCACAAGAGAGAATACTAAAAGCTTCTGAAACATCAGGTAACTTACAAAGGCAAGCCTGTCAGAATAACAGCAGAATTCTCAACACAAAACTGAAAAGTCAGGAGAGCTTAGAGCAAAGTTTTCCAAGTCACCACCCATATGAATAGATCCTGAAAAATTATTTTTCAAAATTTATGGGTAATGAGTTTTTATGATAAACAACACCTAAAGAAATCCATGACCACCAAACCAGCATTGCAAAAATTATTAAAGGGAATTCTATACAGACAGAGTGTAACCGTCAGTAACAAAAGTCCAAAAGAAAGAATGAAGCTAACTGAGAGAGGAATTAAACAGAAGGGGAAAATACAAAGTAATGAGAAGTAAGCAATGATAAGATTTAGAAACATCTTTTTTTCTTTTTTATTGAGTTTATTGGTATATTTCAGGTATACAGTACAGTTACATTCATTATTGGGATCTTGTACCTTTACATGACAGGTCTTGGTTCTCATTTTTCCCCTTGTCCCTGCCCTCCCCATTTACTAACACTTTATTTCCATTTTTTCATTTTCTCATATTTTTTTCTTTTCCCTTATTCCCTTTCCCCCACCCTTTCCACTTTCCCTACACCTTTAGCCCTTTTCTTCCTATTTAGAAACATTTTAATGTAATAACTGTTGATGTAAATCATCTTAACTTCCCAATCAGATTGAAATATTAGATTTTTAAAAAACTAAACTATGTGTTACCTTCAAGACACTTTGTCCAGAATCAAACAAGTGAACTGAAAGTGAAAGGACGGAAAATGATATTTCCTACACAGAGCCCAAAGTGAACAGAAGTAGCAATCTTACGTTCAGAAAAATGGATTTCAAACCAAAACTGGCCAGAAGAGACAAAGAAGATCACAACATGCTGGTAAAGACCAATTCCACATGAAGAGATAACAATCTTAAATATATATGCACCAAGTGTTAGCTCATCCAATTTTATAAACCAAATACTACTGGACTTACAAAGTCAGATAAACCTCAGTTCAATCATAGTTGGGGAATTCAATACCCCACTATCACAAATAGACAGCACAATCAGACAAAAATTCAACAAAGAAATATCATAGTTGAACCACAGCGTCTAATAAAAGGGCTTAACAGAAGTCTACAGAGTGTTTGTTGTATCCAATACAACAGAATGCACATTTTTTTCTCAGCAATGCGCAAAACTTTATCCAAAATTAGCCACATCTTAGGATATAAAGCATGCTTAAAAATGCAAAAGAAATGAAACAATCTCATGCACACTATCTGGTAGAAGTGGAATGAAACTAGAAATCAAGAGCAAAAGAAATCATAGAAACTATCCCCAAATGAGACTTAAATAATACTCTTGAATAATCAGTGGGTCACAGAAGAACTCAAGGAAGAAATTGAAATTTTCTAGCATCAAATGGCAGCAAAAACACAATGAACCTATAGAACACAATGAAAGCAGCTCTAAGAGGGAAGTCTGTTGTTCTGAATGCTCACAGAAATATAGAATGATCCCAAATAAATAACCTAGTGATGCATGTTAAGTTCCTAGAAAAAAAAAAAAGCAAATCGTATCAAAACTCATAGAAGGAATTATGTAGATCACAGTGTAAATTAATAAAATGAGACATACAGATGATAAAAGGATTAATGAATCAGCAGGTCAGTTCTATGAAAGGATAAATAAGATTCATAAACCCTTAATCAGACTTTTCTTTTCCTTTCTCATTGGACTGAAACTTTCCTATTTATTTTTTTCATTAAGTTTATTGGTACATTTTATTTATTTTTTATTTTTTATTTTTTTGGTACCAGGGATCGAACTCGAGTCCTTACACTTGCAAGGTAGGAACCACTGAGCTAAATCCCCAGCCCTATTGGTACATTTTAGATTTATCCAGTCTCCAGTTGATGGGCAATTGGGTGTTTTCAAGCTTTAGCTATTGCATACTGTGCTGTTATAAACATAGTTGCACATATATTGCTGTGGAAAGGTACCTAGCAGGGGAATAGCTGGGTCAAATGGTACCTCTAATCCTAGGTTTTGAGGTATCTCCATATTGATTTAAATAGTGGTTGCACCAGTCTGCACTCCCACCAATAATGGATAAGGGTTCCTTTCTCCCCACAACCCTACCAGCAATTGTTTTTGGTTGATTTCTTGATAACAACCATTCCTACTGTGGTGAGGTGGGAAACTCAGTATTCTTTTCATCTGCTTCTTTTGAATAACCAGTAAAGCTGACTTTCTAAAAGAAGAAAAGCACCATACTATGCAATTAGAAATGAGAAAGGCAAAAATCACAGCAGACACTCCTAAAATCCAGAGGATTATAAGAAACTACTTCACAAATTTATATTCCTTTATATTGATGAATCTAGAAGAAATAGATAAATTCCTAGACACATATGAATTACTAAAACTTAAGAAAAAATACTAAAACCCCAAATAGATCAATAATAGGCAACGAAACAGAGGCAGTAACAAAACTCTTTTAACCAAGAAAACCTTTGAATCTAACAAATTCATTGCTGAATTTTATTATAACTTCGAAGAACAAATGCCAGTATTTCTCATACTCTTCTATGAAATTGAAAGGGAAAGAATTCTGCCAAACCTCTTCCTGGAAGTTATCATAGCCTTGATATTGATACGAAAATCAGAGAAGAACTCAACAACAACAAAAAAGAAACCTATGGGCCAATTTCCTTACTAAATATAGATGCAAAAACCCTCAGTGATATATTTGTAAATACAATATGATATAATTTATAAATACAACAAATCATTGAAAATATATCATTACCATGCCAGATTCATCCCAAGGATGCAGGGAAGGTTCAACATATGTGAATTAACACATGTAATACACCACATTAAATAGAACTTGATAAAAATTACATGATCCTCTCAATAGATGTAGAAAAAACATTTGATAAAATCCAATATCCACTCATGATTTTTAAGACCTTATAAGATAGATATAGAAGGACCTTACCTTAAACTGATAAAAACTATTTATGAGGAACTCCCTGCCAACATCATATTAAATGAGGACAAACTAACAGTATTTCCTCTAAAATCAGGAACAAGACAAGGATGCCCCCTCTCACCATTCTTGTTCAATGAAGTATTAGAAGTTTTAGCCAGAGCAATCAGATGAGAGAAAGAAGCATGAGAAATTCAAATACAAAGGAAATAAGTCAAATTCTTCTTACTGGCAGATGATGTGATTCATTAGATAAAGAACCCAAAAAGTCCACTAGATGACTGTTAGAATTAATAAACAAATTCAGTGAGGGCATAGAATATATAATCAACATACAGTAATCAATAATGTTCCTGTAAGAGAGATTGAAGAGATCATGACAAAATAGAAAGACATCCTCTGTTTTTCCAGATGGACAGAACCAATTTGTCAAAATGGCCACAATCCCAAAAATGACATACAGATTTAATGTAATTTCTAGCAAAATACTGTCAGCATTTCTCCTGGAACTAATAGAAATCAACCACAAAATTTACAAGGAACCAAAAAGGATCCAGAGTTGCCAAAGCAATCCCGAACAAGAATAAAGCAGCGGACATCACAATCCAAGACTTCAAGTCACATTACAGAGCTAAAATGGTAAAAATCAGCTTGATACTGTCACAAAATGGATATGTTGATCAATGGAATGTAATGGAGAACACACAAACAACCCACACACAGATTTTTGATGAAGGGGCCAATAAACTACACTGGAAAAAAAAGAGGTATATATGTTCAGTAGCTAAATTATGGGAATAATTTATATGTGTATTAATAGATATGTGTGTATCAATAATATGTGTATCAGCAGATGAATGGATAAAGCCATGTGGTATATATAAATAATAGAATACTAATCAGCCATAAAGAAGGATATATTTGAGTCATTTATAAGAAGATGGATAAATCTTGAGGCCATAATACTAATGAAATAAATCAGGTGCACAGAGTTAGGTATTGCATGGTTTGTTTTACATGAAAAATCCATAATGTAAATAACTTAAAGAGAAATATAGAAGGTACATGGTAGGAAATGGGGAGTAGACTCTGTGGAGATAAAAAGGGGATGTGGGGAAGGAAGGAGAAAGGTTTGGGGAGGACAAGTAACCAAGATGTGATATGTAGATGTACCAGTTCCCCAAGATGTAAGTAATTATTATGTATCACAAACATGTACTACTAATAAAAATGAATTAAAAACATGAAAAAACAAATCTCTACCTGAAAGCACTCATTTTTAAATAGCTAGTAACGTCTCTGACCTCAGGAACAGAAATTGGTCATGTGAAAAGGCTAACAACCAAAATTAAGAAAAGTCAACCCAGTTTTCAGTGTTAAATTTGTCAGAATGAAGTGAAGAAATAAGGCAATTATCTGGATTATTGCAATTCACACATATAAACCTTCCTACTGTGCTGTTTATGTATTTCAAGGGACAGTGTACCTGTAATTTTAACAGCTTTGTGTCCTGAGTTATCCTTCCTCCATGCAGTCCCGGTGCTCTTAACAGACTTTCCTCAGGCATGGAGAGTAATTAAAGAGAGCTTCAGAACAGACACAGAAGGGCTCAGCTGTCCACTGCACAGAACTTCACGGGCTTTCTCTTGGCCTAAGGGAAAGCATTTGCTTGATCAGATCTGCAGGTGGCAAAGTCTGCCCTGCTGTCTGTGAGAACAAGGTAGAAGGGCGTGGCTCAGGCACTGAGTGGGTGTGAGTGTGCCCTATATCCCAGCTGCCTCTCTCACTTTGTCCTCTGCTTCCTCCCTGTTTTCAGTCCCAGGTCCTCTCCTCCCTGAGACACTGTGTGACCATCCAGATCAGGCTTGAACATTTCTATTGCTGCAGCTCAGGACGCTTGAGTATGCATCTACCCTGGCACATAAGCAGCTGAAGCACAAGTTGCAGGCACATATTTGTCCTTTTCTAATCAATACTCTTCCTCTTTTGAAATATTTTAAAAATTATTTTTAACTGACAGAATTGTGCGTTTATGGTGAGCAACACAATGCTTTTCTATTTTTTTGTGAATGTTTGCAGTACATGATGTTTACATGCCTTTGAGAAGCTGGTGCATGCACATAACACATTTTAATTTTTTTTCATCTATTCCCTCCCTTCCCTTACCCCTACTTCCATCGTTTTGTCCCCTTCTTATTTGAGAAAGACCTATCCTTCTATTTCCTTTTATCTTTTATTTTGCTCTTTAGTTATATGCTAGGTTTCTCACATGAAAGAAACTATGTGATGTTTACGCTTGTGAGCCTGGTTTATTTCACTTAACATTATGTTCTCAAAGTCCATCCTTTTTCTTACAAATGGCTTAAATTTATCCTTTGTGGTGGAGTAGACAGTATAACATCATGTATGAACACCACATTTTCTTTATGTGTTCATCTATTGATGGATATATAAGCTACTTCCAAGATTTAGGTATTATAGGTTGGGTTGCTGTAAACACAGGTATGCAGGAATCTCTATAATACGATGTATTTAACTCTTTCAGAAAGATATTTAGAAAGGAAATATCTAGATTGAATAGAATTCCTACTTTTAGTTTTTTGAGAAATCTCCGTACTGATTTCCACAGTGGTTGTACTAGTTTACAGTTCCACCAACAATGAAGGCTTCTTTTTTCTCTGCAGCATTTCCTGTGTTTGTTATTATTCGATTTCTTGATTTTGATTATTTATGTATTGCTGTGTTTTGCAAAAGCTCCTGTGGTGGATTCGGGTCCTAGTGGGTGGTGTAAGGAGGTGGGGTCTCTCAGAGCCAGGTGTGGTGGAGGTGGTTAGGTTCTGGCTCCACCCAAGAACAGCCCTGTTGGGATCTCTGAGGAGCTGTGTCTTCTGGGAGTGACCCGGTTCTCCCAAGAAGGGTGTGGGTAAGGCCAGACCACCCACAGTTGGCCCCTTCTTCAAGGAAATCACACTAAGTTTCTGGCAGCCTGCTGTTGGACCCTGATGTCAGCATCGGGAGCCAAATAAAGCTCTGTTTGTCTCAGGTTACCCAGATTTATGTATTTCATTGTAGCAACATAGAACAACTAAGATGTGTGGACATCACAGAATGGTGAAGTGAGGGGGCAAAGTGAGTCTAATTAGTATGCAAAACCCCTTAAAATCCAATCTCTGGGCAGTGTTTAAGTATACAGTGTATTTTATCAAGTGTAGTTGCCAGGAGGTACTGGAGAACTCAAGTCTAATTTAAGGGTGATATGGTAGTGACTGGAAATAAAGCAAGAATGTTTCTTTGTACCACTTACATTTAACATAGTACCTAAAGTCCTAGCCAAGGAAATCAGGCAAATGAAAAAGACTAGAGAGGAGGGACGAAGTGTTTTTATTCACAGATGATGTTATAATGTACATAGAACATCTCTATTAATCTACAATGACTTAGAAATACTGCAGTTTAAAGATAAAAATATAGCATTATTTGTGAAAATGAATGATATTTCCATACCTAGTAATTAACAACTGGAAAATAGAATGTGAAAATGGAATTATAGAAGCCTCAAAAATCATGAAATGTCTAGGAATAAATTAAATAGAAACATGTAAGACATTTTTACCGAAAACTATAAAATACTGCCAGATAAAATTAAAAAATTTTGTAGAATTATGACATGGGAGAAACAATACAATAAATATTACAATCTCCTCAAACTGATATGTAAATGTAATGTTATTCCAGTCAAAAATGCCAAAAGACTTTTGTTGAAGCTAATACATTCAGTATAAAATGTATTTTAAAATGCAAAAACTTAGAACAATCAGAATAATTATTAAAAAGAAATTTGGGCTTACAATACCTGACTTAAATGGTTATTAAAATATATAACTAATATAGGCTGTGGTGTTTTATAAGGACAAATGAATTCAAGGAATGAAATATAGTATGGAAAAAAACACACATGATACAGTTGGTTGACTTTTAACAATGACAATAATGAAATTCAACTTGGAAAGAGTCTTCCCAACAAACACTGTTAATGCTGCCCAATGTCTGTATAAAAATTTGAAGATTGACCCTTCCCTCATTCTATAATCTTAAATTAATAGAAAATTGCTTTAATAGCCTGCAGACTTAAATGTAACAGCATGACAAAACAAGGTGAAGCTACATACTTAGAGAAAATGTTTCAAATACTCCTACTGAAGGACTTGTTACCAGATATATCCAACATGTATAAAAATCAATAATAGGAGAAAGACTCTAGTTTCTGAAAATAGGTAAAAGGGTTGAGATGACCCTCCACAAAAACTGAAATCCAAAAGATCAGTTGCACAAAACAAATGTGCTGGATATCAGTGGAACCAGAAAATACTAACTAGAAACCCCACTGTGAGAGTCCCACACCCACTAGAAAAAGCAAACATTGGTGAGATTGCACAGAACTCAATTCTTTTTTTACATTACTGGAAGAGGTACAAACAGAATGACCATTTGGAAAATTTTGGACAGTTCCTTATAAATTTACACATATACACTATGATCTGAAACTTCTATCCTAAGTTATTCTTTACTCAAGGGATGTAAAAGGTTGTACCCACCAAAATAGTCACACCAGGAACTCACAGCTTCATCCAAGGAGAATCCATGAACAGCGTGGCCTGTAACCACACAGGGCAATAGCGCTCAGCAGTGAAGGAAAGGTAAGGACAGCCTCAAATGCCCAAGACAGTGAATCTCAAGGGTTTTGTTGAACTTCCTAGAAGCCGGACAGGGACTGGAGTGTTGCTTAGTGGTTAGACCATGTGCTTCATGTGTAAGGCCCTGAGCTCACTCCTATCACCAAGGAGGAGTGGGAACGGTGGAAAAGGAGGAAGAGACAGGCAGAATTATGTATTTCATTATTTCATCATAAGCCATGCTGTGGTGGTTGACTTCGGAGCAGTCAATCCCCTTAGTGGACAGGAGAGAGAGCTGGGCATCACCATGGAGGGAGGGGTTTCCTGGTGTGCATGGCTTTTAGAAATCTCCAAACAGTTCATTTATAATCTGCAAACTGTATTTTGGGTAAACTACCTAAAGCCTTTTTAAGAAAAAAAGCAGAGCACTCAGGATCCAGTGATTTTATGCTTCTTCTTCCCCTCTTCTCCACAACATTAATATACTTTCTTAAAATGTATCTTTTTCAGGGCTGGGGGATTTAGCTCAGTGGTTCTGCTGCCTTCCTTGCAAGCGCAAGGTCCTGAGTACAATCCCTGATACCCAAAAACAAAAGCAAAAAGTAACTTTTTCAGTTTCCTGAAAATGATTTTTCTTAATAAAAGTAACTAAAGCCTCACAGTTGTAAACATTGGTTAAGAGTTCGTTCTGGAGAATAAAATGTTCAGTCTTATACTGGCTTCTTGCGTGTACCTTTTGTAATCTGAAGTGTAGTTTATACACTTGTTCCTAAACATTAATGAAGGAAATATGAAGCTCATGGACCACTAGTATTCTGAGCTTTGGCTGCATTCTGGGGCTTAGCCTTGTTCTGCACTACTTATTGTAAAAAGCTACTTGTATCCTCAGCGCCGCTAATCGAAATAATGATTTTTTCTCTCGAATGCCTGCCCTGAGCTGAGTAGTGTCCTGGACTTGTGAGACTGATTCTACCTCACCTGGGCAATGTCATCATTTCCCTCAGAGCCTTTCTGCTCTTCTCCATCAGAGAAAGGTTCCAACGTCACAGCTGGATGCTGATGACTCTGAAAGCAAAGACCCTGGTAGATGCATACAGGGCACATGGGGAGAAAGCCTGTAGATGTTTCACACCATCTTCAGAGCCAGAGGGAGTCTAAAGATAGACCTTAAAAAGACTGCTTGTTTTTCTCCTTTTGATAGAACATAATTTACAGCAACAAGATCATTTTTCAGAGCAGCTCAGTGGGTTTGAACAACCATCCCCTGTCATGCACCCCTGGATCAGCACTCATCTCCAGGCCAGCCTGACTTTGTGGCCGTGTTCAGATCACTGCCCCCACGCTGAGCCTCTGGAACTGGGGATGATGTTCTGTTCTGGAAGGGCACTATATTTTAAAGGTCACAGAAATGAAATCATCTGGTTTTGTACATCTAAGTCCCTTATTTCAGCGAAAGTTTGCTGAAGGCCAAGCACACCTCCCACCTTCTTGCCTGGTTATCTTGGTTGCTCTTTCATTATGCACATTGGGCAGTTTGCTCCCCGGTTCAGAGGCCCTAGGGTTGGTTCCACTTTTGGTCACTGTGAATAACACAGCCATGGATGTCTGCAGGAATGCCTGTATTCAAATGCCTGAAGGAACATCTGCTCTCACCCTCACTTCCAGCCCTGATCTCTGCTCCAGGAGGGACACTCCACAGGATGCCTGACCTGTGCCTTTAAAACTATCAAGGTCATCAAAGACCAGGAAAGTCTGAGGAACCAACAAGGTCTCCTACAGTCTAAGGAAAATGAGGACTAGATGTGATGGCATTGGGTGGATCCTGTGGCAACAACACTGAAGGACTTCAGTGGGGTGTGCTGAGGAGCTCCAAGCAAAATTCCTGCCTCAGTTAATCCCTCTGTGTCTACACTGGTTCCCCCAGGGTATGATGTGTAGTAGAGACAGTCAGTGTGGGGATGAGAAAATTTCCATCTTTACACTGTTTAATTCTACAACTGTTCTAATATTTTTAAAAGCCTCTTTAAAACCCAGAGAAGGGAAGGAAATGGGTGTATTTTTTGATTCTCTCTCCCTCAATAGGTTTTCCTCACCTCAATGATAGGGCAAATTTATGTCCTAAAATCAGAAGTCCATCCTCTTAATTCAAACACTGTGCCCAACTTGTTTCAAGTACATTTGTTCTAGTCGGGAACAGATATTTACTGAATAATATCTTGACTATCTGATGAGGACTTGTTCCTCTGAAAAGTCACCATTTTCAAGATTGATAGGTCCACAAAATGACAACTAAAAAGGCAGAGCTCTTTATCTTTCAGACCTTATGCTATAAATTCATAGATAAGGGTTTAAATCCAGTATAAGCAACTTCATAAATAGTGTCTCAGACAGTAGATGTTGGTTACATTAAGGTGCGGAAGTTGTTAATGTTGCAGTTTGCTAGAAAAGTACTAGCAAGGACTTGGGAATGAAGCCAGTCTCTGGAGAGGTACAATGTGGTGGACTGGAGAAGGTGAGCTTGTCCCTCTACACAAAGATCAGATGGAGCCCAGCACAGGCAGGAATTGACATCGCTTCTTCCAGAATTGGGAAAACTGAGACACATCTTGGGTGAGTGATTTGGGAAGGGTGAACCAGTTTAAAGTGGGGATGAATTCACAGTAGGGAAATGTTATTGGTCTTGCACAAAAGAAAAGCCAGCAACATCAACTGTGTCTAGTACCCTAGATGCCAGTGAGATGTAGGATGCAGAGAGTGCCCGGCAGGATCCAGGCTGACTTAGTAGAAACACAAGGGACTTTGGGTAGATCCGACAGATGGCTCCACATAATTCAAGTGGAAATCTGGCGATTGGTGCTGGGTTAGAGTCAGCAAATGACAGGAGGGCTGCTGCAATATACATTTTCATCTGTGCAAATATCAGAATTCTGCAATATACATTTTCATCTGTGCAAGTATCAGAATTCCACGGCATTACCCAATTTATGCAATCTTCGACTAACTCATTTGAAGCAGATTATGTCAGAAAGAAGAAAAAATGTAGCAGATTGCCTTCTTGGGGGTAAAGTAATGAGTTCAGTTTGATTCCTTTGCAAATCTCAGGAAATCAGCAGCAGTTTAGGGAAGAGGGTGGAGGAGCAATTTCGAGTCATCACTTCTTTCATAGGAGTTTCCCGAAGAACTACTTACAAATGAGTAAAAAAAAAAAAAAGTGGTGGCTTCACTCACTGGCTCGGGTTTCGACGCTCACCAAACACATACAAAACATAAGGACTCAAAAGCGTCTCTCTTAAAGGGACCAAGGCCACAGGACAGCAGGGTGACCAAGGCAATCAAAGCGGCTAGCTTGTTACTTGAAAAGATAGTGAGTGAACCCATGTCCAGATCTCCCCAGCGTTCAGGAGGGAGATGGGTGATTTCCACCCTGCTCTGTGCCATTTGCTGTGTGTTTTCCTGTCCACAACATTATTTTCTCTTTTGCTATTTACATTTTCAAAAAAGTATGTCACTTTACTGGGGAATCAAAGGCAGAGCTCACTTTCCAGTCTTGTACCCTCCTTATACAGAGGCAGAGAATAAGTGATATTGGAACATCGCTTCTGACCTTGCCAATTAAGAGACAAAGAGAAATAAAGTTTGGTTTTATTTCCTTGAAAGTGGTGTCATCTTGCTGGAGCAACTTATTGGATTATATGCTTAATCAAGAAACCTGAACTAGAATTACAATAAGCTGAAATGTACACACACACACACACACACACACACACACACACACACAAGGATGATGTACCTCTAATCCAAAAATCTGAAGTTGAGAATGCTCCAAAATCCAACACTTTTTGAACAGGACAGGTCATGAGGCCACAGGTGGAAACATCAATGATTCTCTGAAGGTGAGAAGTCACAGTCAAAACATAGGTGCTCTAATTTATTGTATAAAATTACTTTTGCATTATGTGAATAAGGTATATGGGAAACACCAGTGCATTTTGTATTTAGACTTGCACTTTATCCCAGAGATACCACATAAGTGTCTGAAAATATTCTCCAATTAAACAGAACACAGTCGAAGAGCTGAAGCACTTCTAGACCCAAACATCTCTCCCCCAAATTTGCATTTATGCATATTCATAATGAGCTTATAATGAATATGCATCAACACTACTTCTGTTGGGAGGGGACACATTAGGGTCCTTCCTTGGGGGTTACAGTATATTATGCCTGATCCTAATCCCAGCATTTCTGGACACAGCATTCTGTAATTCTGTGTAGAAAAAAAATGAAAATTTGTAACTAATTAAAATTTAGTAAAATGAGAACAATTGAGCATTGAAACCCCATGTACAGGAGAAGGAATATCCAGCTCTGAGTGGGGGCTGTGCTGGGTGTTGTTGGGGTGTGATAAGGCCAATACCCTCTTCATTTGCTACTGCTGCGCACTTGGGAGGCTCTGTGTGCCCCAGAGGACAAGTTCCCTCATCCTATTCCCCAGTCCCACCTATCAGAGCCCACAGTGTGTCTCCTAGATGCAGAGAGGCAGGTGCCTGGGCCAGGATTCACCCCACTCACTGCACTGCTCTGAAAGCACATTGCTGGTATCAGAGTATCTAAGGGCAGAGCCCCACATTTGCATTTCTAATCACTTCCCAGGGACTGGGAGGCTGGTGGGACCAGGTTGTGAGACTCCCACAGAGTCAGGCTGGTTCACACTCCCCATCGGCCACTTCAGGCCAGTGATGTCTCCAGGGAGCAAATCACTTCACATGACTAAGCCTTAGTTTCCTTGTTGAGAAATGGAGAAAACACTAGGATCTAAGCCGGGAAGATTGATTGGAGTCAATTTTGCTAAAAGGGGGCAGCAAGGGACAACCCCGAGCTCAAAGGCAGCTCCTGCTGGTTTTTGTGCAGCGCCAAGCTAGGAATAGTTTGTCCGCTTCTGGGACTTACAGAAAACCATTGCCAGCCCCTGATTCATGTTATAGGAAGAGTGGTGATAGCTGTAATACTACTTCCTTTAAAGCACTGTTAAATGTCATTGCAGCCAGTACCTTTTTCATCTAATTCTCAGTTTCTTCAAAACAGCCCAGACTAGAAGAGCCACTATTCATTTACACATTTACTAGAAGTAGTTTGTGGAAGGGCTGTGAGCTTATTATCCCAGTAGGTATAATAGTAATAACAATAAACAGGTGAACACTGGGACTTCATTACTGTCCTTTTCACCATGTTGGAGATAAAATATCTATGCCAAAGAAAGCTTCTCTGCTCCAAATGTTTTCATAGTCCTCTCTTGGGTCTCCAGGAGCCTTCCCATTCCATCCATACAAAGCTCTTTGTAACCATTCACTGAGCTCTGAGATATCCTTTGAAACGTCACTGGGGATGACAGATCTCTCTTTTCTGAAAGTGATTATATTATTACATAAGTAATTAAAAGTTACTTAGAAGTAAGTTTATTGATAAGATCACATAGGAAATTCAGGGTAACATGTCAAGGCGAGGTAACGCTTAAACCATAAATCTTAAAAGCTGGTGTGGGTAACTCATGCCATGCTTGGTGTCTCACAGGGTTCTCTTGAGAAGGATGATTCGGGACAGAGCCAGGCCACATAGGGACCAGCGACATGTCGGTAAGTCCAGGTGGTGCTGCATGCTTTCCAGAGAAATGGAATCAGATAGGGAGAAAGGTGGGGGAACACCTTTCAGAAATCCCTAAGATAATGTTAGTCCAACACTCTAGGCACTACGGCCTGGCCAGGCTGACACAGGAAATTAATATCACAGATGTAAATTTACCAGGGGTGAAAGGTGCATGAGGAACAATATGAATCTCATCGTTTATGAGCATGTATCCTTCAAGATCAGGCTGCATCCTGTCTTGCACCCAGAGAGAATCTGAAACTTCTGAAGATCCAGCCAGGCTGTGTGCTTCCTGCACAGAACAGGATGTGCACAGAGCTCCACACATCATTTCAAGAGGGCTGGGCCTGGCGTTCATCACCCTGAATGCCTAAGGGTGACTTTATACAACTCTCCTCCCCACTTCAGTGCACTGTGTGAGCTGGTATGGGAGAGACCAAGCTAGGTTCTTTCCTGTCCAGTACTAAATACACACAGCCTAAAACATGTCGATACAGGGCAAATATTCTAATATTGGAATCTTCAAGGCTGTCAAATGAGGAGTCTTTAATAAGCAAAGGATCTTTGTAACAGATTTAAGTTTGTTAAAAGCCCAATAATAGCACATAAGATTCTAATGAGATAATTGACCATGTGAAATAGAAAGAAAAGGGCTAAAGGTGTAGGGAAAATGGGAAGGGTAGGGGAAAGGTAATAAGGGAAAGAAAAAAATATGAGAAAATGAAAAAATGGAAATAAGGTGTTTGTAAATGGAGGGGGAGAAGGGGTAAAGGGAGGGCATGGACAAGGGGAAAAAAATGAGTATCAAGACCTGTCATATAAAGATACAAGATCCCAATAATGAATGTAACTGTACTGTATACCTAAAATGTACCAATAAACTCAATAAAAGGAAAAAAAAGACCCAAGTATCCATCAAATAGAAAGATGTGTCATTTTCAAATACATTTTAAAACTTCATATAAACAAATTTCAGATCTGATGGTTTCTCTGGGACTTCAGCATGAAGGCTATGTGTCTATAAAGCCATTTAAATTCTTATTATTACAGTATTTAGGCAAATAGATATAGTCTGATTACATTAACCCCTTCAACTCATGTAATATTTTCTTTTTTTTTTTTTTTTTTTTTTTTTTTTTTTTTTTTTTTTTTTTTGACAGGGTCTCACCTTGTAGATCAGACAGCCCTAGAACTCACTGTGTATCCCAGGCAGGTCTTGAACTCATGGAGATCCTCCTGCCTCAGCCTCACAGGTGCTGGGATTATAGGCATGTGCCCTCATGCCTGGCTCATGTATTTTCAAAGAGTATGTGTTTATTAAATCATTGCCTGTTTAAATGGTAAATATATTTCTGGATTCTTTTTTATTGTAAGTAAAAGAATATATGTATATAACTAGTGACCTGAGCAGTTGGTTATCCCAGGTGAAATATTATTCTGGTAAAAGTGACTCATTTCACTGGCTGCTCTGGGGTCCAGATAAGAGAATTATTTTCATTGCATACACATCAGTGTCTTCATTTCCAAGGGGGAGTGTTGCTCTATTCTGTTTTCTTCGTCGATGAAAGAAGGATAGGATCCTTCTATCCTGCTACATAAACAATATGTATTGTAAACTTGTACAAAGGGGTGGAGGGGGTAGTGGATGGGTGGAAGGGGGCAGAACTGGAGCAGAGGGGATGAGAAAAGGAATGAAGATGCATCATGTACTGCAAGCATGGACTTCTTAAAATGTAATAAAAGATTCCCGCTCCTTTGCGGAGTGCTTCCTAACAGGATAGCCTTAGCAGGCAGGAATATGGATTCTTACAACTAAGTATCAATGGAGCAAGCAGTTTTAATCATTCTTTGAGTGTGTCTTGTTGCAATACACACCTGTGTATCTTGGGGGTATGTTTTGCTGCCATAACCTGAGTGTGACACAGAGAAGAGGGGACTCCACATCAGCCACCTCTGCAGCTACCAAGCAGATGACACTCTATCATCCAGGTGCTTGCTGGAAAGGGGTTGCTGTCCTACTCCCAGAGCCCTTGCTGCCCAAGGAATTTTGCTATTTACTAAGTCCCTAAAGGGAGATGAAAGAAGGGGATGCTGCTTTTTCCCAAGGAAATATCAAATTTGTCTATAAGGTTTTCTGACTTGATGTGATGAGGTTGCCTTCCTTGTTTTGCATTTTCTGGAGTAGAGCTAAAGGAATTTCCATCCTGAAATCCAGCTAACAGTACTGATAGGTGATGTTCCATCATAGACCTGCAAGCGTCTATGTTCACACAGACCAACAACAGTCTCTTTGCTGAATGCCTCGGTGTGCAACAGATGCAGGGAATGGGGACTCTTTCCCTCCTTAGTTCACAGCCTTTGAAAATTAGAAGTCATAATTCCAAGTCAATCTAAGTTGCAGGCTGGAGAACACATTTCTTGTGCATACCCTCAAATACATTGTTTGGCTTTATGAGAAGTGAAGAAAAGAAAATCTCACCACAATCAGACCTGACTGTGAGCCTTTGGAGGGAGGATCCATGGTCCTGCATTCCCCTAGGTGACTTCAGTGTTTCCTGGGTCCTTCCCACTAGGGAGCAGAGTCCTACATACCATCTTTCTGATAAAGCACTAAACAGAGTAATACCTCTGTTTACAAAGGCTTCTGTTTGCAAACAATTCAGTTCGAACAGAAGCGTTCTGCAACATTTTGCTTCTGTTCACATATTGGGTGACACACACGACCACAGCCATCTTCCCCACACAAACACAAATGCAGCTCTGAGTTTCCAAAATCATTATTGTATGCTGGACTTGTAGGGTAACATGGAAGAGGACCCAGTTGCCTGTCAATGAAATTTGCTTAAAATTTTTATCAAGTAGTTTGAAAATACTTGCTGCACCTCTTTTTTTTTTTCCTTTGCATTGTCAGTCTCTTTCTTGATAATGTGTTTCCTGGTGTAACTTAATGGGAACATTATTTTGTTATTTCTATTGTTGCTTTTTTATTACTAAGTTCTATGCCTAGTGGCTGGGAAAGGAATGAGTCTGTGGTCCTCCAGAGTATTTGGAAAGTAGCAGGCAGAAATGGCAGGTGTGAAAACACAACAGGATACTTTTCCAACCATCCTGCATCTCTCCAGTAAATGAGCAAAATATGCAGGATTTGGTTGCTACCTTCTGAGAAACTTAGACGCGCTGTGCATGAAGGAAAAAGCCTGTTTTGGGCTGCTGAGAAGTTTAGAGTAAAAGAGTACAAAGAAAGAAGAGAAGCCAGGAGTCTGGGTGTGTGACCCTTGCCAGAGGTGCTTTGGCAGACTCAACCTCCCCGTGACACTTCATGCTGCCAGGGTTACAACCCCAAGACTGGCCTGCAGCCCTGAGCTCCTTCAACATGGATCGATCTGGGTGGCCATGGGTCTCTAAACACAGCACTAAGGAATTGACACTTCCAGCTGCCAGTCCCAACCCTGCAGGTCAAGGACAGGCACAGCCCTGGGGCAAGGTGTCCACAGAGAAGACAACCCCAGACCAGGCAAATTGTCTGTCAAGGTACTGCTGTGCAGCCCAGCGTGAACAAGGTCCTGGGCCTCCTCCCTGAAGTATGGGGCACAGCCTGCCCAGAACCTACCCGGGGGTGCTTGATCCTTGTCCAAACTCAGATCATTAGCTAGAAAATGATCTTCCAAGATACTTGAATTACTTTTCTATTTCTTCAACCCCTTCTAGTGCTTGTCTCATAGTGCCAAATCCACAAAAACACAAATAAAGTAGATTTAGTTCTCCACCCTCATATTTTATAAGAATCATTCCTATTACTCTTTATATTTTGAAAGCATATCACTGTGTGGAGTTTTTGGGTTATGTTGTTATTCTTAAATTGTTTGTTAGAGTTTGGCAACTGTGGAATAAACTATCAAGGAGTTTTCAAATTATTTACTTCTCCAACGTATTGGTTTTACATACACTGAACTAAAGGAATTTATCAGCCAAGAATGAAGTCATGAGATGATTACAGCCTACACATTCATGCACTCTTCTCAGAACAGAAATTTAGCATTAGTGTGCACATGGTTCTGAACACACCATGAACACAGATTTTCTTAAATGCATACATCCCAATTGGCAGGTGATGGAGGACCTGGCTTGGTCTGGACCTTGTACTTTTCATGGTAGAGGCCTGGAAGAAGACAGCACCCTTTTAAGGTGGAGGCTCCCCTCCTCAGCAGCCATGTCCTGCAACCAGCCAGGTTTGCCATTGTGATAATGATTGCTGTGATAAGCCCAGAATTCCAAAGGAGTTAGGAACAAAAGACCGGCATATGCTTAGCATGCAGAAAGTAGAGTGAATATGTGAACACCATCACTTCAAGTCACTTGTCAGGATATGTATAGTATGTGTGACGAACTCTGCATCACGTGGCATGATGTGTAGTAACCAGTCCTGTGAGCATACACACACACATACACAGATGTGTACACTGCTGTGCCTATAAACACATGTGTATATGTTGAGAAGGTTTCTGCAGCATGTGACTCCTGTTCACAGTGGGATCTATTTTTGGGGCTCCTCCTGGCCGTGCTCTCTCTGGTGAAGGACCCTTGCCAGTAGATGACAAAGGTTCACATCACAGGAGGCAGTGTCTGAGCCAGGTGATTAAGGAAGCATGAAGATGCATTAATGAAAAAGCAAAGAAAGGCAGGCACAGCCAGGGAATGATTCTCACAGCTCTACCTCCAACCAAGGATGAAGGGCAGAGTTCTGAAGAACAGTTAGCATCTGACAAAACAGGCAGATTCCATTTACATAACATTTAAAAGTATTTAAATGTGCACTACACATGTAAAGGAAACAAAGATGTGGAGAATAGAAGTGATAATTTTAAAATCTAAAGCACAGCTATCTTTGAGCAAGGGTACAGGCAGAAAAAGGGAATGCTAATGCCCTGATCTTACACCCTGGGATTTGGGCTGGAAAGGGCTGTTCTTTTACTGCTCCTTCTGAGACATGAACCCAAAGGTAGAGTCCCCAAGTAGGTGCTGAGAGAAACCACAGAACACAGGAAACAAAACAGTTGCCTGGCTGAAGGTGGTAACAGCATTCAGAACATAAGGGTCAGAGTTGCAATCAAGTGATGCTTTCAAGCTACCCAGGAAGCTGAAGCAGGCAGGTCACTTGAACTCAGGAGTTGGAGACTAGATTCCATCAAAAAAGAAAAAAGGAAAAAGAAAGAAGGAAAGAACAGGAAAGGAAGGGAAAACAGAATAAGAACAACAAATGACATGGTAACTTTGTCTTTCCTTGTATATTACACAAAGCCTTCAAGAGATGGAAATATTCTTCAAGAGATGAAAACAGTGTAACTATGTATCCTTTGACCAACATCTGTCTAAACACTCCCAACTATTTTATTCTTAAAAACCACTAAAAAAGTAGATGTCAAATTTTTTCATAAAAAAACCCCAAAAAACAAAAATCTCTGAAACAAGAAAAGGATAATTCTGTGAGATAATGCACTTGTTAGTTAGTTACATTTACACAATGTATTATATTTATGTCTTGCTGTACATGATCAATGCATACAATATTACTTATCAGCTTCTTATAATGAAGAGTAATCTCTTGTGTTTGACTGTTGGTGTGTGGACACATGCTCTCTGTCACATGTGCCTTTCTGTTCGGCCCAGGAAGCCCCACAGCACTTCCTCCAGGTGGTTGTCCTGTGGGTCTTCATCAGTCCTGTTTATTTTCTCCCAGGTGAGTAGAACTCTAAGCGTGAAGCCCTGAAGATGCAGCTGCAATAGTGTGTTTTCTTCTTGTTCAAGAATAAAAAGTTAATTAAGAATTGTCCTTATGAGAAACATGGCCCTCATCCCTTCTGAAGGATTTCACATGTCTCCTCCATAGCCCCAGAACCAGAGCACCATTCTTTAGGAGCCTCGCTCCCAAGCTTTTGTTTTCTGGAGAGACAGAAACCTTCCCAAGTGCAGGTCAAGTGAGCTGGGCCAGGCACCGTACAAGCTCCCAGATGTCTTTCCCTGACTTAGGCATGAAATGCACTTTTCTTTTCCTCATTTGAAGGTTTTCCTTGATCCTCCACAGTTGGCCTTAGGGTCATTGTTGTTTCTCTCACTTCCTGATGTGTGTCAAGAGGCTTCAGAGGGGCCATGTTGCATGGGCACAGAGAGCCATGCTTTGCACTAAGACGCCTGCTTCCCCTGAGGCCAGAGACCATCACAGGTGAGGCCAATGAGGTCCTGAGCGGTGACCAGAAATCTGGACATGGGCAGATCACCCCATGGATGGGGCACTAGGAAGTGATCCAAAATGGGATTACAACATTATAAGCCAATGTACTGATCACAGGCAAGGGTATAATAGCAAAAAAAAAAAAAAAAAAAAAAAAAAAAAAAAAAAAAAAAAACAAAAAAAAAACATAGCTGCTGAAGTGTGGCAATAGCTGGATAATGAAATGAGCAATGGTGCATTTATGTAAGCAGCATTTTACAGGGGCTCAGGGCTACTCAGTGTAAAGTGCTTGCCTGGGTTCTGATCCCAGTACTGAAGAAAGATAGAAAGATGGGGGGGGACATTTTTATAGCCATTAAAATAGCTTTCAAGGAAGAGTAAATGACAGAAAATGCTCCTGATACACTATTTAGTGAAACAAAACTGTAATCACAACTCTCTGGGCCTAATGGTCCCAATTACATAAAACACGTCTGTATGGAAAAAGGTTAATATACTAAAAATTCAATAAATGAAAAAACTAGATAATGAATGAGTGGCTTTGATTTTTCTCTATCATTATTTTTCAAAATTGCGGATTTTACCATCACATTTCAAATAAAAACACTATTTGAAAAAAATAATTCCCTTGGTACTCAATTAAAGATGGGTTCCTTGATTAAATCAGTATTAAATATTGCAAAATCTAGGTTTTTCCAAAGAAATCCCAACAGCAGGGTCATTAAATGAGTTGTCTGAAAACCTACTGTGGCAAGGCCCTGGACAGAACATGCCTTATGTGTGTGCATGTGTGTATCTGTGTGTGCGCACACACGAACAGGCAGGGATTCAGAAGGAAAGGCAGTGATGCTGATTCTGCCCCAGGGAGTCCTCATCAGACTCCTTGGGGTCGAGGCCGCAAGTGCTATGCTGCCTGAAGTGTGCAGGTCTCTGGTGGACACTGGGTTCAGGCCAGTTCTGCCCACAAGTCAGTCATTCTCATCCAGAGAGGCCAGGACCTATGGGTCTCCCTGTGGCCATGGTGAGTGTCACTGAGGACCCAGTTGGGACCTTTCCTAGAAAGTGCAGAAATATGGGGAAATATCACAGCCTTGTCTGAGACCTTGAGCCTGCCTACACAGGAGTCAGTGGCGGATGAACAGTGAGGTGAACACAAGGAAAACTTCAGCTTTAAAAGAAACCATAGGAAAATGAAAAAAATTACTTAGCTAAAGAAAAGGAGTGTGTGTGTGTGTGTGAGTGTGTGTGTGTGTGTGTGTTTTGTGGTGTGACTCTTTAATAATGTTCTTCCAAGCTAATGTATTGAAGACTCAGTCCCTAGTGTTGCCTGAAATGTTCAGAGTTGGGCTGTTGTGGAGGGATTGTGTCATGCAGGCTCTGCTTTTGTCAAAGGATTAACTCGCTGATGGATGGATTTATAATCTGCTGATGTTATTCATTCATTCATTTATTTGTTTGTTTGTTTGTTTGTTTGTTTATTTATACTGGGGATTGAACTCGGGACCTTGTGCTTGTGAAGCAGGTGGTGGAACCACTGAGTCAAATCTCTGGCCCCTGATGATGTTATTGGAAGACAATGGAAACAGGGGTAGGGCCTAGTTGAAGGGAGGAGATAGTGAGGGTGACCCTTAGGTTTTGGATTTGGAACTTACATTTTGTCCTTGACCTTTGCCTCTCTCTATGCTCCTCTTTGTCTTCCTTTCCTTCTCTACCTATCTCTGTCTCTAGCTCTGTCTCCATCTATACTTCTTTCCTTCTCCCTTTTCCAGCTGCCAAAGGGTACATGGCTTTCCTCACCATAATATTTCTGCTTTGGAGCCAGGCAACCATGGACCGAAACCTCTGAAACTGTGAGCTAAAATAAATCTCTCCTCCCTGAAGTTGTTTTGCTTAAGTTGTTTGTCATAGAGATGGAAAGCTGACTGGAGCAGTAATAAATTAGAATATGTGAAGATGAATAATGTGGTATCACCAAAGGCATCATAGAAAGAATGACAAGACCAGTCCCATGTTTGGCCCAGGACTCACCTGGAATACACACGGATTTCCTAGAAATCGATGAGAAATAGAAACTCCCATGAAGTCATCAGCGTAGCTACTAAATTTATGCAAAGATGTTGGTTTCATGTGTCATCAATGAAATGGGAACTATAATGTGACAGCACCAAAATGGAAAAGATGAAAAAAATACTAAAATATTATTAAGGTTACATTGGTCATCTTGCCCTTGCTGTGACAAAATACACAAGGAAATCAAATTCCAAGGAAGAAAGGTTTCTTTGGCTCATCACTTCAGATCTCTCAGCCCATGGCTACTTGGCCTACTTTTTTTTTAGAGAGAGAGAGAGAGAGAGAGAGAGAGAGAGAGAGAGAGAGAGAGTATTCTGGGTTCCCACAATCCCTCCAAGGGCACAGCCCAGATAATCTCACTTCCTCTTGTTGGGTGCCACCTCCCAATATGCCACAGTCTGGTGACCAAGCCCTTAGCATATGAACCTTGGGAACATGGCAGGAGCAAACCATATCAGGGACACCTGGAGCTTTCTGCCCTGTTTAGTACTGTGCAAACTTCATGCGTTTGGGATCTGTGTATCTGTGCCCACTGAGGCTGTGTAGGTGCTCACCCTGGACCCGCAGGGCTAAAGGCCCCAGAATTATCATGTTTTCATCAAAAGATACACATGGGAACGCTCATAGTTTAAGTGCTGGTGAGAACCAGAAACTAACTGTTGGAAAATAGCTAAGGGGTCATCAATGTGCACTGGATCAAGATTGTGGCACATTCATGCATGTGCAAGGCTATAAGGCATGAGCAATAATAGAAAATATATAGATGATGCCTACAGCAGCCTGATCAACTGCATACACTCAAGAAATCACAAAATTAGGTCTACAAATCTGAAGTGTTTGATATCAGAATAGTGGGTGAATGTAACTGTACTGTATCCCTAAATGTACCATCAAAAAAAAAAAAAAAAAAAAAAAAAGAATAGTGGGTGGCTCCTTTTATTGGAGAGGTTACCTGAAGGAACCAGGGGGCCTTTAGGGAGGCTGCTATCTTTGGATTTCTTGTGCAAAGTGCTGTTTACCTGGGGATATTGCATTTATGAAAGTCTATTTATAATAGTGCAATTTTGTCTACATATAATATACTTCAATGGCAGGTTAAAAATGCAGTGGCCCTTAAATGATTAGAATTTGATTTCTGAAAACTCTTTTAGAACAAAGTGCTACTGTTATTTAGGTGGATTAGTTCAAGAGAGAAGGAAGGAGAGACAAGGAACAGAAGGTCAACTTGAGATTCAAGCTGGCTGCCCCTCCTCCCCTCAGCAGCAGGCTCTTGGTGGGGCCTCACAAGGTCATTGAAGGACGCTTTTCAGAGAAGCGGTTTCACAGGGGACAATCGGCAGCCTTCACTGATCAGCAGGCAGATGGCCCCCATGTAAAGTGGACAGGAAACAAGGAAATCAGGTTCAGGAAATAAAGCAAAGAATCTGGCAAAGAGAAATATTACTGTCGAAACTATGAAATGACCTAAATAGTACATTAAATACTTCACAGCAGATGGACTTCCCCTCATGTTTAGCAGTTAAATTTGAGTAGAGGAATTGTGTTTAAGAGGTGTGCTTTGATATATGTATGTGCACGTGTAAATATCAACACGTGTATGTGTGTGTGGGTGTGCACATATCTGCATTATGGAGCTATGTGAAATGTGTGTACATGTGTGTACATGTGTGTCCAGGTCTGATGTGTGCACATGTGCACCCCTGCCTGCATATGGCATTTGTGTCTTGAATACACTTCCACCTCCTTTTTTTTTCCATTTCTCTTTGACAATTCACCCAAAAAAGCTCTGCTTCTGCCTGCACACTGGAGCAGTCCATGTCCTGTTCCTTGCAGCATCCCCTAGTCCTGTGTTTGCCTAGGCAGGGCGCCTTACAGTCACTGGTGGTGACAGTGGCTCAGGCAGGGCAGGGGCAACTATAGGTAGCTTAGCTCCCATGGCCATGCCCTTCTTGACTCCCACAGCAGCATTTTTTTCAGCTTTAATTGAGTTTATTGGTACATTTTAGGGATACAGTACAGTTACATTCATTGTTGGGATCTTGTACCTCTACATGACAAGTCTTGGTTCTCATTTTTTCCCTTTGTCCCTGCCTTCCCTTCACCCCCACAGCAGCATTTTACAGAACTTAGCTGTGGAAGAAGAAAACAAGTATGGTGGTATACTAAAGATGGAAATATGGGGAAACTAATTTTCCTGGAGTCCTGGGAAATGCTAACTGCTGGTTAGAAGCTGTGACCTGGGAGTTGTCCTGGGAAACAGGTAGAACCCACCTGGAAGGCCTGCTCCCCTCTGGGTTAGCAGAAATATGGCCTTTGGGGTACTCCCTGACTCAGCATCCACAGCCCAGACCTAAGATACTGCTGGGCCCTAAAGTGGAGGTCTCTGAATCAAAAAAGCTTCCTAAAACATTGTTCACTTGACCAGTGTGTGTGTGTGTGTGTGTGTGTGTGTGTGTGTGTGTGTGGTTAGCTTCCTAAAACATTGTTCACTTGACCAGTGTGTGTGTGTGTGTGTGTGTGTGTGTGTGTGTGTGTGGTGTGTGTTTCATTCTACCAACAAATACTCTTTTTTGTTTTTATTTTCTTACAGCCTTCTGAGAAAAGGAGTGCTTAAAAATCCCCCCTTTAAAATAAAGGCAATCAGCTCTTGCTTTCCCAAGATAATGTCTGAGTCAAATTAGTTGGAATCAAACTCAAGAGCAAACTCTCCACATGACACTCTGCATGGCATCCAGTTGTCTCCTTCATTATTGTCCCTTGCTGCATCCATGCCCATCTGCATATTACTCCCCCCTCAACGTGACTGTCACAGGCCCAGGTCACAGGGAAGATTCAGAAGCCACCTTGCAAAGCATGGGGACTGATACACAGTTCAGCATTTTAATTTCCTGGCAGCAGAATTCCCTAGGCTCAGAAATATTTTTGGAGGGAGGTTGCTGGACAATACCAAAGGGCCTCATGTTTGCAAAGCACGTGCCCTCCCCACACTCCATTCCAGAAGAAATTTATTTTAGGGGTATTGAGCTTGCTGACTCCTGAAAGTGACCAGTTGGCCTTTTTTTGTTAAAACTGCCACCACACTAGCAACCTATCCACAGTCACAGGGAATTCTTCCTGGAATGCAGTACTTCGTCAATCCTTGAAAAATCAACTTCATTTTCCCCCAGGAATAAGCCTCCAGGAGATGGATCCCAGACACTTGATAATCCCTTAGGATTGAAGAGTGATTTTCTGTTTACAAAGCACTCCTGGCACTTCCTGTCCTCAGCGTGGGCGTGGGTGATAGAGCATTATCTCTGCCTTGCAGAAGCTGATTCTAGAGCTCAGCAACAGCATGCTGCTTCTTAAAGATCACATGGGAGCACCCAGAGCCCAGCCTTGACTTGGGACTGGATCTCAGGTGCTTTTGCTTCCAACATAATGGGTTCCTTCTTGGCACCAGGCACAGCTATTGTAAGCAAAGCACTGTTGGTGTATTCCTAGCTCTCTTGCTGTTACTGCCTTTCTGTTGTTTGCCATTTCAGTCAATACTGTGTAGTATCTGTGGGAAAGCAATGCATGCTTCTCCACTCCCCTCCACTGCACAAACTTCCCCCTAACAGCCAAAAGCCGTTCCCTGCGCATTGTGGCGATTCACCCTAAACACCTCCTCTCTTCTCTTCCTCAGCTCAGCCCTGAAGCCACCACAAACCCTTGATTTTCACAACAGAGTCTGGCCCTGGGAGAAGGATGCCCTGTGCAAGAGGGCTGCCCACCTGCTCTCCAGTGTGAACCCTCTGGAAGCCCTCACTGAGTCCAGAGCCCTGCCTGTCCTCCAGACCACCCACTGGACTCCACAAAAGTTTAAGAAATAATTCCTCCTACTGCATCTGCCAAAGAGATCCCTCCAAATTATAGGACCATCTGCAGAACACAGTGCCTTTGGGTTGCTCCATGTGAAGGCTTTGGTGGGGTCAAGGTGAAAGGATAGGGTGTGGGAGGTCAGGTGCAGACACAGAAACCTGAGAGTGTTTTGCTGAGCAGAGTTCTTGCATGTCTGTACTATGAAGCAAGGCATAAGGTCAATGACTTCAAGTAAACTATTCCAGGGTATTAAGCAAATGCATTTTTGAGAGAATGGTTGCATCTTCACTTCATAAAAAAGCCAGTTACACAGTCATGTTTTTCAACCTGAACCTTTTTATAGGAAGCAATGCTCCTAAAATTCTCATCCAGAAGAAGGGCTTGGTCTGCAAAGAAGTGAGCAGATTTTGAGAAGGAATGAGTTACAGCCACAGAGAAGGACAAAGGCAGAGTGCAAATTAATTAAAGAATAAAGATCAAATGTCAAAAAGTGGTCATAGGCGTGGCAACTCCCTAGACCTTCAATTTTTCTCAACTTTCAGGAAAGAGATTATTTGTATTTGGTGTTTTCTGTATATTTTCTTTTTTGTTTGTTTTCACCACTTTCTTTATAGTCCACATTATCTCTATGCTCAAAGGTAGCACTTTACAGTCCACAAGGTGACTCATCCCTGACTTCACTCAAAATAGCCCCACACAATCATTTTAGTGCATCACTACTGACTGCCTGCTCTTGGGTCCTGACTTCTCTTAAAACCCTGTCTGCCACACTGCTTAATGTCTAAAACTTTAGAGAAAGGTTTCTTTGAAAGGGAGCAAAGAAGTCAAAGAAGGGAGGAGGAGGAGAAAGGGGAAGAATAATCCAGAGACTGAGACCATCCCAGGGGTGCTGCGCTGGAATTTTATTTCTTCATCTCGATTCTATACACAATCACCAAATGCAAAATTTAAGCATGTACCTCTTAAAAACTGTATTCAGCACAGTGATTCCACTGGTGGGTTGTCTATTTTATTCATTTTGTACTCTGAAAGAAAAGTATAAAAAGAACCTGGCTTTTTCAACTCAAAAACCAGAGAGTTCAAAGAGCTGTGATGAGTTTCCTAGGTGGTGTGCTAAGAATGGAGAACATTCTCATGACCTTGAGGTGTTGCAAGATGAGTTCCCAGTTCTCTATCAGTTCAAAAAGCTAATGGTTCCCAGTACCATTGTCCTTCCAACACACATTATTTAAATATTTAAAATCTTTGCACTTAGCAATCTGCATGCATGGAGGACATTTTTGTAAACCCTAGTTAAGTAAAAGATTTGAACCTAAGAATACTCAGCCTGCATAAGAGTGAAATGATATCAGAATAAGTCCATAGAGTTCCTGATTTATAGTTTGGCAAAGACACCACCCTTGGAGGACTCATGATGCCCACAGGATATTGTTGAGTGCCCAGTCAGGAAGGGAACACAGTGGCACTGCACTGGGTGGCATTTCCCCTACCCTGTGCAACAGATGGGCAGAGTCACTGGGGCAGAGGCAACAGAGGAATGCAATACAGTCACCATGTGATGACTTTTCAACACTATCTCCGATTTTAATAAAACATATTTCAGAATAGAGTTACATAATTTATTTTTAAACTCATTTTTTAAAATTTTGAGTTTATTGGTACATTTTAGGTATACAGTACAGTTACATTCATCATTGGGATCTTGTACCTCTTCATGACAGGTCTTGGTTCTCGTTTTTTCCCCTTGTTCCTGTCCTCCCTTCACCCCTTCCTCCCCTCCCCATTTACAAACACTTTATTTCCATCTTTTCATTTTCTCACATTTTTTTCTTTTCCCTTATTACCCTTCCCCTACCCTGCCCACCTTCCCTACACCTTTAGTCCTTTTCTTCCCATTTCACAATGTCAGTTATCACATTAGGATCTTATGTACTATTACAGTTTATTCACACCAGAGAAACTATTCGGTATTTACACTTGTGCATTATTTATTTTTAGGTGATACATAAAATATGAAAATGAATTGTCATCACACAGAATTGCACACAATGCTTTCAAGTAGTTTTGGATGAAGTTCTCAAACACTTTGGCATAGGATTTTTACAGATTTTTACTAGAAATAACAGAAATTGTAAGTCCTTTCGATTCCAATCTTGCATTACAAGGGTCAAATCCTTGATGAAAGTTGTACATGCTGGAATTTATTAACAGTAAAATGGCCCCCAAACCAATAAATGGCACTGATGTACTATAGTTTATGTGGCCTTATTTAGCCTATTCTGGCCCAGTTGGATGCTCTACTCATTTGCTACACTATGTCACTGATAATTCCAGTCCTTCATTTGCAAGCAGTGTTGTTCAATTTGTTTTCTTACTCTTAGATTGTACCTGAGAAAATAAATCTTTTGAGAAAAAAATGCAGAGAAGGACCATATATGAAAGTAATATGGTGTTTTGAAAGAGAATTCAAAACTCCATGAAAGCAATTAAGGATTTTACCTGCTTGAAGCAAATTGATGTTCTAACTGCAGTTTTAAAGAAAGTACTAATGCTTTTATGTAATTCAGATCTTTGGAAATTGTTTTAAATGTGTAACTGTCTCAGTTTATGTAAGCTTATATATGCTGTGCTAAAAGTCTTTTTATGTTTCCATACTTGTGTAATATCAATAGGCAACTTTTGTTTTAGATTTTTTTCTTAAAACAAAAAAAGAGAAAATGAGACATATTTACAGGGTACCATGTGTTACTTTTATACATGTACCTGTTTATAGTAGGTATTTAATGTTTAAGTAAGGTTAAAACATCTATTTCCCGTATTTTCTATCTTTTATGGTAAAAACATTCAAATTCCTTTTTTCCTAGTTTTTTAGAAATATACTGAACCTCCACTCTGCTGTGCCTGACCTTAGCTCTTCCTACTCCTCTATGACTCAGCATGTGTGGTCATCCTGTCCCAGTCTATCCACCCATCTTTCTAGCCTCCATTACTACCCATCCATATTTGACTCCTATGAGATGATTTTTTAATTTCACACATGTGGACTTTGCCTTTCTGCAACTACCTTACTTCATCTAGTTTCACATCTTCTAGGTTCCTCCCTGTCTCCACAGGATGGAACTCCTTGTTGAGGCTGAATAATATTCCATCATGTGTATGCACCTAGTTGACTTTATCCTCACATCCCCTGGTGGACACAGTGGTCTCCACTTCTTGGTGACTATGGTTAGTGGTGCAAAGACTCTGGAGAGCAGAGTGCTCATGTCTCTTCTGCCTGCCATGTTCATGGGGTCCAAAACTGGGGGTTCAAACAGAATACTTGGAAAAATAATTCTGTCTATACTTAATACATATAGTTGGCCCAGGCTTTAATCTTCAGCACCAGGCCAAAAAAAGATAAGCCAATAAACTTAAGAAATGAAACTGGCTAAGGTCGTACTTGGGATTCAAATTTACTTTCACTGCTTGCTGTCTGGGTTGGGGATTGACTCAACCCTGTTCTTCTGTATATGGCTACCTAAGAGATCAGATGTCTAAAGTTTAGCATGGTACTGGTACAAGGGATGAGCTCAGTAGAAACAGGGATAGGTGGGCTAGAGGGGATAACTTCTTATGGGAGCAGATTGCTTCTTAAGCAATTTCTGACTTGGAGAAGGAAATGTTTGGGGTGGTACGGCTGGGAGAGTAGACATGGTAAAGTTACTTTCAGATCCCAACCTGGTCATTAGCTTGAAGACTTCAAAGTGTGAACCTACAATTTCAAATATCTTTCATCTCAGCAATTTCCCAAACTACTCTGAATTTCCCCACATTTTATTGGGGCCACTGTCTTCTGGAAATGCTGGTTTAATATCCACATGTGTTTTTAAGCAGCCTGGCTCCTTTGAGCTTTTTTCAAAGGAGACAGGAAAGATTCCCTGGTGTTCAGGCCAAAGCAGAGTGGAGTTTCATTAGTGAGCAGCCATGTGGTTCAAGGTCAAGGGAGTCTGCCAGTCCTGGGTGCTGTACCGTGTTGTCACTTGGTGGAGTGACAGGACACGTGCTGCTTGCTTCACACAGCACAGCCCAGTGGCAGAGCAGTCCCCACACAGGTCCTGTGCAGGCCACAGCAAGGACTGGCAGAGTTCGATGAAGATGAGTGGATAGAAACCAGGGATGCTGTCCGTCGGCAGCCACCAGGAGACCTGCTTCAGGACCTGTGCCCTGACCGTCCTGTGGGGACACTGTGTTATCCCGTGTCCTCGCTGCCCCGAGCTATCATTTCCTCCATAAATCTCCATGTGATGCTCTGTGTTTGGCAGAACATGTGAGAGATCTTCTTCCTCAGTTAAAGTGTGTGAAATGTAGAAACTGTCGTGTTACAAATAACATCTTCTGGATTGAAGGCATTCTTATGGGAAGGTCACTGCCCTTAGTGTGAAGTTCATGTCCCTGAAAAATAACAACAACAAACTGTTGCTACTTTGAGCATGAAACACACTGTTCCAGATTTTCTATCTCTAATTTTATGTCAGATTCTGGTTCAGAAAAAATGTAAAGGCCTGGATAATTTTGGACTAATGACTATAACAGTAAATATAAGATCAAATATAATTAGGCCATATATTTTAAAATAAACTTTTGTGTGTGAGAAGCTAACAGTTATTTTAAATATGTAATTGTTTCTGAAAGTTGCACTATTTAATATAAAACATAGAATGTAGTATATACTACCACCCATTTCTCAAATGAGATATATTTGTCCAAGTGGCTGACAAATATTGGTAACAGTGCTCAGTTTTTATGTTGAACCAATCCTCCAACTCTAGACATAAACAATCCATATTCAATTGAAGCACGCAGAGGTGCTAAGGAAATGAGGCAAGACAGGGACATTTGTGTCTTGACAGAAAAATTGGCCTGGAAAACAATACATGAATTGGGGACAAAATACAGTGGTGAAAATGAGAGCCACCAGGAAACCACTTTCTGAATACTGGAATACAAAGGCAAACAGGAGGTCAGTAGAGAGATGTGCAAGGAAACACACAGAAGGAAAGAGAGAAGGAAGCCAAAGTTTGGTGATGCACAAGAAATATGTGGTTACCTTAAGTATTTGTCTATCCTTGTGCTGTCCATTATGGTAGTTCCTAGCCATAGGTGGCCTTTTCAGTTAAAATAAGCTAAAACTTCTGTTCCCCATCGGCCCTTGCTATCTCTGAAGAGCGCCATAGTCAGAAGGGCTCCTGGATGCTGTAGCAGGTAATGCAAATGTGGAATATCTTCATCGCTGTCTATATGGTGAAGTGATAGACTCCATGCCATGACTGCAGTGTTCAGATAAAGACAAAGTCAGTGCACTATAATGTGCACCTCATGTGCAAGGTACTTCTTCTGGCCTGGTGGGGTTGGCTGAGGCTGCACTTACTGTACTTAGGTAAGTATAGCATCTTGCATTTCTGAGCAGTGGTGCTGTGCTTTGGATCTTACTTGGCTCCAGAGGCATATGGGCTGAAGGCTTAACTGCCAGCCTTTGGTGCCACTGAGAGGTGCTCAAACCTTTATTCATCAGGGACTGGTGAAAGGAAGTTTGGTTATTGGGAGGATAACATTGAAGGACACATTGGAACCTAAGAATCTTTCTCTCTCTCTCTCTCTCTCTCTCTCTCTCTCTCTCTCTCTCTCTCTCTCTCTCCTTCTTAGCTTCTGTGAGATGAGCAGAGTTCTTCCACTTGTGTGTTCTTGCCATGATGATCTGCCTCACCACAGACCCAAACCATGTCACCAACTGACCATTGACTAAAACCTCTGGAACAATGAGCCAGAATCAGCCTCTTCCCCTTTTCGTTATTTTACTTTAGGTATTTTCTCACAGCTATGGAAAGCTGGCTATCTCAAATGACAAAATCCGTACTCAGTTAAGAGTGCAACACAGAAGAAACTTTTCCTCTTTCTACAAGTGAAAGAGAAATGTATCCTGTGTAAAATTCTCCAGCAGATTGGTAAATTCTCCTCACAGAGTGGTCACCAATGAGGAAAGCAACTCCTTCTCTAGTAATTAATCAATAAAACTGAGTAGCAAAGTGAAGGAGACCACTTTAAGATGGTGATGGGAAGGCTTTGATTATATTCAACTGGCTTAATACAATTGGCCTATACTTAGAATTCAGAGCTGGTCTAAGGCTTAAGTGCACAGCTTAATGGCTGCAGCTGGTATGCAGAAAGAAAACTCTATGTGCCACTGGCCAAGGCCAAGACTAACCCAGGTCAATGACGCTGTGGAGCCTGTATTAGCTGATAGCATCTGGACCTAAAGATGCCATGGTTCTTGCTGATCCTCTATAAAAATTTAATATTAATTTAAGGGAAAGAACAAGTTCCCATTGACCTAAGTTTCACTTCTTGCAAGAATGCTTTTTTCACCAAGACCTGGCATGTAAAGGTACAAGATTCCAGTAATGAATGTAGCTGTACTCTCGACCTAGAATGTACCAATAAATTAAAATTTTTTTAAAAAGGATGCTTTTTCTGTTCTTGCTAGGCCTTGCTCATGTCAGTACCTCTGATCACCACCCCACATACCTGACCTTATACTCCCCGCAGCTGCTTTATGCTCAATAAATATTAGAAAGTCCAGAGGTTCAGGGTCTCTGCTCACTAGAAGCTCTGACCTCCCAGGCCTCATTTCATCTACAATTTATCTTTATCTTCATCCTGCATTGCGTACTTAATCAGGGGTCAGGGGCTTCTTTGAGAGCTCTTGACACCAAATAATATATGAAACCAGTGTCACCAGTAAGGGCTTGCTCATGGACTGCCAATCAGGTATAAAGGCACAATGTGTGAGCAACCACAGGTTAATGCAAGACCTAGAGGGTCAAGGAAACTAGACACCCAAAGAGGGACCTCAAGCACAGTGCTCATCCTCTGTCTTAGGTAAGCAGAAGTTATTAACTCATAATCCCTAAGTATCCCCCCAACCCTATCCCAGCCTGGCCTCTTCCATTTTGCCAGGATATTAGGTGGATCAGCCTTGTTTCTAAAACTCCAGATGGCTACAAAGCACTGCCAAGGTGGAGAAGATAGAGCTGTATATGCCATCAGTGAGAGATCCCTGGACACATTTATAGAAGAACAAATGAGGGGTTTGCAGTTTTTAGTCTGCTCTGTCAAGCTAGGAAATCAACACTCCATCCTCACCACAAGAAAAATGCTGAACAAACTGATCCACCAGATAGCTGAGGGCACAGAAAAACACTGACATACAACAGCTTCCAGGGCACAAATGCAGCTGTT
Organism: Fukomys damarensis; assembly: GCF_012274545.1. Lineage (NCBI taxonomy): Eukaryota > Metazoa > Chordata > Mammalia > Rodentia > Bathyergidae > Fukomys > Fukomys damarensis. The sequence continues at coordinate 48,930,984 of NW_022900921.1, read as the reverse complement.
GGAGCTGGACTGGGAGGAAGCCCAAGAAGGTGAGTGATGACCAACTAGAGAGATGGTGGCTTCACAAGCACAAAATGCTTTTACTTTAGCACTGTACTCAAAACAGAGTCACTCAGGACAAGCTCTCTACACCAGAGACTGATGAACCAGGCCATTTACCTCTGGGCAGTAGGGGAGGCTGGTGGGAAGAGAGCAGTGCTATGGGATGGAGGAGTTTTCTTGGCCATAGAAGGATAAGACGCCTATAACTGGACGAATTCCAAGATTACCCATAGAAATTATTGCTACCCCCTAGCAGAGGTGGCTTAGATGGGAAAGGGGGCTCCTCAGTCTTTGTGTAATTGATTGCAAAGCAGATCTCAGTGAATGGCAATCAATGGTGCCAACTCTGAAGGTGAGAGATTTTGGTGGAAGTGGAGTCTAGTCTCGATCCCAAATCCTATTACACCCTCCCTTCCTGTCCCTTATTTCCAGGAGAGAAAATAGTGATCTAAAGATGGCAATTTCACCAAAGATGTGTAGTCAAGATAGTCAGCTCTCTGCATTTCTGTCAAGGACTCTCTGTGGACAGCTGTGTGGGGTGCAGACCTGAGAGTACTGAGGAAGCAGAGCAGAAGATTGAGATTCCGAGTGCAGGAGGCAGGGTGGGGGGTTGTGCAAGGTGTGGAGTTTGGATTTGTCCTAGAAAACATGAAAAACCATTGGAGAAATTCTTTCTCTGGGAATTACACACCAAAAAAGCAACCCAAATAATCAACAGAGTCCTTTAGGGTGCTGAATGTGAATCGGGAATCATTCTTAGGTGGATTTTTTTTCAATGTGCCAAGACCAGGGCTTAACATTCCCAGGGAGAGCTGGCGAGGGACTCTTCTATGGATATACTTTGTCCTCATCCAAAAATAAAACAATGGGCAGCTTTTGCTGCTAGGATTGGAGTTGCTTCGTGGGGCAAGGAGATAGACTTACTGTGCTGTTTTTGTTCTTTATTTATTTACTTTAATGCCATTTGCCTCAAGGACCTCAGATACACTCCCTCCAGTTTACTCTCACCCATGAAGTATAAATTTTCACCAAATGCAAATAGATAAAGAATAAAAATGTTAAGACGATCTTGATCTGATGCAGATAGATAGATAGATAGATAGATCGATCTAAAGATAAAAAACAAATGTCTCTTCTGAGTAAGGCAAAGTACACACTAAGGGAAAAATAAAGGAAAGATAGAAGGAGATAGGAGATGGATCTCTTGCAGATGGGAAGGGTCCAGTGAACCAAGGGCAAGGGCAGAGGGAGAGGTGGTGAGGAAATAGGAAGAGAGATGTGCCAGGTTCAAGGTTCTGACAGCCTCAGTGAATGTGGATACTGTGCTGTAAATATAAAGTGAGATTTACATCAACAAGAATGAAAAGTGGGAAAGGGGAACTAGAGGAGGAGGGAAAGAGGAGGAAGAAAGGGAAAGGGGATTAAAAAATGAGCTGTGTTATATACATTAACCCATTCCCCAAGATGATTGCAAAATGCAAGTACTGAAAACATACTGATAAATAAAATAAATTAAAACCAAATAAAATAAAATAGAAATAGCACCAAATTTATTCACGAACATCAGAGGATGACACGGGGACACAGGCTTCAGTTTTATTTGTTGCTGTCTTTCTGTTCCCTACTAGAGTCTCCATAACACCACCAGAAGCCCAATACATATGGAAAGGGACTGCAGAATGCTCAGGAGACCCTTTCATTAAGCATAGAGTTCTTTCAATGCACATTTAACTAATCTCTAATTTATTTTGCTCACAAGAAAGCAGTCAGTTGAAGTTGAGGTGTCTTTTTTCAGGGCAGGCACTAATTGGCTAACTCATCAGAAGAAAGGCAGACAGTTCTGGCAGGTTTACGCTTCCTGTGGTTGATCAAAGGAATTCCCAAGGGGAGGCCCAGGGGTACCCTCAGCCAAGCTCAGGCCTGGCAGGGAGCCCAGCCTGAACTGGTTGAGAAAGGACATGGCTTGCTGGGTGGGCTCAGCAAAAGAAAACCTGTCAGGCTCAAGCTTAACCTAGCTGGCTACTGCTGGGCACCAGATAGTTTCCTTCTGGAAGAGTAAGCAAAATAGATTGACATTCTGGTTATTCCAGGCCATGGTGTACCTAGCCATAATGGAGAAGCAAAGACAAAAGACTAGTAAAACTTGCCGAGGTGCACATAATTTACATCTATTTCCCACTGTCTCCTGGAAGTAAACCATTGAGCAGTCTTCAAGGTTGGATAGTCAGGGAAAGGACTTCTTTCTGTTCTATCCCAGTATTGAGTGGCCAGGGTTGGGCTCCCTGCATAGTGCACCTGGCACAACTATTTTATGATAATGACCCTCATCATAATCTGGGTCAAATTCCAAAGAGAATTCTTTCCTTTTTGTAATGATAATAATTGTTAATATTTTCTGACATGCGATTATCAAAGTCTTGTATTTGCTTTAAAGAACTCTGCAAGTGAAGGGAGTATGTAAGGTTTGAAATGAACAGATTTACACATATCTGAGGCATTTTTCAAATCAATATTAATATTAAAATTCCACACCTATCTCAATGACCAAGGATGTTAGTGGCTGATGACAAGGTGATCACCATGTCTGAAAGATCCAGGCTTGGTGTACATTAGGAGGGACCAGCAAGCTTCGGAACAGTGGCAGACAAGGGGAGGTGACAGGCTGTGTATGGTGGACCTAGACTAGAGGCTTTGCAAACAGAGAGCAATAGCTTCTCACCTCAACCAGCTTCTCACGAGCAGACCTAGAGCAAGGTGCTCAACATGTCCACAGCCATTTTCTCGGCAAATGATGTTCATAGAATAGTCAGCAAACACAGAATCCCGGGGTGATGATGTGGCAAATAATTAACTGCCGCTATGATCACCGTTAGCATCATCTCCATCATCATGGCAAAAGAAATGATTCATAAAGAAAAAGCACCTTTCTCAATCTCACTGTGCAGCATCTTCGTGGCCAGGGAACCCTGGCCCTGTGCCATCCCTGGTAAGACACAGTCATGCCAGGTTGGAGCCTGATTTTCCCTTTTCCAGGCCTTGCTCACAGCCCAGAGAGATGGTCAGCACGTCTGCATCCAGGGCCACCTTCCCACCTGCTCTTTAGGATTCCAGTGCCTTTAAAGAGAACAGATCCCTTTTCAGCTCATGTTTCTACTTTTACTTTCAAATCCAGCCACCCGGATTTAGTCTGACTTTCTTTCTACTCATATCCTTCCCTGCCCTCCCTGCAATCAGCTGGGGTTTCTCAGGACTCTTTTAGGCTCCCAGCCCCAGCTGAACACCACCTCCCATGCGTCTGAGCTGCTCTACATGAGGATTTTCCTAACCCTCTGTCTTCACCTGACCAATTCTCTGCACTGTACCTCTTTGGACATCAGGGCTTCTTTTATCTGTTAAATGAGGAGTTTGGACTAAATCGCCAGTGTTCAAACGTGGAGACAAGTCAGTCACCCCTGGGCAATTTATCACAGAGCTCCAGTCTCCACCCCTGTTCTAATGAACCCAGATTTCCCAGGGCATGAAAGGGAAGAAAGGCAAGCGGGATCAGAGAAGCCTCTCGCTTAGTGAATAAGGCAGACTGACACAGCTAATCCATAAATAGTCTGAAAATAGCCTAAGCTTATACTTGATTATAAGCATGATCTTTTTCTACAGTTCTTTTTTTTTTTTTTTTTTGTCGGTCCGGGGATTGAACTCCAGTCCTTGCGCTTGCAAGGCAGGCCACCGAACCGCTGAGCTAAATCCCTGGCCCTAAAGCATGATCTTTTATCTTCTTGAATCCACTGTTTCAATTGCTTATTGCATAGAATGCATGAAAGTTGAATATTCACTTCTGATGCTTTGTTAGTTGTACACAATATTCCAAGAGCAGGGGAATAAAGTCTAAGACAAAGAATATGCATGGGAAAAGCATCCTCTCTTTCTAATATAAAACCTGTTCCAGGCCAACTACAAAAGATGAAAAGATCATGACCTTTTTTTTTTTTTTTTGACTCTACAAGACTGTAATTTGAAAAGGAAACAACACTCTCCTTGCCCTACCCTGTAACACACAAGTTGTGTGGCCAGCCTTGGCACACAAGGCACAGCAAGGCCATTTATCCAGTGAAAGGCAACTATACCAAACTGGCAAAATGCAAATACTAGTCTGGGTGCAATAGAAAGCAGTAGAGATGCTGGTGTCTTCTCACATGATAGCTTATTTTATTTTCTGAAAGATTGAGAAATCATCAAAGTGAAAGTCTTAAATGAATTTTCTCCACCACCTCAAAACCCCAAATCAAGAAGAGCAAATAGAAAAGACTGAACTTCATCTGCTGCTCCAATGAAAGCTGTTTCCCAAGCTGGTTTTGTGAAAGTAACACCAAAAGAGAGCAAAGAATTTGGTAATCAAGGTGTTTCATGATTTAATTTACCTTGATTAGCACAGCAATTTGCTGTTCCTTCCTCGGCAGTGCTCATCAATTTCAGCAACTGGTGGAGTGAAAACATCACACAGATTGCTCTTGTAGCCCCAAACTGCTAATCAATTTTGAGAACCTAAATCGATCTGCATTTTGTCCTGTCATTTCTTGCTTTTGACATTTTTAATACCTCTCATGACTCTCAAGTCTAAGGAATGAGTTTTCATGCCCAATAATAAATTAAGATGATACTGTATTTCATTTTGGGGTCAGGCTAGAGGTCTTGTCCTACCCACACACACTTCTTCCTCCTAGGAGGATTTCGTGTGTCTGCAGGGAACAAGGGCTGTCAACCACGACAGTCGGAGCAAACCAGTGGCTCTCTCTTCCACACCTCAGAATGGGAATTGCTTGGAAAGTGTTGGTTTATATATATGAATGAGATGCTGGTGCATCACTAACTGAATGGAAAAGATATCAAAACCATGGTATCTTAGGTGGAGAGAACAAGGATTCCAGCCCCTATCTCAGCTGGATAAATCAAGTCCCTCTGGAGACCACCTGTGCTACTTCTCCTCTATCCAGACTGAGGTTAATGGCCCATATCGGGCAAGAGCATTTTCCCCACACTTGATTGAGGTAAACACAGAATTTCTGCCAGAGGAAGCCAGCAGGCCTTCGATGCAGCACATTAGCCATATGCCCAGCAAACTGCCTGTCCTGGGTGAGTTCAAGATGTGCCAATCTCATCATATCCATTAAAACATTTGCAATGTTGTGAGCAGGGCGAGCCTTCACTCTAAATTGAGATTTCTTTGTTGCAGATGTGCATACACTATGTCCTCCCCACCCCCGCTTAGCAATTGAATTAAATATGCAGCCATCTGGATCCTCCTGCAATAACATATTTATTAGAGAAAGTTTGGGACAGCTCTTTGGAAATGAGGTCTGAAGACCAAGTTGTGCATATGACAGACACTTAATGCATTAACAGTCTGGAGATAGAATGCACTGCAAGATTTTCTGCTTAATCATTAAGACCTGTGTCCTGGTTTCCCATTTCAAACTGTTAGGTCTTAGCCTGACAGCTACAGTTCACAGGGTGGATCCAGGAGGCCAGGGTCAGTGTGGAACAGACAGTGGAGAAGAAGCAGACCACCACTGCACTGGGGATCCAGGGCATCTGAAAACCAGGACACCGCCCAGGAGTCAGACTACACACAGGACCAAAGGTCAGGGCAAGGCCCCGGCAGCACTCAGGTTCACAGGGTGCCTGCAGAGAGAAATTGACAGCAGCAGGGCTGGGACCCTTGTGATAGGCTTCAGGTGGAACCGAGAGTGGAGCAAGTGTTATGGGTCCTCATTTGGGTCTTTCGGTGAACAATTTCCATGGCACCACTTATTTCTGGAGAACGCCTGCAGTTCCCTCTCCTGTTTCAAGCACACTTCTCTACGAGGCGTTCTACAATGACAGCCATTCCTTACAGAACAGAGGTGGATGCTGTGCCTTCCTATGCCATGTGTTTCAAGCAGCGGGAGGTTATTAGGGGATTGGGGCATCAAGAAGCCTGAGCTCCAGCTTTCCACACAGGGTTTGGCCAGTGTGGACAAGGCCATTGGTATTATGGCTGGGTGACTTCAAGTTTCAATTAGCTCAGTGACCATGGAAGTCTTCATCATTATTTTCTGTGACCTCTGGTGCACAAGCTGATGGAGGATGGTGTCCCAGGTCTACACCCAAGGAAGTGGACAGGAAGCATACTCAGGCCCAAAGAAGCCACACAGACATTTGACCACAGATCTAGGATGGAAATAGAGCCCTGTACCAACCATGTGCCCTAACCCTAATCCTGACCTTAACCCTTACTCTCTAATCCTAACCCTAACCCAATCCTCTAATTCTGTAACCCAAAACCTAAACTCTATCAACTACTGTCAGATTCCAGCAGATGAAACCTGATACAGGATATGGAGGGAAACATGGGGCACATTTGAAATTGTTTGCCCTTTCAGACTGAAGTCCCAGCTCTCCCCGACTTCACCCCATATGAAGACACAGAGGAGTCGACATGCCTGTGATTGGAACCTGGTTCAGCACTGTGGTGTGCCTGTACTAATGAGGTCTCCTTAACATGTCCAGTCTATTGGGACAAAGCTCCAACACCCTGTACCACTGATCTGGACCAGCACTTTGTCACTTCAGCTCTGTGTTGCAATGGGACCGGGACCCTTTCTGCCTTTGCAGTGCATCAGATCCCTGAAACAGACCTGGCTTCAATTCCACACCAAGACATCTGTTCAGAGATGGCTAAGCCCTCCTGGGGTGATGGTGAGAACAGTGTACATGCAGTAGAAATAAATTACAATCCTGCCTCAAGATAGCTTCCTGTAGGCTCAGATGACAACCTACAGAGGCAGCAGAGGCAAGGGCAGGAGGGTTCATGTGGAAAGACATCTGCCACTACCTGGTGATATAGGCAGCATCTAACACTGCTGGTCAGTCTCACTGGGTTATGAGCACTTGAGGAGGACTTTTGTCTCAGGAACACATTTGCCCATTAAGGCCAGAGAAGTGCCTAAGCAGGGGACAGACAGGTAGTGCTCCGTGACACAGATGGTGGCCGGAAGAAACCAGACAGAGGCTGGCCCATGATCTCAGTGCTACAAAAAACACACCCGTCCTTTACAACCAAACCTGCTAGAGAGAACTAACAATCTTCGTGCTGAACATCTTGAATCGAATACTTGTTCCTTAAAAAAAATTTTTTTGTAACTTATTTTATAAAATTTGCAACTTGTATATGGTTTACAGTTTATTTTGTCACTTTACCAATCCCCAAGGCAATTGATGCCTTATTTCTGGCTTCCAGCATTGATTATGTCAGTTAAAGCAACAGGTTCCTCATCAGCCTCTAGGTACCAGCAACACCACTTCTGACCAAGCATCTGCCTGTGCAGAAGTTGTGGGTTGAGGTGTCAGTGAAATGGCATTGACTGGTTCCCACTGACCTGTGACACAGACCCAAACCCCACTAACCCAGGCACTGGTCAATCTATTTCTGTGATCTCTGTCTTCTACCCCAGGTGGCTGCTTTAGGAGAATCATGTCCTCTTTTTGTTTCATGGAAAGCTGACTAAGCCAAGGAGGAAACTGAGATTCTCGAGAGAAAGAACTGCCAAGCTCACTGTGCCCTGGACAGCCCTGGTCTTCTCTCCAGCTTCCCAGCTCTGCTCCTCCATAGGATCTCTCTCTTCCTTTCCCTCCTCTCCTGCTCCCACCTTCCTCCCCGCTTCTCCTCCTTTTTGCCTGTGTTCCCCATCGTGGGCTGTACCCGACACTGTCTGTTTTGCCTAGAGCTCTGACTCAAACAGGAGAAAGATGTTCAGTATGATTCGGCTGATATCAATTAGAATTTTTTCAAAAATAACATCACTAAGCAACCAAAGGTTGGAAGGAATCACAGGATGGTACATGGCTGCATGTATTTTCAGAGAAAGAGAACTCAGGGCAGCCAGGGCTGTGTGGTGAGGCCTGGGGGCTCAGGCCAGCTCTCCTCATGGGAAGTCTGCTGGATTCCATGGATCAAGTGCAGCTGGGGCAGCTCAGAGGCCACCATGGGGTGCTCTGTCCACCCTGCCCTGCTTCCTCCTGCAGAACCCTGCCCACCTCCATTCCTGTGTCCAGGGATTCAGCTGCATTGGGCAGAGCATCACTCTTGATGCCCCACTCATATGCCCCTCCCCTCCCACAGGGCCCCTGTCCTCTACCCCCATCTACTCATCCACTCTGACCTGTTTACAGGATCATAAAAGCCCAGCTATTCTGATTACCTTTCCCTTGCTACTTTGGCCATTTCATTGCATTTTAGTTTGCTCATAATTGTAGTCTGATAAAGGAGAAAGAAAAGCCCTTGTCCTCATCCTCATGAGTAGAGAGCTTCAGGTTTAGCAAATTCATAGAGGAGCTGCTTAGGAGAAAATGAGCCTATGCATCTGGTTTAGAATGTGGAAACATGGAAACAATTTTACCAACATAACAAAAATTGATAAACTGGGGCTTCTGGAGTAGGACAAAAGTAAGAAAAGCTAGGCACAAACTAGGAAGTAATGGTTCTTCCAAGGGGTGTGGCTACTATATACAACAAGGGGTACATTTGAAATCTACAAGAAGGACTCTGCTCTCCTACTGTGCTCTTTGTTGGTGCTGCACAACCTCCTCCTCCTCCTCCACACATACCTGCACCTCGCTCACAGATCCCACCTGGAAATATGCTGCTGTCTGCTGGACGTCCTCAGGGAGCCCTGGCACAGCTGAGAGGACTTTCCCTGATTTTGATGTACATCAGAGGTGGGATTGATTGGCCACACTGGGATTGTGGCTCCACTCTGAGCAACAGAAGCTGAGTGCACAGGATATATGTGGGAACAGAAATGGAGAATAGCCCCAGAATCATGGGGTTGTCCCCGAAATTGCAGCAAAGCTAGAGACTCATGTAGGAAATAAGCAGCTTCAAGGGAGCTGGACAGGAGCCAAGGCCACAGCAGGCCTGCCATGATGCTAGGACTGGGGGATGCAGGGTCTGGTCCCACTGCCACTTCACATGAGCCACATGGCTTCCACAGTAGCTTCCAACCCAGGCGCTGCTTGCTGCTGCTGCTGCCGCCCAATGCAGCCCTTGCAGACTGGACGCTATGCCACCACCTGCCATGGCAGCAGCCTTTGCTGCCGCAGGTTCACAGGCTCCTGGTACAAGTCCATGGGGGTGTGTGGGCTCTGGCACCACCCTCAGCCAAAGCTTTAGCCCCTAAGCAAAGGATGCTGGAGACCCAGCTTCTGGCCTTCTCGTGGCCCCGGGTGGGAGGCCAGTGCAGCTCAGATGGAGGGTTCTGCAGAGACTGGGAAGGGCAGCCAGGATGCAGACAAGAGCCCAACAGCAGCAAAGACTCCACTTCACTTGCTCCAGGGACAGCTGGGCACACACTGCTACCTGCCCCTGGGTGGAGATACAGCTTAGTGGGGACACTGTGACACTCCTGAGATCATTTGGATTAAATCCTTCTCATACACTCACAGATGGACTGATGATTTGGTCTTACTATATTATAATGTTGTCCTTTAAAATAGCTTTCCTTGCAAGACAGGTACCGGAAAGGTAGGGGAAAGGTAATAAGGGAAAAGATGAAAAAATGGAAATAAAGTGTTTGTAGATGGGGAGGGGAGGAGGGGGTGAAGGGAGGGCAGGGACAAGGGGGAAAAAATGAGAATCAAGATATTATGTAATAGCAGCCTTTGCTGCCGCAGGTTCACAGGCTCCTGGTACAAGTCCATGGGGGTGTGTGGGCTCTGGCACCACCCTCAGCCAAAGCTTTAGCCCCTAAGCAAAGGATGCTGGAGACCCAGCTTCTGGCCTTCTCGTGGCCCCGGGTGGGAGGCCAGTGCAGCTCAGATGGAGGGTTCTGCAGAGACTGGGAAGGGCAGCCAGGATGCAGACAAGAGCCCAACAGCAGCAAAGACTCCACTTCACTTGCTCCAGGGACAGCTGGGCACACACTGCTACCTGCCCCTGGGTGGAGATACAGCTTAGTGGGGACACTGTGACACTCCTGAGATCATTTGGATTAAATCCTTCTCATACACTCACAGATGGACTGATGATTTGGTCTTACTATATTATAATGTTGTCCTTTAAAATAGCTTTCCTTGCAAGACAGGTACCGGAAAGGTAGGGGAAAGGTAATAAGGGAAAAGATGAAAAAATGGAAATAAAGTGTTTGTAGATGGGGAGGGGAAGAGGGGGTGAAGGGAGGGCAGGGACAAGGGGGAAAAAATGAGAATCAAGACCTATTATGTAAAGGTACAAGATCCCAATGATGAATACAACTGCACTGTATACTTAAAATGTACCAATAAACTCAATGAGAAAAAATAAAATAAAATAGCTCTGTTACAAGTCTATTTTTAAAATAAAATTAATTCCCCCTCTCTATATACGTGTGTTAAAACTAAGATAAAACTTAAAAAGTTTCAGAGGTTGTAGTAAATAGTTGTCATAATTAAAAATATACAGGGCTGAGGATGGAGCTTGATCTAGCACGCAAGAGGCCCTGGGTAGGATTCCAAACACTGAAAATTTCAGTGCTTGGAGCATATTCACACAGTTCAGTCATTTTTCAAATCGTTTCTCTCTTCTTTTCATGCCATTGATATTCTTCTGGTGTCAGTAATTTTAATATAATCATTTTTTTTAATTCATGAAATCAACTGCATCATTCTATTTTGACTTATAGTTAATATATTTGAAATTGTTGACATGATTGACTTTTCTTTGGAAATCTGAGAATTCCTGAAGGAGAAAAATCAGCTATGTCAAAAAGGACACATATTTCTTTAATAAATATGGATAGGAATTAAAAAAATCATAAAAAGCTCTCCATTGTTTCTTGGACTATTTGCTCAATTTAGATGATGCAAAATGGCAGATCTTCTCATTTTTGTTATATGCTGGCACAGAGTATAAATTTTCTGTCCCAAATTAGGAGCACCTTTAAATCAAGATAGTCCAACATATATCAACTCTCAAAATAATTTCCTATACACTATTTAATCTCTCATCACTTAATATTCCTTTTTCCCCTGTGTTTTGTTGGAAAAAAGTGAATTATTTTTTCTCAGTGATGACAATTTACTCATCATTGAAAGCTTTGAAAGATGAAGTTTCTTGGCAATTCAAGTGTTGAATTATTGAATTAGATTTTCAACTACTTTTGAACAAGGCACAACAAAAGTGTAAAATATTTGGGAAACAAATATTTTTCTCCCAAATCTCTTCAGCACCATGTAGGGAATTAAGGTTGATTTTTAAAGTAATTTTCATTAAGGCTTGAACTTTTTCTTAAATTTGGTTCACAATGAGCACTAAAAGGAGGTATCCCAGACTGCAAGGGTGATATTCCATACTCTATACATATGCACGTTGGTGTATTTGCACTTACTATTTCTTCCATTATCCTATTTCTTCTATTTTATTATTTTTCTATAAAGACATTAACTCTAAATTTGTACAACTACAAAATTTTGTGTCAATTATTGAGAATAATGCAACATTTTTTATTGAATGAACTCTGTGGAATAAATAATTTCAAATATGTTTCTGATCTGTAGGTTTCCTAATTTCAATTAGTACTTACTGCACTTTATAAATCATATTTCAATAAAATTTATATTCATAGTACAGTCACAAAATAACTTTATCTTCATTTTTGAATTTTAATTTACAAAGTTGTCCAGTAATAATGACATATCTTTAATGGAAAAAGTATAAATCTTTAATTCAGGTTCATGAATTGAGTACTGCAGCTATATAAGTCTCCCCCCAAAAACAGGGATAAAGAGATGGATGGAAATGGAAGGAGGGGAAGAAAAGGGACGAAAAAAGGAGTGAAGATGAGTTATATACGTGTACCAACTCCACACATGGAATATAAACATTATATACCACAAACACGTTCTAAACCTCCATAAGTAAATTAATCAAGTTAAAATTAAAACTATGTTTGAGGCATCTGATGTCACTGTCAAAAATGGAATCACTATTGACCAAGTTCTTCTGTTAATGGAAATTTGAGTAACATATAACTATTGATTCAGCTTTTATGTATAAAAATCTTGTAATTACAAAATGTGCACATTTATTTAAGAGAAGCATACATTGGATCTAAATGAAAAGCTGTGTTTACTGTGTGAAATGTAATGTACTTTCTACAACAGAATCTATCAAATTTCATCAGGGAACAGACTTCTCACAGCACCTACTATTAAAGCATAGTGGAATTGAACTATAAATCAATGGCAAAAAAAAAAATAGATAAATAAAACCTGGAAAACTCCCCAAACACTTCAGGATTAAAGAGCATACTTCTAAGAAACACATGAGTCAAAAAGGAATCTCAAGAGAAATTAAAATATATTTTCAACTCAATAAAAATGTAAACATATCAACAAAATGTGTAAAATATTATAGAAACATAGAGGGGAATACATAACCCTGATGACATATATTAGAAAAGAAAGTTATAAAATCAGTGATATCAATTTTCACTTTAAGAAACTAGAAAAAAGGGAGAGTAAATTAAATTCAGTGTAAGTGGAAGAAAAGAAATAATAAGAGTCAGAGCAGGAATCAGTGAAGTTGGAAATAGGACAGTCAATGAAATTACAAACTAGTTAGAGAGAAGACACAAATTATTAATAGCAGAAATGAAAGATGGAACATCATTACAGATATCATGGACGTTAGAGAGATCACATGGGAATACTATGAGAAGTTGGATGTCCATACATCGGATAAAGCAGATGAAATGGGCCAATATCTTGAAAGATAATCTGCCAAACTCACCTAATAAGAAACCACAGATCTGAATAGGTCTGTATCTACTACATTGCTGTGATGATCTTCTAAAACAGAAAGTATCAAGGCCAGAGAAGCTCACTGGTAAGTCTCGACATACATTCAGGATGACATTTACCAAATTAATCCGAAGATCTATGCAGAAGGAATACCTCCTAACTTATCATGCAAGTCCAGCATCATCTAGTACCCAAACCAAAGATCTTTCAAGGAAACTACAAACCAGTATGTCTTAGGACATACATGTAAAAATCTCAGTCAAATAATAGAGAATTGACTCTAAATGTATAAATATTGATATGATATGATATGATATGATATGATATGATATGACATTGTTTATATAGTGGTAGTTTTGCCTTTGGAATCCACATATGGATTAGAGGATTCCTGGAGCACACTTCAGGTGTGGACGTTCATGAAAGTGTGGCCTTGGAGTCTATATTTGTCTCTCGCCTCTTCTTCTCTGGCACTGTTCCCCTGTTCTGTTCTGTGACTGCCATAAACTAAGCAGCTTTGCTCTGCCCCCATCTCCATGATGTTCCTGCCTTGGAGCCAACCAACAGAGAACTGAAATCCTTCAAATTGTGAGCCAAGTTAAACCTCTCCTACCTTAAGTTATGGGCATTGGACATTGTGTCTCAAGAATGGAAAAAGCTGACTAATACATAAACCAGGATCAAAAAGATTTATACAAGGCACACAAGGCTAGTTTAAGATTCAGAAACCCATTAATGGAATCCATCACATTAACAGACTAAAGAGGCAAAATTGTATGATCACATTAATGCACACAGAAAAAGTGCATGACAAATCCTAATGCCTCTTCTTGATAAAAATTCTCAGTGAGCTAGGACTACAGGAGAACTTTCTCAAAAGAATAAAGACTATTTCAAACCTATAGTTAACATAATTAATGGGGAGAACTAGAAGTTCTCCACTAAGAACTAGGGCTAGGTGATAATGTGCCCTCTCCTCGATTTTGAAATGATCTGGTTACCTATGAATCCAAAATAATGAACCAGCTATGGAAATAATGATCTCAAAATCCCACCAAGTTGTTTATTGGGAACAGACAGACTGATTCTAAATTTTATTGAGAGAGGTAAAAGAACCAGGAGATTCAACACAATGAGGAGCTGCTATCTGCCTTCAAGGCCACAGGAAAGCTACCATAACCAGACAGTGTGAGATTTGCAAAACAGATAAAAGTAACAAAATAGAGAATACATAACGATAACCAATTCATTGTTGACAAAGGGGAAAGGCAATATGATTGAGCAAAGTTAGTCTTTCAATAAAAGATGCTAGAACAATTGAGCATACACATTAAAAAAGAAAAACAATCTGGACAAAGGTCTTACACTCTTTACATAAAATTAAGTAAAGATAGGGCCAGATACAGATCAGCAGTAAATGTTTGCCCTGCATGCAAAAGGCCCTGAAATCAACCCCAGTACTGAAAAAAAAAAAAAGAACTAAAAATGATTACAGTCATAAACAGAAAATGTAAAACTATGGAATTCCTGAAAGACAACATAGAAAACCTGGCTGAACTTGGGTATGGTAATGACTTCATAGATACTACTAAAAAGGTATCATCTATGACAGAAATAGTCAATAAGATAGATTTGACTGAAATGAGAAACATCTACCCTACCAAAGCCAATCTAAAGAGAATGAGAAGACCAATACAGACTGGAAGAAAATATTTGCAGAAGACACATTTGATAAAGAATCACTATCTAAAATATATTAAAAACTCTGAAACTAAACAACAAGAAAATAAGCATCCCACATCTTTAAAAAATGGACCAAAGACCTTAAAATGCATCTCACCAAAAAAAATATATAGAGATGGCAAATCAGCAGGTTAAAAGATGCTGCATATTACATCATGAGGGAAATGCAATTTAAAGCAACAGTGGAACCAAATTCTACACTGAATTAGAATGACCAAAATTGGGTTCCTTGACAACAAATCCTGATGGTATGGCTTGTATCCAGATGTCCCCCAAAGCCTCAGGGAGTCATTGATGGGGTTTTTTCCGAGGTGGCTAGATCTTGAGTGTGTGATGCTGGGATTAAGGATGTGATGCTGGGATTAATTCATGGTGCCATGTTAGAATGAAGGATACTGGAATTAAGGGTGTGAGTGCTACCCGCCCTAAGAGCGGATAGCCTAGATACAACATAAGAGACACAAAGAGAACTGTGGTTGTCTCTTGTAGCTTGCTGCTTTGCTTCCTTCTGTCTGTCCTGCTTTGCCACATTCTGTTTCTCCTCTGTGATGCCCCTCTGCCACGCCACCCTGCTGGGGGTATCAGTAATGTGGTGTCGGGATATGTGATTGGGTGGAAGGAGCATAGAAAATATTTGTATTTCCCTGTCAATTTTGCTGTGAACCTTAAACTCCTCTAAAAAAAACAAAGAAAATCTTTTTTAAAAATAAGCAAAGGTCTTAATTGTAAAAAAGAAAAAGAGATCACTCAGTCATGTGTTTTCACTTTGGATGCTGAGTTGGTCTAGACAGTGCAAATTTCCTCCCACAGAGCATCATTGGTAGCCATTATACCCTTAGAAATGTGACTGTCCAGTTGAGGATAGCCTAATTGTGTCATTGTGCAGAACTGCTCTTCCTGGGCTGTGTGCCTATTGTTATCCATAGAGATAACAGCAGTGTAAACATATGGTGTGATTATTCAATCATTAGCATGGTGATGGAATAGAAGTACCCTTGGCTCAAATCTCCCCACAGCAACAGGAATTTCACAGCCCTTCAAAGAATGAAGCATATTTGTGGGAGCTTTCAAATTCAGTTATTTGGATACAAAATAAATCACTGGTAGAGCCCAAGACCTACTGGGTGGCTTTGAGAGGGACACTTGTGCATAGCGGTCCACTCCGCAGCTGTGATCTCAGCTCCAGACCTGTAAGTGGCTGTGACCGCTGGTGGCTTGGCAGCAATCTGGTCTCACTAGAGGCCCAGTGTCACTGGCACCTGACTAGGGGCCCAAGAGAAATCACAATGTGCCTCAGGAGACAGGCTACAAACCTCAGGCCCAGCCGTGAACACTGAACAGCCCTGTGAATCTTAGCTGCACCCAGAGATCAGGGCTATGTACACAAAGACCCTGGTGGAGTCAGAGCTCATGCAGGAGCACTTGGAGTCCAGCAGTATCCCTTTCTCCTGGGGCTGGAGGACAGTCCTTCCTAATAGGCTACTGTGGCCCTTGACCTGTAGACCTCGGCCCACTGCAGATCTTACAACCCTCTCCACTGCTAGCTGGAGCATTCTGCCTGCCCAGAGACCCTGCAGATTCACCATCCATGACCCAGAGACCAGCCTCACACCCTCAGTCCCAGCTGTACACCCTGACGTGGTCCTGGGCTGGGTTATAGCCCATCTGGGCATCCAGCTAAGGACACAGGTGCTGATGTCCCTTTTGCAGAGACATTTGTCTTCTGGTCTTCAAACTTCCATGAGTCAATCATGATTCCATGAACCATCATCCCTGTGATGGCTGGTGGGTGTATAATATAATTTTGTACAGTTTGTTTTCATCATTGGTGGTTTTAAGGAACAGACATAATGCTTCATTTTTCAGTAAATTGCAGTTTCACTTTTTAAGTTCATACTGATAAAAGAATAGACTATGAAATTAATAAAAAAGTATGGTTGCAGTTCTCCACCCTCCCATGAAAGTGGAGTTCCCCATAGGAAGAGCTTGAGTGCTGTCTACAAGAAGGATGCTCAGTCTCCAATTTCTCACACATTTTCCAGACCCCAAAGGATAATACCCCAGATTTTCGGTGGCTTTCCCAGGGCACACCGGGCAGGCACAGCATGCAGCCCCCACAAGAACAGGGTGAAATATTGCTCCTTCCAGAACCCGAGACAAAGGGAAAATTAGCCTTCCTCAGCTGCTCTTGTCCCAGCACTTGGTTTTATCAAGGACTTCTGCACACAGGCACCGAAAGTGAAGCATTCATCATTATGCAGTAGGCAGGTCAAGAAAAGGAAGGCAGAGTAGCTGGTCATCTTTCACATATCATCTCACAGCAAGAGCACCTTGTGCTTCGTTGCACTCATCTCACCACTGCACAAGACCCCAACAGGCTGGAAGGACAAAGTCAAGGTCTTCAAAGCCTGGGCTGGATTATTTCCATGCAACCACTCATAGTCATGTTTGATATAACAAATGGGTTCATCTAGGAAAACTGAAAGAGTAGATGCATGCAACATCTTTCCCAGCCTCCCAGGAAGCCACTATCATGCACTGCAGGGCTCAACCCTAGTGAGGAGGTCAGCAGTGTATCCCTACAGATATGACTCCCAGAATGCAGAGTCAGGGCTTTCATGGATTCAAAGCTGGGCTTCTCTCTAAGAGATGTCCTGGATCCCCTGGGCCTATTAACTCCCTCAGCTCCATGGACACAAAATCATGGTGACTCCCTGTGCTGAGGGTAAACCCACACTCTTTCTAAATCACAGTGGCCAGAATGCTTTCAAAAGTTGACCTGAGGATATGACAAGTGGTGTTCTTTGATTATGCAGATGACTGCTCATGAACGTGTTTGAGATGCAGCAGGTAAAATGTGAAAGTTGGAGTGACCACAGCAATATTCTTAGAAACCCATCTCTGTCACCTTGTATCCCAGCATTAAATTCCCCTTCTCCAGTAGGATTCAGACACAAAGAGATTTTCCTTGTCAGATCTTTCTCAGAAACTCCTTTGTACCAGCTTCTAAGGGCTGTTCAAACCTCCCTGAGGATCCTCTACACTGTGCTGTTTCAAAACAGGATCTGCTACTTACAGATGGTTTTAGAGGGATTTTCCTTAGGCAGACCATAGCCACAGCATGTGAAAAGGTGTTTGACTTCACTATGATTTGCAAGAGAAATACTTTCAAAGATGAAAGGCTGGTGAAAGTTTCACAGGGCTCAAAATCTCATTTAAATCTACTGTCAAGACCTGGGGTTGTAATGAGGCTTCCCAGTAATATTAATTTGTAAAAATATGCATACTTTCCCATCGTCTCTGCTTCAAATTCTGCAGATATCTCACAATGACCAAACAGGAGGTCACAATAATGGAACTGCAAACTGTGAAGAATGGCATTCAGTTCTCAAAGCTACAAGCAGGGAAGTGAACCCACCAGGGTTGCAGTATGCTGGGTCACCCAATGATATTTTTAAGCATCCAAAGCACAGGCACTTGAGCTGGATTCCAGGAAAGGGTGTGAATGTGTTGTGGGTCCCCCACCAAGTGGAGGTCAATCAGGTTTGGAAAACCACACGAATACTTCCCAAGGGAACTAGCAGGCAAAGGAAAGAGCCCCCAAGAGACCCTAAATTCCGTGCAAGTGCCTGCAGGGCTCTGAGCATGCTGGTAGAAGCAATTGCTTCAAGAGAAGAGGCCACGTGAAGTGCAGTGCAATGTCATTCAGGGGAGATGGACAAGGGATGGAAGCCCACTGAGTTCAACAGAATGGAGGCTGACAAGGTGTGAGGCACCAAGAAGAATGTTGGAACATCACTGGTGGGTGGGAGGTGAAGAGGGAGATATTTCAGAAAGAAAAATACATTGGGGAAACAAACAGTGGAAACAGTATCTGTAAGGATTTCTAAGTTTGGAAATGCAGTGCAAAGGACTCAGGATGAAAGGGTAAGATTGAGGCTTCAGAGAACTCAACCATTTTCCAGAAAATGACATCCATTAGAGGCTGCAGCTGCTGCTCCACCCCTGGAGATGGCCTTTTCTGGTAAGGCTTCTGTCCCATTTTAATGCACAGAATGAAGGCTCCAACCTTCTTTATGCTTCCATCAAGGGGTAAAAATGACTTGAAAACCATAATCACTAAAAATTCGACTTCCTATGATTAAAGGGGAAAGAGAAGCAGATTTGTAACATCAGCCCTTAAAGGAGCCCTAAGTGCTGAGAATGAGCAAAGAGTAATTATCACAGCTCAGGGTGCTTTGCTACAAAGTCAAGACTAACGTCACAACTCTAGGACAAATATCACTCCACAGTTCAACAGCCTCACCTAACACATCTGCCCTGAGTTGTTCTGTAGCTCCAAGTCAATTACCCTTGGAACATTTTAAAATAAATGTTAAACTTTTTTCAGAATTACTGAAATGTAAGAGGATGCAAATTGCAGGTTTGTGGAGCCAGACTTGAATTATGTGATGTTTGCCATCTCTGTATTTTTTGCTTCTTAAAGTTACAGGTGGCTTTTTATCTTTAAATAAATTCTTGCCTATCAGTACACATTGTGTATGCATGTTAAAATATACTACACCATGTACACATACTGTGTGCATAATTATTTCATGTTAGTCAAAGTGAAAAATCTGAGAAAAATGCTAACTACCTGATTTCATCACTATACATAGGTACTCAATAAGCACACTGTGCCCCATACAAAAGTACAGTTTAATTAAGGAAGCAGAGATAGTCTTACTTGAAACAAATAGAATCATGGTCCAAGGAAAATATTCCCCGTTTCAATTTCCTAAGGTATTACTTATCATTACATGGCTTGCAAAAGTTTTATGAATCTGAATTTAAAAAAAGAACTTCTCTATAGGGTGGAGTGATATTAATGTCCAGTCATTATTAACAAAATAAATAACTCATAGAGATGAGTACAAATAAAATCTATCCAGGGTGGCTGTCATCCTTGTCTAAATTAATTGTTCAAACAATTCATCAACACAACACATTATTTTTGTATTTGTAGTCACTAAATGAGGCAGATATCCTTGGCAGCAAACTCCTACACTTACCAGGAAAGAGCTGCAGCCCTTTAGAAGACTGACTTGCATCCAAAGTGGGTCTTTCTTTTTGTTTCAGCTAAAACTCTTGGGAGAAACTGAAGAGGAACCCGCTGACATCACCAAGTCATTCTGAATCATCCTTCTGGGAATCCTAGAGTAAACTCTGATCACTCTAATCTTGAATTCCCCAGATCTGGGTCCTTCATCTTTCTTTCATGATCATGTGATCTATGCCTTGAACTGAGTG
Organism: Fukomys damarensis; assembly: GCF_012274545.1. Classification (NCBI taxonomy): domain Eukaryota; kingdom Metazoa; phylum Chordata; class Mammalia; order Rodentia; family Bathyergidae; genus Fukomys; species Fukomys damarensis. The sequence goes on along the minus strand of NW_022900921.1, from coordinate 48,911,100 downwards.
TGCTTAGGAATGTGCCTGTCACTATGTGAGCTCTCCGGTGTAAGTTTGTGTAGGCTCCCCAAGAGAATCTCTACACTTTTTGCATTTGGGAGCAAATTGCCTCATATATAACCCTAGTGCTCTCCTTACCTGCTGCAAGCAATAAACCTGTCTCCATTCTTTTATCTCCTGACTGTGCTTTTTGGCTTTGCACTTGCCAAGATGGGAGCCTTTGGCATTGGTCATGTATTCATGAGACAGCTGAGAATTTTCCAGACATTCCCTTGATGAGACTATCAACCGTACATATCATGATCAAAGTCTTATTAATTGACAACCTAAATTGGAGAATTTCAGTTTGTTTTGAATCTTACTTTTTTTTAATGAAAAGGATATCTGCTAGTTGAGTATGGTGGTACAAGACCTTGTCTCAAAAGAATAAAGGGGAATGGGATTGTGACCCACTGGTAGAGAACTTGCCCAGCATTCGTGAGACCCCAGGTTCATGAGGCCCCATCAAGGCAAAGAATTTCTTTTCTGACAATTGCATAAATATATCTGCTGCTAACTGTGGTCGGAAAAGCCTGTGCCCTCAGGTGCTAGGTAACTCACCTATGTTCTGTTGTGAGTGAAGGGTCTCAGGGGTGCACTTGTGGTAGGCAGAGGGCAAATTTACCTCCTTCTCAATCCTTGAGATTTTGATCCCACCCCCAGGACTTGGTCTTCTCTACTTATTTTCATTTCATCAGTAGAGTCCTGCAAACTGGGAAAATAATTTCAACATTTCCAACCTCCATGTCATCCCCTTCCTCTAACTGTGGGAAATGCAGATAGTGTGTCGAAGTGGCGCAATCAGAGAAAACATCCACATCCCCTTGCTTTATTTTGCTAGGAATACTGGTGTACAGTACTAAAATATTTTAGTAGAGTGTTTATCCTTCTCTTTATTAATTTAAAAACAGAAAGCCATGAAGAAGTTACAGTATTGAGATTTGTAAGAAATATGGATTCCAAGGTTGTAGGTATTTTTCAAAACATGCTGCCTTTTTTGTTCTGTCTTGCTATTTATTTTATGCAGCATTTCCTGTATCAAACTGCATACAACTTTCCAAAGACAGGAGAATGAATGAAAGACAGTCCATTGCCTGACTTGGGAGTGATATTCTCCTCTTGATTTTATGACAAGTAAATAATAAAAGCACAGGCAAAGAGAAAAGACAGCGATTGAAAAGCTGGAGAGAAACTCCAGGGAAGAAAGAATGTCAGTCCAAGCCCTCAGGATTTCAGAGACACAGGATGTCTTTCTACTTTTGTGGCACCAGTTGTCATATCCTCACATTCATTTTCTACTTTTCCTCTTAGGTTCTTCTATCTTTCTTTCTCGGTTCACCAGGCTGACTTTGACATTTTTGTTGATCTTTTTAATCACTTATTTTAACTAATTTATTTTTTATTTTTGTTTATGTTATAATATTTATAATATTCTTCCTTTCAGCTTAGGTTTTAGTTTGCTTTTCTTTTTATACTTCCTTGGGATGTAAGTTTAGGCTGCTGATCTAAGATCTTTCTTCTTTTTAAGTGTCACCATATATAGTACCTGTACAAAATTCCCTGAACCCTGATTTCACTGCACTGCATACATTTTGTTATGTTATGTCTTTGTTTTACTTTGTCATAGAATATTTTCTAATTTACCAGTGCTTTATTTTCTGTAACTTATTGGTTGTTTCAGAATGTGTTATCTGATTTCCAAATTTTGGTGAATTTTCTAGTTTTCCTTCTGCTACTGAGTCTTAGCTTCCTTCCACCATGATTATATAAGATAGTCTCTGTGCCATATTTTGGATATTAAATGCCCCTAAAGGCCCATTTGTAGAACCTTTAGGTGGGGCCTAATCGGAGGAAGTGAGATCATTGGGGTGTAGTCTTGATCTCGGCCCCTCCCCTTCCTCTGTGAGTTTTGCTGATAACTCTATCATGTGCTGTCTGACAAGATGAGCTGCCTCATTTCAGGCCCAGAGTATGGTGGCCACCAACCATGGACTGAAACCTCCAAGGCTATGAACCAAAATAAACCTTTCTTTTTTATAAGTTTATTATCTCTGATATTTTGTCACAGTGATGGAAAGCTAGCACATTCTATTACTTTAATCTTTTAAAGAGCATTAAAATTTCTTTTGTAAATTAATTGAGATCAATCCTGGATAATGTATTTTAAAAACAATGTTCATTCTGTTGCTGATACAGTGTTCTCTATGTGGCTTTTATCCAATTAGTCTACAGTGTTGTTCGAATCCCATTTCCTTATTAATCTCTTATCTGGTTGCTCTATGGATTATGGAGAGTTGAGTATGGAGGTCTCCTGCTATCACATTTTGCCTATTTCTCCCTTCAATTCTGCTGATGGTTCCCTCATAGTATTTAGAGGTTCTAATATTTAGTACATAAATATCCATTACGAGAGTTGTACCTCCAGCCATAATGGAGCAAATTTTTCTTAACCCAAGCCTCGTAAAGAGCAAAACTAAATTAACATGAGCCCCTCCACACACACTTGATAAAAGAAAAAAAATCTGCACAGCAGAAAATCTTTTGGACCAAGGCTGAGAAGACAAGTGGTGCTGCTTTCCTCATATCATTTGTCAGTTCTAGAAGAATACCTGAATGCACTGCACAGCAAAGCTGTCACCAGGAAATGACAACAGCTTGGGCTCAAGATGTTCCAACAAGGTAATTTCCACATTCGAGACTTACAGCTGGGACAATGAAAGGAGATACCCTGGAGAAAGAGAGAGGCAAACATAAAACCACCCCGGCCCACCCACTGCTAGGGATTAGAGCCACTCAGTCTTCTTGAGTCCTCACTGAATTGAGAAGAGTTGGTATTTCTAGACAAAGAGCTAAAATAACTACTAGAAGCAAAATTAAAAATTCTCCACTGGAAATAAGGTAGCTCAGAAGCTCAAATTCTCCCAAGAATTCTCACATAGAAAGTCTTAGTTAATATGCTTAAAGAATTAAAAAAAAAAAAAAAACCAAAGTGATGTACTTGGTCAGCAGTTGAAACTATAAGAAAAGTCAAAAGAAATTCCAGAACTGAAAAAATTTAAAAAATGAGAATTTAAATAATTCATTTGTTGGGTCCAAAATCGGATCAAATATATCTCAAGTGTGAAAAGTTTGCAGTATCTGTGGTGGGATCCCAAAAGGAAAGGAAAAAAATGAATGAACCAAGGCAATGCTAAAGAAGTTAATGACCAGAATTTTCTGAATCTGATCAAGATAGCAAGCAATAAATTCAAACATTTCTGCTAATTCCAAGTAAGATAAATAGATGCATGCACACACAACACACACATACACATGTGCATATTTACAAATAGCTATACTTAGAAGTGAATTCTAGTACAGTTGTTGAAAACCAAAAGAAAAAGAGAAAAATGTAAAAGCATCTAATCAAAGAGACACTCTCTTTCTAATCCACAGCAATAAGACATATGTCTGACTTCTCAACATAAAGACAGGAAACAACATTAAATAGATGACACTAAATATATTTAAACTGCTTAGAAAGCTAGATGACAATCTGGAATGTCTCTGAAACTAAAAATGGAATAGGAACATTTTTAGACAAACCAAATGCAGAATAATTTGTCACTAGCAGAACTGGCTACATTTATGATAACCCTCAGATGTGGAAAATGTCCCCAGATTGAAGCTCAAAGAGACAAGGAGATCTATAATTCCTCCATACTGGTGAAACCCTACGTGCATGTTAGGAAACACAACTATGAGAATGCACAGGGATTTATATGGCAAAGAAAGTAAAGCAAAGAAATAAAAGTTGATGTTAAAGAATTAATTTGGTTTAGTTTATGAAGGTCCTCATGTTGTTCGAAATGTGATAAAGTATATATGGTAGCCCCTAGGGTAACAGTAAAAGCATAGGTAATGAACAGGTCAATAGGACTAGAAAGAAGAAAAACAGAATGATTGAAAACATGCCTAAAAAATTCAAAAGGGGACAAAGAGTGAGCAAAATGAAATATTGAACAGGTAGAATGAATAGAACATAGAAAGATGGGAGATTTAAAATCAAACCATTTTATTCAATTTAAATTCAGTGAAAATTCCCAGCACAGGACAAATCTGGGAAATGCATCCTGGCTTCCGCTCTCATGGCCTACAACCCAGTGAGGACAGTTCACTGTATGAAAAAGTCATAATGTAGTGGAAGCTGCTTCTCTCAGAAGTGAGAGGCCCACAGCTCTGGGACAAAGCACTCTCAGGGAGCTGAGGACCTGGCTCCTCTCTCTGGCTCCACTCACTAACCTGACCTGGCCAGCAGCTGTGGACTTGGGCTGGGCTCCCAGGGGCAGCTGCTCCTGAGCAGCCAGCAGAAAGCTGGTGTGGCTGAAACCAAGTAAATGCTAAAACAAGAAGGAGCCTTACCAGGGAAAAAAAGGATGTTTTATAATGGTTAAATCCGTACAAAGGCAAAAGGAAATTCTAAATTTGTAGGCTCTTTGTCTTATACCCTCAAAATGTATTCCATAAATATTCACAGAATGGGAATTTTCTCCACTTATCTCCTAGTACATAGCAAAATACATAGAGAAAAAAGTCAACAGGTATAAAACAGACTTGAAGTGCACCATTAGCCAAGCCAACTTGATTGATACAAATAGAATTTTGTATGCAGCTACCATGAAATACACATTTTTTTCAATTGTGCATGAAACATTTAGTGAAATTGGCCATATGCTGCATCATAAAGCAAGCTTCATAAAATTTTAAAGCTTTGTACATTACAGAATAAAATCTCTGACTGCAGTAACAATAATAAGATTAATAAAAAATTAATAGCAAAATTGATAAGAAAAATCCTGTTTCAGAGGATAAATTACAGCCATTTAAAATAATTCACAGGTCAAACAATATCAGAATTTAAATAAGAAAATATTTTCATGTGAATTATACTAAAAGTAGGATAATACTTAAATAGTATTGTGCAAAGTTGTGTTTAGAAAGAAATACTTGGCTTAAAATGTATAAATTAGAAAGAAAGAAGGTCATAAAAAATCACTTCTTGGCCTTTTGGCTAAGATCAAGTGAAGACCACAAATTGCCTTATGGATACAGCTCAAAAATCTACCAAAACAAACAGACACAAAGCAAATTACTTCACATTAAAAATAAAAATATTAAAAGGAAGTGATCGGGCCAGGATTTAGCTCAGTGGTTCTGCTGCCTGCTTTGCAAGTGCAAGGACCTAAGTTCAATCCCTGGCACCAGAAAAAAAAAAAAAAAAAAAAAAAAAAAAAAGAAATGCTAAAGATTAGATCAAATTGTAACAAAAGAAAAAGTACCAAATATATAATAATGAAGGGCAAAATAAAATATTTGTAGGGACTAATAAAATTGAAAACCCATTGGTAAGTCTGAGCAAGAATAAATGAGAGAAGAAAAAGTTACTAATACGGGGTACATGTCCTACAAAATGTCTCTCTTTCACCATTTTAAAAACATTTGTTCTTTTCATTGGTAGGACTGTAGTAAAAGTGCATAACAATGACAGTTCTCATGGGAATTGGTACATGAAACTGGTCAGACGTTTCAGATCTTAAAATACAACAAAATGACAATATGAAGAACTCTGATTTCATAAAATAATTATGATCTCATGAAATAGTAAATAAAATCTCAGGATTTAAAGTAAAACCATTTATTAAAATCTAAAAAATATTCTATGAAAGAAATTGAATAAATGTTATACATTTTCATCAATAAAACTATAAACTCAGTTGAAAGTGTTAAATTTCTTTTTTTCCCCCCATTAGGTTCATTAGTACATTTAAAGCAGACAATACAGTTACATTTATCATTGGGATATAGTAACTTTATGTGATATTCCAGGGTTCTTATATTTTCCCCATTTGCCTGCCCTCCCTTCACCCACTTCACCCTTCCCTGTTTACAAAGACTTTGTTTCCATTTTTCTCCTTTTTTCACATTTTTCTTTTCCCTTATTTCCTTTCCCCTTCCCTTTCTACTTCCTCTTTAAACATTTTCTTCCTATTTCACACTATCAATTATACCACTTGAACCTTATTTACACTTTTAGTTTTTCACACCAGAGAAACTATTTGGTATTTACACGTGTGATTTATTTCACTTAGGAGTATATCTTCAATATGTATCCATTTTCCTATGAATGATTCTATTTTCTCATTCTTTATGGCTGAGTAATATTCCATTTTACAGAAAAACCACATCTTCTTTATCAAGTCTTCAACTGATGGGCATTTGGGTTGTTTCCAAGTTTTATCTACTATAAGCTGTGCCACTATAAACATGAGTGCACATATATCACTGTGGTATGAGTCTTTTGGAATGATACTCAGCAGAGGGATACTTGGGTTAAGTGAAACTTCTAATCCTAGTTCTTTGGGGTATCTCCATATTGATTTCCACAGTGGTTGCACCAGTCTGCACTCCCGCCAACAATGAAGAAGGGTTCCTTTCTCCCAACAGCCCCACCAGCATTTGTTATTGGTTGATAGCAGCCATTCCTTCTGGATTAAGGTGGAAACTCAGTGTTGTTTTCATGTGCATCTCTTGAATGACCAGTGATGTTGAACATTTTTCCATATATTTCTTTTCTGCTTTTACATGTTTCTCTGAGAAATGTCTGTTCATTTCACATGCCCATTTTTTAATCAGGTCTTTGTATTTGGGGGGTCTGGTTTTTTGAGTTCTTTATATAGTCTAGATAGTACTTCTTTGTCTGAGGAGTAGCTGGTAAAATTTTCCCCCACATTGTAGGTTGTCTCTTAGCTCTGTTGGTGGTTTCTCTTGCACTGCAAAAAACTTTTTAATACAATGAGATCCCAATTGTTGATTCTTTGTGCAAGTTCTCATGCTGCTGAGGATTTGTTCATAAAGTCTTTTGCTGTGCCATTGTCTTCAAAATATCTACCTAATTTATTTTTTCAGTAAGTTTAGTGTTTCTGTTTTAATATTTAAATCTTTAATCCACTTGAATTTGAGTTTAGTGAGTGGTGAAAGATAGGGGTCTAGTTTTAGTCTTTGGAAAACTGAAATCCAGTTTTTCCAACACCATTTAATAAAGAGGCTATCTTTCCTCCAGTGAGGATGGTTGGCTCCTTTATCAAAGATGAGATGTCTGGTATTGTTTCTGCATCTTCTAACCTATTCCATTGATCCTTGCATCTGTTTCTTTGCCAGTACCATGTTGTCTTTATCACAGTGGCTTTGTAATACAGTTTCAAGTTGGGAACTTTGATATCCCCTACCATGTCTCTGTTGCCTAGAATGACTCTTGCTATTCTAGGTCTATCCTGGTTCCAAATTAATTTTTGGATTGTTTTCTCTAGTTCTGTGAAATATACTGTTGGGACTTCAATTGGGATTGCACTGAATCTGTATAGCAGTTTTGGAAGTATGGCCATTTTCACTATGTTGATTGTTCCTGCCCAGGAGCAAGGGATGTCTTTCCATTTTCTTATATTCTCTCCTTGTCTCTTTTTTCAGTGTTGTAATTCTCAATGTAGAGGTCTTTTGTTGCCTTTGTAAGATTGATTCCTAGATATTTCATTTTTTTGGATGCTATTATGATAGGAATTGTTGCTCTAATTTCTCTCTCAGTAAGTCTTTTATTTGTATACAAGAAAGCTATTGATTTTTGAGTGTTGACCTTATATCCAGCTACTCTACTGAATCTGTCAATTAAATCTAGAAGCCTTCTGGCAGAATTTTTCAGGTTTTCTATGCATAGCATCATATCATCAGCAAATAGTGACAGTTTAACTTCTTCCTTTCCTATTTTTATTCCTTTCATTTCTTTTTCTTGTCTAATTGCTATGCTAACAATTCTAGAACTATACTAAACAGGAGTAGTGATAGTGGACATCCTTGTCATGTTCCTGATTGTAGTGTGAAGGTTTTCAGTTTTTGACCATTTAGTATGATATTGGCTGTTGGTTTTTCATAGATAGCCTTTATCAGGTTGAGATGAAGACCATCTATTTCAATTCTCTGTAGGGTTTTTTAAATCATGAATGGTATTGAATTTTGTTGAATGCTTTTTCTGCATCTATTGAAATAATCGTATGGTTTTTGTCCTTGATTCTGCTAATAAAGTTTTATTACATTTATTGATTTATGTATGTTGAATCATCCTTGGATCCCTTGGATAAATCCAATGTGGTCAGGGTGTATGATCTTCTTGATGATCTTCTGTATTCTGTTTGTCAGTATCTTATTGAGGATCTTTGCATCTATGTTCATTAGGGAGATTGGCCTGTAGTTCCCTTTTTTGGTTGGGTCTTTCCCTGGTTTTGGAATCAAAGTAATACTAGCTTTCAGGACTGAAATTGGAAATATTGCTTCCCTTTCAATTTCATTGAAGAGTTTAAAGAGTAGTGGCAGTAGTTCTTCTCTAAATGTATTGTAGAATTCAGTAATGAAGCCAACAGGGCCTGGGCTTTTCTTTGTTGATAATGTTTTCATTACATCTGCAATTTCATTGAATGCAACTGGGTGTTTATGAGGGAAATTCATAGCAATAAATGCCCATACTAGGAAAAACAGAGAGAAATGAAGTAAACAAACTAATGCTTAACCTTAAGCTCCTAGAAAGATAAGAGTAAGACAAACTGAAAGCTCATACAAGGGAGGAAATTATGAAGATCAGAGCAGAAATTAATGCAATGGAGACTAAGAGAATGATACAAAAAATCAATAAATTGAAGAGTTGTTTTTTTGAAAGAATAAGTAAAATTGATAAACCCTCAGCCAACCTTATCAAAAAAAAGGAAAGAAAAGGTTCAAATTTATGCAATTAGGAATGAAAAAGTTGAAGTCACAAAGGTCCACCAGAAATCCAGAGGATCGTCAACTACTTTAAAAACCTGAACTCTAATAAAATGGAAAATACAGAAGAAATGGACATATTCCTAGAATATGAACTTCCAAAGCTGAATGAAGAAGGTATAGTGTTAAAAATCATCAACATTTTAAGGCTTATCCCACCTTAATACAAAATATGAGGTCTCATTTCTCAACTGACTGCTTCAGCATGAATTTGGTATGTACCCCTGATGAGATAATCGTATGTTAAGAATGTCTAAATTCAGGCCAACTTTTCTAAGAACTATACAAAATTTCCTAATGAAAATATTAACAAAATAATAATATTATAATGTAAAAAACAGCTAATTTAGATGGGTCAAAGGCAAAACTACTTAAAGATTTATGCGCATTCTTTGTGATTCCAGAATTAAACAACACTTCATTTCATAAACTGGAATGCATATCCCAGTGACCTGAGGGACTGACTTCACAGACAGAGAAAATGTGAAAAGAGCAGAAACAAAGAACAAAGAGCATATTGGCCATTTCAAGATGATTGTGTAACTCAGGTACAAGGGAATAGAACAACAACAGAAAGATAATTGGTTAAAGTTAGTGTGCATTCACAAATACATGAATTAAAGCAGATGAAACTTCATTATTGTGTTCATTGAAATAGGTCTGTTTTGGAAATTGGCTGTTATCTCTCTAATCTCTTTTCTCAGATGATCAGGTAAAAATTTAGCTTCAGTTTGCTGACATAAAAATTTACTATTATGAGTGACTCCATTTTTATTTTTATTCCAGTCTGTTGGGATTTGGTATAGAAGCTAAAATCAGAACTACAGTCTCTGTTCATTTTTATTTAATATGTGTACTCCTCAAGTACAAGGTTGAAAAACAAAAACTATAATTTGCTATGCACTAGCATTGCAAAGGAAAAAAATAATATAGTCATTGCAATAGATGCAGAAAAACTAAGTATTGGGAGTTTTCTGAATTTGTTAAGAGTTCCATATAAAAACTGTACAGCACACATTTACTTGATGGTGACGTTTTGAAATCTTTACTTCCAAAGTAGGAATAAGAGACTGTCAGCCAACCGCACAGTCAGCATCCCAACATTGAGAAAAGAAAGAACGGGAGATGATGTTTGTAATGCAAGATATGTGATTACCATTTTTTTTTTTGCAGATTGAATCTGTGTATACAATAATTCCAAGAGAATTTATGTTAGGATTCCAAGTGCTATATAAGAGGTCACTATATTTTTAAAAATCCATAAAGAATTGGTTAGAACAGAGAAGTTTTTACAGACATAATATACAACAATATCAAAGCTCATATTCTTGGCTGGGCATGGTGGCACACGCCTGTAATCCCAGCACTTGGGAGGCTGAGGCAGGAGGATCGCTGTGAGTTTGAGACCAGCCTGGGCTACATAGTGAGTTCCAGGTCAGTCTCAACTACATAGTGAGACCCTGTCTCAAAAACAAAAACAAACAAACAAACAAACACTATTATTCTCTCAGGAATAAAGCCAGTGAAGGACATGGAAGTTTGTTTTATTGTGTTTTTTTTTTAAACAGAAAAGAAACATAAAATATTGTTAAATAGATAGAATGATCATCCATGCTTATAAATTTGAAAACTAGTGAAAGTCTTTAATCCCAGCACTCCGGAGGCTGAGGCAGGATTGCTGTGAGTTCGAGATCAGCCTGGGCTACATAGTGAGTTCCAGATCAGTCTCAAGTACATAGTGAGACCCTGTCTCAAAACAAAAAAAACAAAAAAAAATTTTTTGAAAACCAAATATTATAAAAAGGTCAGTCTTCTCCAGTGATATAGATTCATTTCACTATAAGTACAGTGCCATTGAGGAGTCTTCCTTTCTTCTTCTTTCTTTCTTTCTTTCTTTCTTTCTTTCTTTCTTTCTTTCCTTTATCCCTCTCTCTCTTTCCTTCCTTCGTTTCTTTCAGTGACAAATGAATTCTAAAATTTAGATGAAATGAAAAGACCAAAAGTCCTGTTTTGGCCTTCTCTTTTATTACAGAACCCTAACCTAACTATGCTAATATCTTATTGTTAGATTCCTAAATATAAAATAAACTAATGTATAAATGTATACCCAAAGGACAGACAAAGTGTGCCTATGGCTACATTATGCACAGACAATTAATGCTGGTGGTGGTGTAACAGGACACTTGATGAATCCTCCACTGTAGGACAGGACATAGCAGCTAAGATAAATAGATTTCCCCTTCACAAAACAATATGGATACATCTCACCAATATACTGTTCAGTAAAGAAAACAATTTACAAAGAATATTGCAAGTGAATACACTTATGATCCCTCTAGAATTCATATGTTGAAATCTTTGACCCAAGACAATGGTACCAGGATATAGGACCTTGGGAATGGATTAGGTTTTGGGCTCGATCTTCATGAATGGGATCTGGGACCTTACTGAGCAGACCCAGAGCTCTGCCTGGCTTATCCACCAAGTGAGGGCACAGTGGGAAGATGTCTCTGAACCAGGAAGCAGGTCCTCTCCAAATCCGATTCTAGACTTCCAGCCTCCAGAAATGTAATAAGTTTCTGCTGTTTATAAGCCACTCAGCCTATGGTATTTTCTTACAGCCATCTGCACTGCCACAAAAATATAAAGTTGGATTCCATTATTTTAAAAATTCAAAACAGCAGCAGGAGCAGTTCATCTATGTAGTTAAATATTAGGACATTTCTGCATTTGGAGAACTGGTTGAGTAGGAGTCAAAAGAGTACATACGGAGGCATTGCTATCCTGCAAGGCATTGGTGGGTGAGGTGGTGATGCAGAGGTTGGCAATCTGGGCAGAAAAGAATTAACCAAGATCAGAATAAAGATACAGACAAGAGTTTATTTAGGGGTCAGTGGGCAGGATAAAAGGACACCTAGGCATGGTAGCAGGGAGAGTGTTGCTCTTAAAGAGAAAAATGTGGGCTGGACAGATGGAGTGACTTGGGAACAAGGATATAGAAAGGGATGTAAGGGAGGAAAGGACCATGGGACATTTGTCTCCTTTGGGCCAAGGACATAGGTCACCCTTAGGAGAGGACAGGGAAGGACTTTGAGGCAACACAGTGGTCACACTCATTACAGGAAGTGGCTATGCTGTTGTCAGTTTCTGAAACAGCTCATTTGGAAGTGGAGGTCAGGACATGACTCTGACACAGGGTCACTTATAGGCTGAGATGGCCTCTCCTCAGCTCTTTACAACCCCACAGTTATTTTATTTCTTGTTGTGTGTGAGACCTTGTGACTGAGTTCACTTATTTTCTCTATAATAAAGTGTCCAAAATACAAAGTAAGTGCAATCTACTACATTTTATGTTGTTTAGATAACAAAGTTAGATTTGGGGGGTTTTAGTTTCTCTTGATAATGCAAACACCACTCACTTGGGCTCAGAGTCCTCATCTATATGATCACCATGAGCACATAGTTTCCAAGGGTTCACTCAAGGATGAAGCTGAATTAAGGAATTTGGGGACATGGAGAGATATGAAAAACATAATACATAAATGCGAAGGGGCACAGTGGAATACATCTAGGGAAAAGGGGAAGGAAATAAGGACACTGTCTAGTGCTAATATAAAGGGGGTGGACTGATTTCTGTCATTGCATTACTTTTCTTTTGCTGATTCCTTTATGTTTCCCTTTGTTTAGCTATGTACCCTACTTAATTGCACATTCCTTGGACTCACGGCACTTAGTTGTTGTCTGCAGCTCCCACACAGGTCCTGAATGGTGTGGAGAGCAGAACATCACAGGACAGAAAACTCCCGGAGTTTGTGGGAATAATGGGGCAGGGCCTGCTTTGGTTCCACCATTTGCTCACTCTTCTTCCCTGGGTCTCACCAGTGCAACCTGCAGCTCCCTGAGGCAAGGCTCTTCCACCAGCCAGTTACTGGTCCCTCACCAGTGCTGTGCTCTTGCTCCTTACTTAACCCAGGGTCTGTTGTGCTGGCTCAGTCTCTGTTTTCTGAGTGTCTCTCTGGCTTTCCATTTCTCTGCTTACCTAACCTGGGAATATCTTGTTTGCTGGGCTCCTTCTTGCATATTAGAGGGAAATGGGTCAGTAATCTACCACAGGGGTCTGACTACCACTTCAGCAGTGGCTCCTAGCTTGAGATGTTAGACCCACTCCCAAGGAGGTGGCATGTTCACTAGACCTTTGGTGTAGAGGGCCATGGTCCATAGGAGACCTAGCTTCCCTTTCTAAACTCCCTGATGCCAGACTCAATCTGGAAGACCTCCCCTTCAGATTGAGCCCCTGTGTCTGACTTTGCCTGATTCCCTCATTTCTGGGCAGCTGTGTGTCCTTGGCCTCTGTTCAACCATGATAGATCCTTTATCATGTGAGTTAAGGTGAAATGTGTGATGGCCTAGCATATGGTATGTGTCTAAAGAAATACATATAAGTAAATTAATGAAAATGATCTCATCTCTCTCCTCTTTACTGTAATTGTGATTGTTTGATACCATTAGTTTAAATTGTGCTCAAAGATCTGTGGCCTGTATCACATTCAATGAATTTTTAAGAGAAAAATCTTAAATCTTATTATCTATCTGGAAACCCAGCAGAAGAAATAAACTTCTATAATTAGTGTAGGTAAAAATGGTTATTAATAGCATGTCCCAAATTCATTGTGCAGTCAAAAACATTGCTTGCTTTAGCTGTCTTTCAGCTTTGTCATTTCATGCTTGAACAATATGGAAAAAGAATGTCTTTAATTACCTGCCGTATCAAGGTTAATGGATACAAAACAGCAAATTCCTTCTCCTGGAAGTTTTCAAAATTTACCTATTGTTGTCAACTCAATATTAAATAATTAAACTTTCTTGTCAATTTAGGAAACTAAAGTCAGAGATTGGAGTGGGGGATAGTTTTGTGGCCAGCAACCATTTATAATATTACAGTAAATCAATTCTGAAAAGTTGGCTTGCAGTTCTATATATAGGTTTGCTTACACAAATTAATATTTATCGTCTAATGACATCCAAATTTGACTGTGTGCTCTATGTTTTTATTATCTTTATGTGGAAACCCTACCTATGTAATGATCATAAGCACACATAGAGTTGCAATAATAAAATAACACTGTGCAAAGTGTCTGACTGAAGAAAGATTTTATTGCTTTCTTATTGTTGCAAACTATTTATTGCCACTAAAGAACACATATCTACTTATTTAAGAAACAAAAGTTTGAGTGACTTATTTAAAACATTTTAATAAATACTCAGATGAAAAGCTTGTCAAAAGGTTATTTGTGGACCCCTGCTAATTCTTGAACCATTTGTTACTGCATCTAGGTTCATATGGCAGTAAAGCTGGTGGCAAACCCACCACACCAGTAGGTGAGTTGTCCATTTTGGTCTCCCATTCACGGTGAGGCTTTCCTCATGAAGGAAGCACTATGTTGACTGTGTTGTGGCCAAGCTCTTTACCCACAGAGGAGCTAGGATCAAAGACTTTAGGGACCAGCTGCTACTCTGCTCAATGGCATTACTTAGAGGAACTCAACAGGCAGAATTTCTTTGTAAGGATTCCTTCATGGTGTGAGTTATGCATTTACTATTCATGGACTCCGTATGTAAAGCCTGATGGATGGGATGTATCTGTAACAATCATTGATGTTGTAAAACCTTATCCTTGACTCTAGAGTACATCATGAAAATGATATAAGGATCATACTAACACAAGATGGAACAGATATCAGCAAATCCATTGGGCAAGCATTAGTCTATTGTTGTTAATCAAGGCTTCATTAAGTAATGCAGCCTGACTACCTCTCCTAATATAAAAATAATGATAAAAATTTAAAGGATTATTTCATGAAGTAGAGCTTGGTGAGCACTCACTGTGAGTCAGTTTGCCCTTGCTTTCCTGGATAAATCTTCTGCCCAAAATGCAAGTTTATTTTGCTCACACATGGTCAGAAGTCCAGGCATATTACATCATAATAAGAAATTTCAAGAATCATACTAGACTTAGAGAATGAGTTCAAATGAAATTGACAGCAAGAATGTAAAATGACTGTAGTTAATGAATTGCTTAGTTGTTACTCTCTGTTTTGCTCCCCAACTAGCATTTAATCCTGACATTGGCACAAAGGAATCGTCTAAACCTAACAAATGCAAGGAAATCAAAGGAGTTACCTGGTCACCAGATTTCACTCTATCACCAATGTTCATCTGTGAGGATGGGAATGTGAGTAATGGCAGGGTTATTGTAGGTTACATTAGGAAACCAGGTGACAGTGGCATTCAGATTGTCAAGCATTTCACAGGATTCCCTGACACCTTACGGGAAGACAGTGCTATGAATAGCACTGCTTAGACCTGAGGTGCAACTCCTTCTTGGTCCCAGGAGTCTGGCCTACAGGCAGTGAGTGAGAATTCACACATAGACATGGCATGTGTGTGACTGACAACTTGCTAACGTAGGGATCACTGGCTTCACATGGTGGCAAAGGGATCAAAACCAGAAAGAAGAACCTAGGGCTAGCAGAGGAAAGAAGAGAGTTGAGGTGATGACTAGAAAGAAGACAGGGGAGGGAACAAGGTCCAGAAACAGGGAGGGGCAGGAACCCATGGAGTCAGAAGAGAAAGACCTCTCACATGCAGGAATTGTGAGTGACTACCAAGGGTCATCAGAACCAGCTATTCAGAGAAAAGTTAATATACCAGTTTAATCTTTAAAGTGATCCTGAAACCAGCTTTTCAAGAATGCACATGATGAAATAAGACAGTTCCTCCAGTCCATGATTTTCACCTTTCAAGTGTCATATAGATGGTAACTTCCCCTGGGAGAAAATAGAAACCTGTGATCCAGAAAGGGGTGTGATAACCACCTATGCCTGTGCCAAAGAACCCTAAGACATCCCTTTCTAGCCATCAAGTCCCCATAAATTCCATTGATACTAACTGACTGAAGAGGCAGATAGGAGCTTTTAGTATGTAACTTCTAGCCTCCTTGCTGGCTGACCTTACAGTAAAACTTGCTCTTTTTACAATCCTTGGTGCTGAAGTATAGGTTCCTACATATGGTTGGGCAGCCATCCCTTGCTCCTATCAAGAGCAGCCATTATGGGATATCCCCATGGTTAAGAGAAAGCTGACCCACAGCAGGGAAAGCTAGTGTCATTATTGAGCTCATTGTAAGACTGAAGACACCACAGATCAGCAAAATGCATCTAAAATACAGCTCTTCAGCACAGGGTGACTATCTTAAAATACAACAGACAGAGGAGAAGCTCTGTAGATAGAGTGGAACTTATCCTTTGTGAGGGAAATATCTTTATATAAAGTCTCCATCCATAAACATGATCCCCCCTTTATATCAGGGAGAGAAAGTGACTAAGTCACAAGATTCTGATGTGAGAAGGCACTCAGTTAAATCTGCATAGCAAACCTCACTCCTCTTCAGGCTGCTTCACCTGATCAACTTCCCACAACATACTTCCTTCATGTGCCTCTTCCTCTGTTTATTTATTTATTTTTTTTGTATTTTTTTTTAAATTGAGTTTATTGGTACATTTAGGGATACAGTACAGTTACATTCATTGTTGGGATCATGTACCTTTACATGGCAAGTCTTGATTCTCATTTTTTTCCCCTTACCTCTGCCCTCCCTTCACCCCCTCCTCCCCTCCCCATCTACAAACACTTTATTTTCATCTTTTCATTCTCTCACATTTTTTTCTTTTCCCTTTTTGTTCTTCCCCTACGTATCACACCTTCCCTACACCTTTAGCTCCTTTCCTCCCATTTCTAAATGTCAGTAATCTTATTAGAATCTTATGCATTGTTGCAGAATATTCACACCAGGGAAACTATTTGGTATTTACACATGTGGGACTTATTTATTTCACTTAGGAGTATATCTTCAATATGTATCCATTTTCCTATGAATGAATCTATTCTCTCGCTCTTTATGGCTGAGTAATATTCCATTTTATAGAAAAACCACAACTTCTTTATCCAGTTTCCAACGGATGGGCAAATAGGTTGTTTCCAAGATTTAGCTATTACAAACTGTGCCGCTATAAACATGGGTGCACATACTTCTCTGTGATATGATTCTTTTAGTTCTCTTGGAAAGATACCCAACAGAGGGATGGCTGGGTCAAATGGAACCTCCAGTCCAAGCTCTTTGAGGTATCTCCATATTGATTTCCATAGTGGTTGCACTAGTCTGCACTCCCACCAACAATGGAGGAGGGTTCCTTTCTCCCCACAACCCCGCCAACATTTGTTATTGTGTGATTTCTTGATAGCAGCCATTCTTTGTGGGGTGAGGTGGAATCTCAGTGTTGTTTTCATCTGCATCTCTCGAATGACCAGTGATGTGGAACATTTTTTCATATATTTTCTTGCTGCTTTCACTTCTTTGTATGAGAAATGTCTGTTCATTTCGGATGCCCATTTTTGGATCGGGTCTTTATATTTGGGGGGACTGATTGTTTTGAGTTCTTTATATATCCTTGATAATAGTCCTTTGTCTGAGGTACAGCTGGTAAAAATTTTTTCCCACATTGTAGATTGTCTCTTAGTTCTGCTAATGGTTTCTTTTGAAGTACAGAAGCTTTTTAGTAAGATGAGATCCCAGTTGTTGATTCTTTCTGCTAGTTCCCGTGCTACTGAGGATTTGTTCATAAAGTCTTTTCCTATACCAATGTCTTCCAGAGTTCTGCCTAACTTACTTTCCAGCAAGTTTAATGTTTCTGTTTTAATATTTAGATCTTTAATCCATTTGGATTTTAATTTAGTGCATGGCGAAAGATAAGGGTCTAATTTTAATCTGTGACAGGTTGATATCCAGTTTTTCCAACACCATTTATTAAAGAGGCTATCTTTCCTCCACTGAGGATGGTGAGCTCCTTTGTCGAAGATGAGGTAGCTGAGTACATCTGCATTTGTTTTTGTGTCTTCCAGTCTGTTCCATTGATCCTCAGGCCTATTTCTTTGCCAGTACCATGCTGATTTTATCACAGTGGCTTTGTAGTATAGTTTCAAATTGGGAATTGTTACACCTGGTGCCATGTGACTGTTGCCTATAATGGCTTTTGCTATTCTAGGTCTCTTGTGGTTCCAAATGAATTTTTGGATTCTTTTTTCTAGTTCTGTGAAATATAGTGTTGGAATTTCAATTGGCATTGCATTGAATGTATATAGCAGTTTCGGTAGTATGGCCATTTTCACTATGTTGATTCTTCCTACCCAGGAGCAGGGGATATCTTTCCATTTTTTTATATCCTCTTCGATTTCTTTTTTCAGAGTGCTGTAGTTTTCAGTGTAGAGATCTTTTGTTTCTTTTGTTAGATTGATTCCTAGATACTTCATTTTTTTGGATGCTATTGTAAAAGGAATTTTTTCCCTTATTTCTCTTTCTGTCTGTCTGTTATTTGTGTATAGAAAGGCTATTGATTTTTGGGTATTCACCTTGTATCCAGATACTTTACTGAATCTGTCAATTAAGTCTAGAAGTTTTTTGGTGGAGTTTTTTGGATCTTCAATGTAGAGTATCATATCATCAGCAAATAATGATAGTTTAACTTCTTCCTTTCCTATCTTTATTGCTTTAATTTCTTTCTCTTGTCTAATTGCTGTGGCTAATGTTTCCAGAACTATATTGAAGAGAAGTGGCGATAGTGGGCATCCTTGTCTTGTTCCTGATTTTAACATGAAGGTTTTCAGTTTTTGGCCATTCAATATGATGTTGGCTGATGGTTTTTCATAAATAGCCTTTATTAAATTGAGGTATAGACCATCTATTCCAATTTTTTGCAGGGTTTTTATCATGAATGGGTGTTGAATTTTATCAAATGCTTTTTCTGCATCTATTGAGAGGATCATATGGTTTTTGTCCTTGACTTTGTTAATATAATGTATTACATTCACTGACTTTCGTATGTTGAACCACCCTTGCATCTCTGGAATAAATCCGACTTGGTCATGATGGATGATCTTCTTAATAATCCTCTGTATTCTGTTTGCTAGTATCTTATTAAGGATTTTTGCATCTATATTCATTAAGGAGATTGGTCTGTAGTTCTCCTTTTTGGTTGTATCTTTCTCTGGTTTGGGAATCAGAGTGATACTTGCTTCCAGGAATGAATTTGGAAGTATAGCTTCTCTTTCAATTTCATTGAAAAGTTTGAAGAGTAATGGTAGTAGTTCTTCTCTAAATGTCTTGTAAAATTCAGCAGTGAATCCATCAGGGCCTGGGCTTTTCTTTGTTGGTAAGTTTTTAATTACATTTTCAATTTCACTGATTGTGATTGGGGTGTTTAAAATGTTTTTATCTTCTTCGTTCAACTTTGGTAATTCATAAGTATCTAGAAATCTGTCCATTTCTTCTGTGTTTTCCATTTTATTAGAGTACAGGTTCTCAAAGTAGGTGTTCATGATCCTCTGGATTTCTTTCGGATCTGTTGTGACTTCGCCTTTTTCATTCCTAATTGCATGGATCTGAGCCTTTTCTTTCCTTTTTTTGATAAGATTAGCTAAGGGTTTGTCAATTTTATTTATTCTTTCAAAAAACCAGCTCTTTGTTTCATTTATTTTTTGTATCGTTTTCTTAATTTCAATTGCATTGATTTCTGCTCGGATCTTTATAATTTCCTCTCTTGTTCGAGCTTTGGGTTTTTCTTGCTCTTGTTTTTCTAGGAGTCTAAGTTTCATCGTTAAGTTGTTTATTTGAGCCCGCTCTGTTTTCCTAGTGTGGGCATTCAATGTTATGAATTTTCCACGTAGAACTGCTTTCATTGTGTCCCAAAGATTCCTGTATGTTGTATTGGCATTCTCATTTATTTGTAAAAACTGTCTAATTTCTTCTTTAATTTCCTCTGTAATCCATTGATTGTTTAGGAGAGTGTTGTTCAGTTTCCATGTGCTTGTGAAGTTTCTATAGTTTCTTGTGCTATTGATGTCTAGTTTGATTGCACTATGATCTGATAATAAACAGGGGATGACTTCAATTTTTTTGCATTTATTTAGACCTGTTTTGTGAGCCAGTATGTGGTCTATTTTGGAGAATGATCCATGTGCAGCCGAAAAGAATGTATATTCTGGTTTTTGGGGGTGGAATACTCTATAAACATCTATTAAGTCCATGTGTTCCAAAGCTTGGTTCAGTTCTATTATTTCATTGTTGATTTTCTGCCTAGTAGATCTGTCAATTTGTGATAGTGGGGTATTTAAATCCCCCACTACAATTGTATTAGTGCTTATTTGGTTTTTCATGTTACTTAATATTTGTTTTATATAGTTGGGGGCATTTATATTTGGTGCATATATGTTTATGATTGTCAGCTCTTCCTCTTGAATTGTTCCCTTTACAAGGATGTAGTGTCCTTCTTTGTCTCTCTTAATGAGTTTTGGTTTGAAATTTACTTTATCTGAGAATAAGATTGCTACCCCTGCTTTTTTCTGGACTCCTGACGCATGGAGAATTGTTTTCCATCCTTTCACTTTCAGTCTATGGACTTCCTTTTGCACTAGGTGTGTTTCTTGTATACAACATATTGTTGGATTTTGCTTCTTAATCCATTCTGCCAATCTGTTTCTCTTGATTGGTGAATTGAGGCCATTAACATTGATGGTTACAACTGATATATTTTGACTTATTCTTGTCATGTTTTTGTCCATTTGTTGACTCTTTTTACTTTTTCTCCCATCTCCTTTTAGTTTCTTGCCTTGCCTATTTGATTTGGTCTGTTGGGCCTCATGTTATTGTGAATTTCGTTGTCCTTTTCTAGGATATTGTTTAGAATTCCTTGCAGTGCTGGTTTGGTGTTCATGAAATTTCTCAGGTGCTCTTTGTCGTGGAAGTATTTTATTTCCCCATCTATTTTGAAAGAGAGTTTTGCAGGATACAAAAGTCTAGGTTGGAGATTCTTTTCTTTTAGGACTTGGAATACCTCACTCCAGGCTCTCCTTGACCTAAGGGTTTGTGTTGAAAAGTCTGCTGTGATTCTAATGGGCTTCCCTTTGCATGTGATTTGTTTCTTTTCTCTTACTGCTTGTAGTATTTTGTTTTTCTGTTGGATTTCTGGAATCTTGATTATTATATGTCTAGGTGTAGATTTTTTTTGATCGTGGCTAGTTGGGGTTCTATATGCCTCACTTATCTGTATGTCTAATTCTTCCCTTCTGTTTGGGAAGTTTTCTGTCATTAATTCTGTGAAGAGCTTTTTTATATCATTTGTGTTTTCTCCTGTTTTTTCATGAATTCCTATCAGTCTTATGTTATTTTTCTTTGTATCGTCTAGGAGTTGTTGGATTGATTTCTCATGATCCCTTACTGTTTTTAATAGACCTCTTTTTTCACGGTCACTGACTGCTATCCTATCTTCTATATCTGAAATTCTATCTTCGCAATCTTTTATTCTGTTTCGTACACTTTCAATAGAGTTTTTAATCTCCTGGATATCTGTTTGAATCTGTTTTATGGATTCCATTTCTTTCCTCTGTTGGGCATTCATTGTTTCCATGTCTTTCTTATGCTGAGTCTTCATGGCTTCTATCACAGTCTTGAGCTCATCTATTTTTTTCTCAGTTTCTGCTCTAGAGTCTCGAATCATGACTTCTATTTTGCTCATCATCTCTCTGGCTAGCTGGGAAATTATTTCTGATTTGAATTTTTCTAGAGCCTGATTGATCAATTTTGTTACCTCCTGTGCTATGGGTCCAGGGAGTCCTGTTGGTTCACTATCAGACTTTTCATCCTCATTTGTCCTACTATTTGCTATTGGTGAACTGGATATTTGTTTTTGTGTCTTGCTTAAGTGTTTTCTCATTTTTATTTTTATTGTTGGGTTGTCCTTCTTTAATTTCTGGGTATTACTTAAATCTTCCTAATATAGTTGCGTTTTAGCTTTTGAGTTTCTAATGACTCATAGACATTCTCGTTTTCATAATATCAGAGAAAACAACTCTTTAAATCAATCACCACTCTTTGTCCCAATTGATACATTCAGCAGCCCAATAGGATCAGGCACAGCTTGCCAACTGACCACTTATGGTAGTCATTAATGTATCACCTTTAACTCATGTGAATTAGATTAATTTCAAGAAGCAGCTCATAGTATGTTTGCAGTGAATATTCTTTTCAATATGGCATCTTTACCATTTAGGATGGGGGGTTCGACTTAGAACAAGAGGATTAGATAAGTGAAAGAATTAGAGCAGGTTTGAAGTGAATCCAGAGGTTGTAGAATTACCTTACTATCTTTACAAAGCTATTAAGTTCAGGGGGGATAGAGAGAGTGCAGGAATAAGGACAGGAATATATCCCCTTAACAGTAACAGGCGCTTGCCTTCCCTTGAAGGTACAGAGCCATGAGTGAGGTAAAATGACTGGAGAAAAGAACATAAAGAGAAACCCGTCCTAAAAACAAAAAATAAAAAAAGAAGTCTGAGTTCTTCAGGAACTGGAATAAAAAGGGAGATGAGGGACACTATGGTGGAGCAAGAGACTGAGTTGGAGAGACAGGACAGAAAAAAGAAAGAAATTTTAGGGTGGAAAGAGGAAAAAAGAGACAAGAGAGAGGGAAAGAAAAAGAATTTGAAGGTCCTCTTTCAGGCTATCTCTGATCTCATATTATACCACATGCACAGTCATATGCGGAACCCAATCCCCTGGTTATAGCTAGCCAATGGCTGTTCCTCACGACTGAGACTGAACACAATCTACAAAGCCTAACTTTAGTTTCCTTACCCTCAGGGTTGAACTCCACTCCGTTCTATTACAGGTTTCCCCTGCCCTTTCTTTAAAGATGATCAAAGTTCGGAGCTCAGAAAACTACCCTTCATGGGAACCTATGCCTCTGCAGAGTTGGTCTAAGGACTGGCCCGATCAGGAGTTTTGAGAACGGGGGGGGGGGTCGTGTGGGTGTTTCAAGGGCGCCCGCGCGGCTACCTTCCTTCCTGGGTCTGTTGTCGCGCAGGCCGGGAGCTCACGCGCACGCCGCCGGGTGATCGCAGACAGGCAGGTAGGCAGGCAGCTGAAAAAAACCCCCTCTGGGGTCCTTGGGTCCTTCCTGGGTCTGTTGTCGCGCAGGCCGGGAGCTCACGCGCACGCCGCCGGGTGATCGCAGACAGGCAGGTAGGCAGGCAGCTGAAAAAAACCCCCTCTGGGGTCCTTGGGTCCTTCCTGGGTCTGTTGTCGCGCAGGCCGGGAGCTCACGCGCACGCCGCCGGGTGATCGCAGACAGGCAGGTAGGCAGGCAGCTGAAAAAAACCCCCTCTGGGGTCCTTGGGTCCTTCCTGGGTCTGTTGTCGCGCAGGCCGGGAGCTCACGCGCACGCCGCCGGGTGATCGCAGACAGGCAGGTAGGCAGGCAGCTGAAAAAAACCCCCTCTGGGGTCCTTGGGTCCTTCCTGGGTCTGTTGTCGCGCAGGCCGGGAGCTCACGCGCACGCCGCCGGGTGATCGCAGACAGGCAGGTAGGCAGGCAGCTGAAAAAAACCCCCTCTGGGGTCCTTGGGTCCTTCCTGGGTCTGTTGTCGCGCAGGCCGGGAGCTCACGCGCACGCCGCCGGGTGATCGCAGACAGGCAGGTAGGCAGGCAGCTGAAAAAAACCCCCTCTGGGGTCCTTGGGTCCTTCCTGGGTCTGTTGTCGCGCAGGCCGGGAGCTCACGCGCACGCCGCCGGGTGATCGCAGACAGGCAGGTAGGCAGGCAGCTGAAAAAAACCCCCTCTGGGGTCCTTGGGTCCTTCCTGGGTCTGTTGTCGCGCAGGCCGGGAGCTCACGCGCACGCCGCCGGGTGATCGCAGACAGGCAGGTAGGCAGGCAGCTGAAAAAAACCCCCTCTGGGGTCCTTGGGTCCTTCCTGGGTCTGTTGTCGCGCAGGCCGGGAGCTCACGCGCACGCCGCCGGGTGATCGCAGACAGGCAGGTAGGCAGGCAGCTGAAAAAAACCCCCTCTGGGGTCCTTGGGTCCTTCCTGGGTCTGTTGTCGCGCAGGCCGGGAGCTCACGCGCACGCCGCCGGGTGATCGCAGACAGGCAGGTAGGCAGGCAGCTGAAAAAAACCCCCTCTGGGGTCCTTGGGTCCTTCCTGGGTCTGTTGTCGCGCAGGCCGGGAGCTCACGCGCACGCCGCCGGGTGATCGCAGACAGGCAGGTAGGCAGGCAGCTGAAAAAAAACCCCTCTGGGGTCTTTGGGTCCTTCCGGGTCTGTTGTCGCGCAGGCTGGGGGCTCCTGCGCAGGCCAGAGTACTGCAGCCCCAGGAGGAGAGCGAGAGGAACCAGTCCTGCAGGCAGATGAGCGCCAGCCTGGTGCTGGCCTGGAGAGGACAGAAGGGAGGGAGGGCAAACGGGGACAGCGACGCTTCCACATGAGGGGATCCCTTAACGACTCATCCTCTGTTTATTTTTAAGATGCTATGTAACCCGGCATTCTGAGCCATCCATTTGAGATTCACTCATGACCCGAGATTTCTGTGTGCATCTATGAGATTCACAGGTTAAGAACCTTCTTTTCTTTTTATTTTTTTTGTTGTTGTTTTGTTTTGTTTTTTTGTTTGTTTGTTGTTGTTTTTGTTTTTTTTGGGGGGGTACTGGGGATTGAACTTGGGTCCTTACGCTTGCAGGGCAGGCCACCGAACCGCTGAGCTAAATCCCTGGCCCCCTTCTTTTCTTGTTAATCTGCCTTTTGTTATGAATTTCTCCTCCTCTACAAAGAGAATTAAAGGACATTTATAAGGAAGAATTCAAGCATAAGCCAAGTCTCATGTAAGCATTATAGTGCCAAGTACCACTGAGCGAATGGTTGTCCTATGATCTGCATGGATTCTACCCAGGCACAAAAGAGGTTGTGAATGAAACTAAGTTCTTATCTGTGATCCTGAATGGAGGATGAAGAAGGAGAGGCAGAGAACAGCTGCCCCTGGGTGGACATGGCTCTGTCCTTGAGGTGTGAGGTGAGTGGCCACAAACTGTCCCTGAGTTAGCATTCATCCAGGACAGTTTATGCATACCCAGAAAAGGAAACAATATCACCAAAACCTGAAAAATATCCTGTGGAACTAACCCCACTGCATTTTAGTAAGATTTCTAGCCAAATGGGTTGTCGAGATTCTGGGCTTTATGCCTTGGGAGTGGAGCATTCCAGAGTGAAGTGGACTTTAACAGTACGTGATTTCAAGAGCAAATCGAGGTCCCTGGGCTGAATAATGACAGCTTGAGGTGAACCGCAGCTGGCTCTGCAGTGTTAAAAATGATCACGGTGACTAAGAGACCAACGTCAATCAGGAAAGGTTTCTGCCGACAGGCTGAAGAATGGGATTAAAATTTAGACAGGATCATTACATCGCTGGGTTTAAAGTTCATGGGACAGGAAGGTCAACTGAATCAGGGCTCTTGAGATAAAATGTTAGGCAAAATCCAACCAGTAGAAATTTAATAGGGAAAGATGACATGACCTGCTCATGGGTCCAAAAAATAAAGTTAGAAATGGAAAGTGGAACAAATACTCCTCCTCTGCGGCACTCAGGAGCACAGTGTATGTTCATAATACAAGCCACTGGTGAGCTGTGATTGCCAAGAAGATAATGAGTGTATGGATTATGTTAATTAAAATATAACACCTAGTCACCAGGCACTGGAGCTCTGCACATGATGAGGCGGGGTTTGAGGGCCTGCAGAGGGACAGATAAGGCCTGCAAGAAGGAAACTCAGCAGTACAAATGCTTGTGAGCAGTGAGACAGGTAAACAGTCCTTCAGGGTGTGCAGGGAGGACAGAAGACTAGGGATGCTGCAAGGCTGCCTTTGGTGCCTTACTTGTCCTCTCTGCCTGACCATGCACATTAATAGTCATCTCTGAGAGACTCACAGAACCCTCTGATTTTTCCCTTCCAGGAGCCGTGAGCAGCCAAACAAGAGCTTTCATCATGGGAAAGCCAGGGCCCTCCAGGTACCAACCCCTTGCCCTTCCACCAACCAGGTCCCAGGGACCAGCCTGTGCTTTGATTATCCAACACATAGGGCAACACCTAAACCCTCATCCCAGGGAACTGTGTCCCAGAGCTGCGATGCTATCTGGGTGTAGTTTGCCTTCGAGCCCAAGACATGGTACATTCCATCAGTTATATGAAATGCTCAGATAACACAAAAAATATTTGTAAAAACAGAAGGAACTTCTAGAGAAAATGATGATGTATGAGATCCAAAAGTAATAGATGCTCAGAACATAGGGTGAATGCTCAAATTTTAAATATTTCTGACAGTAAAAGACATACTGCAATTAATCTTCAAAATCCTCCCCTTGACTTGAACACATACCATTGTTCTTGCCACTTTCTGAAGCAGCTCTGGAAATTTTCTTTTGTGAATAAATTTACAAGGCATGATCAAAAATACAGTGAATGCTGCCACTGAGTGCCATCCAATGGAAAGGCAGATCGTAAAACATTACACTGTGTCCTCGTCCACCTTCTTTACCAGATCTGGCACCATTCCACTTCCAGCTCTTCCCCAAAATCAAGATGACCATGAAAGGGAAACATTTTAAGTTGACTCAGGACATTAAGGCAGACACTGTCACCCGGAGGCCATGTCCTGCCATAACGAGGAGCCCTCACTTCCTTGGTCCTCAGCTCTTAGAGAAAAATTCAGTCAAAAGGCACAGGCCATGCAGAGACCTAGCTAGGATTTGCTGTGAAGTGGTTTAGAGAGTTACATCTTCAAGTGAGAAGGTGGGCAGTGCCACAGAGCAATCATTTTTACACACACGGGACTTATTCATGGGTTCCAGGGAACTGGAGTAGTTCCGAAGCTTGTTGATATTTTACTTAGAAATTACTTTGGAATTGTAAAGTATCTTTCTGTCCCTTATAAATGGTCAGTGTTTCCCCCAGGGCTGTGATCATGAAAGGAATTTAGGAATGACAATTTGAGGAGAATAAGCCCTTAATTTAAACCAGGTCTCAGTTCGAGGCAGGAGGGTCCTTAGGGAACATTTCCTTTCCTGGTATCACTGGGCTGTGCGTGGACTATGGGAGCCATGTGCCTGGTCCAGCTGTCAGAGTTGGCTGGATACCATAAGAAATGTGCCAACATGCCTTCTTAAGATGTCATATGCTCTGTGGGGTAACTGGGCCTGAGATCTAGCAAGTATAGAACGTGCTATACACTGAAGTGATCCTTAACTGGCAATGCATGCTACTATTCCCCCTCTGTCCCTCAGGCTTGCTGATGTCCATCCATTTGCCCAACACTGGAACAGTGCAACTAAAGACACTTAGGAGAAAGAACTTCCAGAACCACTGCAGAAATGTCAACCAGGATGGGATAAGTGTTTGAAGTAAGAGGGGAGGATTCTGAGGGCCATTCATGGCAATAGGTCTTACTATTAACATATTTTCTATAATTTAAACATTCACAGTATTTTACAGTTACTTCTAGTGTATTGTCCCAATACTTTCCATTAATGTTTGTCCTTTTTGTATTGTAAGTGCACATTCATTCAGATTAAGTCAATTTTATATTTTATTCTTCCTTCTGAATGTTCAATAATTTTAGGCTATGAAATAAACTGGTAGTAAGAAGATTAATAGGGGAAAACCTGAAAAAGACTTTTGAGAACACGGGAGGCTACCCCAGAGCAGGAGAGGCAGAAGAGGAGAGATAGGAGCACCCTGGGTCGGGGTGGGAGAAAAGCTGGGACTGTGGACTGTGGTGGTGAGGGCCATGGGGCCTCCCAGGTGACAGCCGCCTTGGACTTGTCCCCTGGTCAAGGTCAGGCCTGCCTTCTTTCCCCCATGGAAACTCTGTCCTAGCTAGAAAGGGGCTCAGAGGAGCAGGCTGCACTAGCTGGCTGGTTACTAGTGATAACTTCCTTTCTTAACCCAGTAATATTGTGCATTGGTCTGGGGCTCAGGCTTGATGGCCTCAAAATTCAGACTTAGCCACACTCCAGACCTTGTCAGGTTCTTTCATAAAAGCTATAAATTTGTTTCACAAACAACAGCCATACGGCAAGGTCAAGCCCACCCTGGGCAAGACAGAGACTTAGCCAATTCCTGTTTCAAATTGAAAAATACAAAAGGGGTAGGGATGTGACCCAGTGTAAAGGCCCTCAGTTCAATCCCAAGTATCAAACAAAGCAAAATAGAACAAAACAAGCCAAATTAGCCTTCCAGAGTTAATCCATCTGCAGTTTTGCAGAACGGCCCTTTGAGATATGGCAGAGGGGCACGTCTCGCATCTTCTGGGTCCACAGCATCCAGTAGGAAGCTGCAGAGTTGCTGTGCACATTCTGTGGTGCCTGGCTTCTAACACACAGCTACAGTGTCTGGAATCAAGCTGAGAATCATAGATTACAAAATTCAGATCAATTCTTCTAGATCAGAAATTTACTTTTTGATGATATCAAGAAACTTCATCATCTCCTCTTATCAAATGTTGATTTTTTTAATGTTTGACATTTACTAAAAATGTGCTTCTATACACATGTCATGTACACACATATATACACATGTATAAAGGAACAATATGTATTTAAACAGTGGTTAATCTTATTATATATAGTACTCATCAACATTTACCATTTTAGTCTATCACTTGCTGAAAAGACCCATTAAACTTGATTTATAGCCAAGAATAGGTCAGATTTGTGCCACTGAGAGGACACTGATGTTTGTTTAAAACCCAAGCCCTCATATCTACTTTAACATATAGAAAATGCTAGGTGAAATTCTGTCTCACCCTGGAAATTCCTGGTGGCCTGAGAGAGATGAAAACCCTGATTTTTTTGTGGAACCAAATGTTTGTGTAGCATAGCTGTCAGCTGAGTGTTGATATTGTCTGGAAATCTAGATTTCATGAGTTCTAACTACCTCCACCCTGCACCACCTCCTCCAAGCCTTACAAAAATCCAAATCCTCCTGCTTGTTCTCTGTGAACTCTGCCCTCTTACTGTACTTGAGAGAACCTAGGTTCATAGGTAGCATTTTCACCAGCCCTTCCAGACCCTTGAGGTATTTCTAAGAGTATAATTAATATTTTGTCAAAGTCCTGGAAAGAAGTTGCTTCTGTGAAAGTACAGAATTGCAGTAGAGGTGTAGGTCTTCACTGGCTTCATTTTTTCTTTTAGCAGCAGGTGATATTTCATCCCACACAACACAATGGGCAAGCTATATGAGGAGCTGCACAGGGAGACCAGGTTTTTATACAGAACAGGGCTTGAGGAAAGAAGAAACAAACATTGAAGAGCCTGTGACATCTTGGCCATTTCAAAGGCTCTTTCCTTGTAAGGTGGTGGGGTGGGAAAGTGTGACACCTCTGTGTTACAGCTATTGCTACAGCTCTGTGTAACAGCCAAGTGTTACAGCTATCTGAAGGTCTCTGGTGGAGAAGAAGTTAAATGGCAATTGGAGAGTTGGAGGGATTCTTAATTATGCTGGCAGATTCAGAGGAGTTTGTACTCCAAATACTGAGCCCTGAACAGCAATGCAAGCAGACTTACACATAGATTTTCTGGAGTGCTGGGGGTAAACCCACCTACCAAGCAAGCACACTCAATGAGGTGGATGGGCAGTTAGCAGAGCAAATTTGAAACCGTAGGTATGAATATCATACAGCATGAATGGTTACATTGCTTTTCCTATGACAAAAACTTGGGGTGGGGGGGAGTTGGCAGTAAACAAAGGCCTGCCCTGTTGTGCATTATTTCCTTATCAATGGGGCCAGAAAACTGAACAACAAAAAAATGACTGATTCATTGACATTCAGTTATTTCAGGTGCTTCTTTTATATAAGAAGTGACAGGGAACTCCATAGGTTGCAACCAGCCTGTTTGGGATATTGGGCTGTTTGTTCTCTCTCTGATCCCAACTTCTCAGAAGGTCACACTGAACTCAGCCTCACCACAGAAGGTGGGGCTTCCCAAGCAAGCCATGTTGGCCGTGGTGATGTACAGCTTCATCTGTCATAACCTGGTGCATAAGCCTCATCTAAATGATGGCCTCCATAACTTTCCTTTAACACTTCCCTGTGATGAACTGCATTGCAAAGGTGTCACCACCTGGGATGCATGTTGGGCAGTGGCTTCCACACCCCAGTATCCCCTCCCCAGTCCTAGAAATGCACTTTTCCGCTCTCTTCCCTCCTTCCCCCTGTGATGACCTTGCACTTGGAGAGAAAAGTGCATGTTGGGCAGTGGCTTCCACACCCCAGTATCCCCTCCCCAGTCCTAGAAATGCACTTTTCCAGCTCTCTTCCCTCCTTCCCCCTGTGATGACCTTGCACTTGGAGAGAAAATGTCATAGGCAGGCTGCTGAGATGCCTTACACCTCCCAGTGGCTCCTCCCAGCACAACTAGGGAGACCTATGCCCAGTGCTGCTGGGCTTTTGCATTCACTTCTTACTGCTGAGGTTTTATGGGCCGACAGTGAGAGAGATTAGGAGAAAAAGGAAAGGAATCAAAAGTTGACAGATCAGAATGGTTAGAAAAAAGAATATGCCATGCACGGAAGCCAGAGCAAGAGGTCAGTTGAGCCAAGAATCTCTCGGGTCCCCAGGTTTTGGAGATTGACCTGGGCGGCCAAGGTGGGATGAGCAGGGAAGAGAGGAGTAAAAACAAGCAGAGGCCAAGCAACAGACCCATGGAGGACTCCCCAAGTTAGAGGAGGTGTCTGAGGTTGGTAGGGATGATGTGGGGTTGAATCTTTCCAAAGCAAGGCCAAGGTGTCTGAAAGGGCTGGAGTGAAGGTCTCCCAACAGCGGGACAGGGGGACAGGAGAAGCTTCGTTGCCTGAGCAGCCTCCCATCTGTGCATCACCAAGCAGTTGCTGGGAGCTCATGAGCCCCTGTGTCCATCATAATAAAGCACAGTTTTCTTCTACTCCAAATAAACTGTGCTGGTCTCTAAAAGCACAGCTCAGCAAAGTCCCTCCCTCTTCCTTAACCTGTCATGCTCTGCTCTTCCTTTATTCTGCATTTGTTCCTTCTGAGAATCTCTCCCCTCATTCTTGCTCAGGAGTCAATTTTCCTTGGCAAGTTTTCTATCTTTTCAATCTGTCCTTCTTCAAAGAATTATATTAATACACATGATGAATCATTTCAACAGTATATCACAATCATCTTCCATGGGCTGGACTTTCTTGTAGATGACTAAGAGAAGCAGACACAAAACACAGTGTCCCTCATCGTAAAGACCACATGGAGCAGAGAAGACATGGGGCACGTGTCCAGGCCACCCTCTAGGGCGTGGAGGCTATCTTGGGTTGGAAGGAAGAGACTCTTGCTCATTATAAGCACAGTACCATCTCCTGTTACAGCATTGCCCCAGAGGTCCACCTTGCTAAGGATTAGTCATCAGCCTGTGGTGCTCAGGGGAGGTGGTAGATCCCTTAGGAGGCAGGGCCAAGTGGGAGGAATCAGGGAGGGGATATGGAGACACAGGGCCTTCTTACTCTCTTTTACTTCCCCATCATGAGATGAGCTGATGGTAGACTGAAGCCTCTGAAACTGTGAGCCAAAATAAACTGTTCCTCTAAAAATTTACATTGTTTCTTGGGTATTTGTTACAGTACCAGAAAGTGAAAAGAGGTGCCTCCCTGTTTTCTCCTTGGACAACAGAAAAAACACAGAAAGTCTTTTCACTTTTCCAAATAATTTCACCAGCAGACTCCAATTTATCCAGCTTCCAAGGACCTGGGGACACAGATTAACTGAGAATCAGGGCTGAGAAATGGACCGAGGGCACAGTACTCATATTAGATCAGAAAACAGACTTGGTGGGGTCCCATAAATTATTTCCTAAATTGAACATTTTTTAGGGAAGGTAGGCACAGGACTAGGCAGGAATCAGGAGCAAAGCAATTACAGATCCTAAAATCTCCCTGGAGTCCGAGGGGTAGTTTCACATCACCAAATAGTGAAACAAATATGATACTCTACTGAAACAATGGTTATTTCAGTATGGAAACTAACACTAAGTTCTCTATTCAACCAATAGCTGTGTGAGGAGAGAAGGAACTAGAGTTGGATCTGAGAGAGGCAGGAGCAATGTTCTCACAGATGAAGTGCCTGAGTTTCAAAGTTACTCAGTCTCTCAGTGTAGGGGGAAAATATTCTAATTTTTGTTTCTCACTGCAACAGAGGGAGAGAAAGAAATTGGCTTTAAATCCAATTTTAAAACTCAGAGTATCTTTTTAAACTACCTACAAACAGTGATATGGGAAATACTTTGAAAAACTAAATATAAGAAGGGTAACTGTTGAGGTATTGGTAAGAAGAGTTACCCATGGCAGATGTCTCCCAATGAGAAATGTCAAAAGGCACAAAGATTATAGGAACATAATGAAACCATGACAAAAGATTATACCATAAAGCTTAATAAGAAGAAATTCAATGATGCTGACTTCAGCAGCACATACACTAAAATTGAATTCTATGGAAATGATTCAGCCAGGAGCAGGACAAAGTTTTCCAAACTTCTGGTAATGAAACAAAGGGAGATAGTGGAGGATGAGACTTTTAGGAGACAAAGAGCTCCCAAATGTGTTTTTAAAATGCCAACAGAATTACTGAAGGATTGGACACAGATTTGAGAGATAGACAGCAGTGAAAGATGCCTCTGAGTATTTTATGTACATCCTTTACCCGCAGTAATAAAGCATAAAAGTTACCATCATCCTCCTTGAAAAATGTGACCATCTCTTCCTCCCACCAGGTGAGCCTATGTTTCTCCTGGATGGAACCTGAGAAAAGTCTCAGCCTGTCAGCATGGGTGAGGCTCTAGGTTTGATCCCCAGTTCTCTAAATGAATAGATAAATGTACAATTTTGCTAAGACTAACATCTCTTTAGTTACCATTTGTACAGAATATACTTGAAATGATAAGTGCTTTGGTTTTATTAAAATGTCCTTACCTTTCCTCAAACATCTTTGGCATTTCCCTTTGAGATATCTTTCTGATCTGGTCTGAGGCTTTTTTTTGCACAGTGCAGAGAAAATTGGTATAATTATTTTAGCCAAGCTTTTTTTTGAAAGTAAAATAATATTTTGATCATTTTTAAGCACCTACTATGTACCTTGTGCTCTTCTGAGAGTTAGTTCAATAGTAACTAGTTCCAAGTGAAATATCTTTGATCTGTTTCCAATGTTTAAATCAAATTCCCCAGAAGGAAGCTCCATTCACATTGTGAGAGGCTGAGGAACAAATTCCGGTATCCTGTGGCACAGTGGGGTGGCCTGGCTGGCAATATGGATGACACATTCCAAAGTAACTGGAAGATGTTTCCATCTCAAAGAAATGACAAGGGCTTGACAGGCTAGATGTGCTAATTGCCCTGATTGGATTATTACACTGTGCATATATGAAGTGAAACATCACACTGCAACCCAGAGACACACACAATTATTATGGATGAATTCAAATTTTTAAAAAGAAGTTTTAGAGGAATGTGCCTCAGGCAGAGGCCTTCCCAAGCCCACCAAGGCAGCACAGGATCCCTGCAGGATGTAGACCGAGTCCACAGACAGCTGCTCTCCCATTATGATTACCTTTGAGGCTCTTCCTGTAAATGGGTCCCTCCTGCCTCTGCCACCCTCCTCCTCTCCTCCTCTCCTGGCCAGTACCATCCCCACCCTGGAGGCTCCCTCCTCTGCTGTCTATCCACCCACTGCCCAGCCAAGGCTCCCTGGGCGCATGTGCCCCCAGCACTGGGCCCTGAAGATTGGAAAGGGTGCTGGACTTCTGCCCTGCTTTTCATCTGGGATGGGGAATGACAATAAGCCACAAACCCAACAGAGTGGATGCTGTGGGGATGAGGGAGGAAGAGCCAGCCCAAGCCTGGCATGGTGAATCCAATGCCTTCCATTCCTACATGGAAAGCCCATCAGTGTCCTGAGTTTGCCAGGTGGTGGACCCTGTGGTGGAGGGAATCAGGTTTAATGAGAGTAACCACAGGACAGATAAAGTAGTGGCTGAGTGTTTCCTCCTTCCGCAGAGCATGAGCTCCTCTAGGGAAAACCATGCCCGCTTGACTCAGGTCTAGTGCTCTTGGCTGAATTAGTGCCAAACCAATGCTTGTAGGAGCCAGTGATCAGCCATTGCATTTGGAAAGATGAAATATACTTGGCCAGAAAAGGAATTAAGATGAGGTGTGCATGCCTGTCACCCCTGCCTCTGGGAGGCTGAGACAGGAGGATCCTGAGTTTCAACCCAGCCTGGGCAATGTTGTTAGTTAGAAAGAACTTGCTTCAAACAATAACAATAACAACAAAACAAAAACAAAAACCAAAACCCCAAAACAAAACAAAAAAAGTCTGTAAATGTAGCTTCGTGTAAATGCCCTACTCTCAATCCACAGTACTGCAAAGAAAAAAAGAACTACATGTGTTCATTTTTCACTTTTGGGTCATTTTGCAGTTTTGATATCCCATCCTGCCAGTCAGTAAGATCTGCGCATCACAGGTCACAAAGTTCCTGCCATAAGAGTCCTACAGGCCATGTAGGACTATGGTGTCTGGGGCTTTCAAAGGAGAAAGGTGGAGAGAGGGCCCAGCTGACCAGTGAAGTTGGCCACTGCCCAGCATCTGTGAGTGACCAAGGTTCTCTGTTCTTTAAATCATCCAGAGACTGTGCATGAGAAGGAAGGCTGGGTACAGGTAGAAACAGCTTGTGCAGCAAGGGTCTGTTGCATATCCCCAGAGAAGGATGTTAGACAGTGGTAAGTTTCCTTGGAAAAATAAATCGATAAAAAGCCTTTATCATTCTCAGTAAGATTAGAGAAGCTGTGAAACTCCCAGAGGGCAGGAATGAAAGCTCTAGCCGTGTCCCTGCAAGTAGCAAGTTCCCTGTTTCATGAGGTTCCTTCCTCTCAGTCGCATTGATGATGTCTCACCCAAGGCAGGTGACCCAGCTACCTGGGGTGTCATTAAGTAAAGTAAACCTTCCCTACTCCAAATGATGGAGTTTGTGACTGGCAATTATTCATTCTCTCATTAATTAGTGCATTCACTTACTGAACATTTACTCCCCAATGGTGACAAATCACAGAGACCAATTGTTTCTGCTCCTCACCCTGAAAGCACATGTGTTCTAGGAGGCAGTGCCAGG
>NW_022900921.1:48811216-48875999 GCF_012274545.1 Fukomys damarensis | reverse complement strand
CCCCCCCCCCGCATCTTTTGTAGGGAAGTCACAGCAATGGGGTTATAAGAGGCCCTGAATAAGTGGTCCTGGGAGCAGCACTTCCAAGGGGGCTGCATGGAGGCAGGTCACTCTCCAGGGCCATCTTTCTGGCAGATTCCTTGCTGTTTTCCTCGAAGATGTGGTTAACCACCTCTAGAACACCTGTGGATGAATCAGTCAAGTCTTGGGACAGACCAGAGTTTGTAAATGGACCAAGTCATCAATGGAACCTGGTTCTGTGGGACAATGAAGAGCAGTGGAGACCTCACTCAAGGAGGCTGGCTTAATTTAACCGTAGCCCCCTGCACCCCAAATTCCACTTCTGCACTGGTTTTCACCCAGGCGAGAACAGCTCCTAAGATACCTAAATGCTGGAATCAGAAGTATGATTCTGTGATTCTACACTAGCAAAGCCAATATGAGACTTTAGCATACTGATTAGATCCAAGAAAAAAAAATGTCATGCTATCTTTCCAGAGATAGTGAAAATTGATAACACTCAATTTCTGGTTTTGATTTTAAAGGTTTTAAAGTCTCCACCTCTCTTCAAAAGCTAGTCCATGGTTACAGGGG
The DNA here is from genome assembly GCF_012274545.1 of Fukomys damarensis. Classification (NCBI taxonomy): domain Eukaryota; kingdom Metazoa; phylum Chordata; class Mammalia; order Rodentia; family Bathyergidae; genus Fukomys; species Fukomys damarensis. The sequence continues at coordinate 48,875,405 of NW_022900921.1, read as the reverse complement.
AAACACCAGAAATCATCCCAGTAGAGTCAGAAGTAGCACCAGAATGTCCTGGGGGGCAGTTTCCCCACCCTGGAGAGAAGCTTTCCAAGCTTCACACAAAATTCCAAAGGAAAATTTCAGTCAGTGTTATACCTGTAAGGTAAAGAAAAGTAGAAATCAAGGCAAAGTGTGATTAATTGTAAAAATGGTTTTGTTCTGTAAGGCAATGCTGGGTTGTAATTGCATTAGGGGGCAAAGTGAAATGCTGTATTTATATTCACAGGTAATACCTAGTTATAAATACATAAATATAAATTGTAAATAAAATAAGACAGAAGATATCCAATTAAATATTGTCCATGTTTTGTTTTTTATTTATTTCTTATTGGTCTGTGTTTGTAGTATGTAGTGATGACATTCATCGCAGTGAATGTGTACATGTACCTCCACACCTTCATTCATTTTTTATTTTTATTTTGGACCCCTTCCCCTCTCCTACCTCTAGCCCTTCTTCTCCTCCCCATTTACAAGCTCAACTTCCATTTTTTCTTTCAGTTCTTTTTTCCCTTTAAATCCTTATTCCCTTCCTTCCCTCTTTCCTCCTCCCATCTCTTATGCGCTTTTCTATTTGATCCAGCTGTTCCCCTTCTAGCTACCTTCCTGGGAGAGTTAAAAGCATCACAGCACAGCAATCCATGCACTACTGTATTTATAGCAGCACCGTTTGTGACACCTAAATCTTGGAGACAGCCTAAATGCTCATCAGCAAGTGAGTGGGTAAAGAAAATGTGGTATTTATACATAATAAAGTACTACTCTCCCATAAAGGAGATAAACTTGTCACTTCTTTACATTGGTCATCTTGACATAGAAGTAAACACACACATTTTTGTCTATATAAATCAGTCTATGTGACCGATGCAGATGCGAGGGCCAAAAAAATCCAGGGACTCCTATACAAGAGGGACTTTGTTATGGGAGACTTGATTTCCCTCAATGCTTAAAGGTGCTTCATGAATTCAAGCAACACAAAGTCTGACCTCTCAATTGATTTGGCAGTGGCTTTCTTTGAAACTTCAGAGTATATTAAAGTTGCAAAAAACATTTAGAATGTATGTATATATTGAGCATGTGTGTGTGTTGCTATCTAGGCTCATAAACTGATGAGCTGCTCTTCACCCACGTGACTAGGAGCATGACTGGGATACTTTGCTGTCATGGTAGATCTGAGCTATACTCTGGCTACTTTCTGTGCCTCCTGCACACAAGTGCCAACAAAATCAAGTTATGAGACAACCCGAAATGCCTGGATATAGACTGTGAAATGGCCCAGGCTGCTGTGTGAAGCACACTTTAGGGCTGGAATGGCTAAGGATCTGAGACTCCCACAGCCCCCTCAGGTACCCAGGCTCAGAAGGCTTATTTGATTTTGAGCACTATAGGCCACCATCTTGAAACTTCAGTGGTTGTATCTTTGAGCTGATTCTTTGGAAGCTGAACCCTGTCCTTTGTTGGCTGGAGCAGGACACATTCAATGTCATTGTAGACAAGACAGGCCTATAGCCCACTGTGATCTAAGTACCCCATGTACCCTGTCACAGAGGCTACTATTTCCTTAGGGGGGTCTCTATTCTTGGGCTGAGGCACCATGGTGTCCCATAGGACTGGGTACCCAACCAGCTGGAAAAAGGCTTTGACCTGGATGCTAGCAGGAGATGATACAAGGTAGCCAGTACTGGCACTGGTACAGGATTCCTGCTTTCTGCATGAGAAGCTTAGCATTTTTATTTTTCCCTGGACCCACAACTTCTGAAATTGTACCTGGTCTCAATCCCAGACTCTATTTGACAATAGTGGTATATATGATAGATAGTATTTTGATGTTCATGAAGTCATTATAATTAGATACAAAAGTAGGACTATTTCATTATTTATTATAATCATTATTCACTTACTGAAAAGTAAACAATTTTATTATGAATTATTTTTATTTCTGTTTTATTCAAACCAGTATATAGTATTGATTTTTCTTAAAATCATTACTATAGTTTTCAAATTTATTTTCAGAATAATAAAAGATTTCCATAAAAATTGTTATAGGAAAACATTATCTATACTTGGTATGATGACCATTATTTCAGAGGTAATAAGCAATAAATTTTTTAAAAACAAAAATTTTTGTGGTGTAAAAATATGAACACAGGGCCGGGGCTTTGGTTCAGTGTTTCCACTGCCTGCTTCGCAAGTGCAAGGTCACGAGTTCAATCCCTGGTACAAAAAAACAATGTGAACACAAGGTACATAGAGATGATACAGAATAGGCCTAGAAAGTCTATGAGCCCACCAAAATTTTACTGCAGATAATAATATCATTTAGAAAGATTGTAGGACATAAAATCAGTACCTAGAATAGCAGGTGTAGATATAAGGCAAAGTCAATTAAAAATAAAAAAGAAAGGGCCAGAGATTTAAGTGGCACTGCATCTGCCTCACAAGTGCAAGGTAATGAGTTCAATTTCTAGTACTGCAAATATATACATATATTTATATGTGTATATATATGTGTGTGTGTGTGTGTGTGTGTGTGTGTAAAAATTACATTTAGATTATCAGTAAAGCAGTTATACAAGACTAAACTTTTAAAATAGGAAAGAACTAAACAAAACTAAAATTCTTCTGAAAGCTTCAAAATAAGGCTTCATTATAGACAGAGAAACTCCTTAGGGTGTTACAAGGGAATATTCAGCATTGCAGTGGCAGAAACTCACTTTGAGTCCATGTGCGAAATTCCATTCATGTTGAAAACAGAAAGCAGAAAGCAAGGGAAACTTGTAAAACAGGGTGAAATGGAGAGAATGTTTGTAGCAGACATGATGAGGCCGAAGCCTCATTAACTAAAACACAGTCCGTGGACTGGAGGGCAAATCTGAGACCACATCTCGGCACCAAGGAAACAAGAGAGGTGGGACCCTCAGGAACTGGGGTTGGGACACTGGGTAGCCATCCAGGAAGAGGAAACTGAATCTCTGCTTTACCTCCCACAGTAAGATGAACTCCAAACTGGCAAAAATACAAAAACCTAAGTACAAGGAAGTTAGAAAAATCTTCCTAACATGATTCAAAATCTGAAAGCCCTGAAAAATGCAAATGCAATAATCAACATTATGAAAAATCATTTGTCATCAAAATTAAAGATTTTAAAAAGTATCAATACCAAAATACTGAAAAATATTAACATCAATCAAAAACTCAATGCAAAAAACACACGATAAGGAAGGATAGGGCCAGAATAACAAATAAGGAAGACTGGTCTGAATCCCTGAATACAAAGAGCTAATCTGCTGATGAATAAGAAAAAGACTAAAGATACAAACCAAGGAACAGGCAAATGGTAAACTGAGATCACAGGAGAGGAACTGGGAATGGCACTGGCTCCTGTGGTCCTTTCATAGCCCCATGCTCTGCGAGGGGAGCAGATGTTACCCCTTCTAGGGCAGTGTGGTGACAAGCCCATGCTTGGTTCTTCACACTCTGCACCACCATCAGAGATTCACAGCTCTGACTCAGGATGGCTGAGCCTCCAGCAGCCTGAAGGGCTGGGTTGCTGCTGGGGAGCCTGTGGGATACTGGGCACAGGTGACACAGGAAAGCACACCCACGTGACCACTTGCCTGGAGCATGCTCCTCAGCACTGAGAATCCTGACTTACCTGCCTCATCCCTTCCAACTACTCCTCGTCATCCAGCCTGGGGAAGCAGGATTGCATGGGTTCCCAGGATCTGGAAGGCTCTGGAGAAGAAGACTCAGGAGTCCTCTGCTGGGATAGGATTAGAAGTGGTTGCAAACCCAGCAGAGATCACAGAGCGACAGCGATGAATGTTTCCAATGCACTGTGACTTCTGCATATGCTCTGCATGATTAATCAGTGTCCATCTATGGGGAAGAGGAGAGAGGCAGAGGGATGCATGAACACGCACACTGACATGAAAAAATTTCTAAGACAGCCCTTGGGATCCCTACCTTAAGTGGTCACTACTTCTCAAGCACAGCATGGGACTCTCTGCCAGCCAATAAAATATGACAAAGAAGGGCACTTTCACATATAAGTAAGGTCTCAAGTCAATGGCTTTGTGTCTTACCTTGTATGGATTCTACCTGACACAATGCCAGCCATCTTGAGTGGTGACCACCTGCCCTGACTGCCCTAGAGTAACTCTAGATGGTTTTCTCTGCAGTTTCCCAGCAAAAAGTAAATTAATAGAACCATTACCATGGCACATGGAACTTTTTACAGCATGGGCCTGGGTCTTTGATACAAGATTACAATAAAGCAGGCACACACTGGCTAGGGTGAAGAAACTTTTGCCCTGACCAATATACATGCCCTTCTTCCTAACATAAATTGTGTGATACAGCTGTTCTTCTGCTCCCTGTGAACACACTCCTATTCACTTAGTCCCTCAGTAAATTGCACTCTGGAAACCCTGTGTCTATCTGCCTCTTTCTTCAGCCTCTGGATACCTTGGGGCTGGATGGTTCTCACTCTTGGGGCCAGGTTGTTTTGGAACACACCAGTACATGTGAAGTTAGCTGCAGGTATTTTGCAGATGGTCTTTATCAAGTGGAGCACATTCTTCTACACTCCTAGTTTGTTAAAAGCTTCACACAGCAGTGGTTTGGGGTACTGCAAATGCTTTTCTGAAATGATTGCTATGATCACATGCTTTTTCTTTATTAGAGCACTAATGTGAAGATTAGTTGATTAGTAATGTTAGATTAGTTGATTTTACAATGTGAACCAGCCTTGCATAGCTGTTATAGCTTCCTTGTGCATGGTATATATTTTTCTTAAAATTTTCTGGATTCAAACTGTTAATATTTGGTTGAACAATTCTACATATGTGTTCACGAGGAATATTATTCTTCTGTTTTCTTTTTGTGTAATGTCTTTCTCTGGTTTGGTTTAAGGGTAACACTGATCCCATAGAACAATTTAAGAAGTATTCAAACTGTTAATATTTGGTTGAACAATTCTACATATGTGTTCACGAGGAATATTATTCTTCGGTTTTCTTTTTGTGTAATGTCTTTCTCTGGTTTTGGTTTAAGGGTAACGCTGATCCCATAGAACAATTTAAGAAGTGTTCCCTCTGCTTTTGTCTCATCATAAATGATTGTAAAGAATTTATGTCATTTCTTCCTCAAATATGTGGTACAGTTAAGAAGTAAATACTCTGGGTTAGCCTAGTGATGTTGGAAGGGTTTTAACTTAACTGAGTGTTTTAAGTAGATATGATCTGATTCAGTTTTATGCTTTACCTTATGCAAAGCTTAGTGAAGTTTGTGGTGATTCTGTCTTTTTGGAAAGGAATTGGTTCATTTAATCAGCGTTATTGATTTTACAGGAAGAGAGCTCGTCATAAAAACTCCCTTTTTATACCTGGTTTGTATTACAGAATCAGTAGTATTCAGCTTTCTATTCTGATACTAGATGTGTATGTCTTCTCTCTTTCATTGTTAGTCTGGTTACAGGTTTATCAATTACATTGATCCTTTAAAGGAAACAGCTTTTGGTTTTGTTGATTATTAATATCTTGTTTTCAATTTCATTGAATTCTGCTATAATTTTTCTTATTTTTTTTATTCGAATGTCTTTCAGTTTATATTGTTCTTCTTTCTCTAAATCCTAAGGCAGGAACTTTGATTGTTAACTTCACATCTTTCTTATTTTTGATGTATGCACTCTATAATATAAATTTCTATCTAAAGAACTGCTCTCCCTACACCCCACAAATTTGATAGCTCACATCTTCCTTTCATTTAGCCCTAAATATTTTACAATTTTATTGAGACCACTTTTTTTGACTCATTATTTAGAAATTTGTTTTCTAATGGCTAAATATTTCGGGGTTATCCAGTTGTTTTTCTGTAGTAATTTAACCCAGTGTGGAAGCACGCTTCATATGTTTTCTACTCTTTTAAACTCATTGAGACTCACCTTATGGCTTGGAAAGCCATCTGTCTGGGGGAAAGTGCATTTGAGGACAGTGCATATCCTGCCGCTCACGGAGGGAGTTGTCCGTAGATGCCACTCACGCACCTGTGGTGAGAGCCGCTAATGTTGGGTTCGGCCACGTCCTCACTGACATTGTGCCCTTTGGATGAGTCCTTTTCTGAACAGAAAGTCCTCAGGCATCATGGCAAGTGCTTCTGTTTCTCCTTACAGTTGTAGGAGGTTTTGCTACATGTGTCTTGATGATTTTCTGGGAGACTTATCTACATAAAGGGTTGTTAGGACCTCTTTATCATTATTTATATACTGGTTCCCTTCATCTCTGATTCATTTCCTTGACGTGATGCCTGTGTTCTCCAAAATTAGCACAGCTACCCCAGCTTTTTTTTTAAATTTATGTTTTAATGATATATCCTTCTCCATCACCTTTTATTTTAATCCATCTGTGCCAAACATTTAGAGAGGGTTTCTTGTAGGCAAGATACAAGATACAGTCAGGTGCTAGTCTTTTTTTCTTTGACATTCTCTGTACCTTTTTAAATTTCATGTCCTTAAACCAATCACATTTAAAATGATTATGGATGCAGTTGAATTTGCATATTCCATATTTGTAACTGTTTGCTCTTCACCCTTTTCTTGGTTCTAATTTTAACCTTCTCTGACTTTAATTGGGCATTTTATGATTCTGTTTTTTATCTTTGCTAGCACATCTGTTGCACTTTTGAAACTTCAAGGTTTCCCCACACTTTGCAGTGCACATTTGCTCCTAATCGGAATCACTTTCCAATGGCTCTGTGCCTCTTTCCTGCATGAACAGGGTGACCTCAATGCCTCCCTCCTGTCCCTCACAAACACAGCTATTGCTTGACTCACCTCTCCATAATCTACACTCATCAAATATATTGATCTTGTTACCATAGTGAACAGAGTTAACCAGCAGATTAAAAGCAAATGAGAAAACTAAAGGTTTTATTTAATTTTTATTTATTTCTTCTCTAATGTTCTTTCTTCCTTACAGAAATCTGAGTTCCTGACCTCTAACCTCTGTCTTCTTTCTGAGGTTGTTAACATGCAAATCTGTCAGAATTCAGGCAGCAAATGCCCAAGTTTTTATGTGTTCAACAAGTGTATCTCTTTTCACTTTTGAGTGATAATTTTACTGTGTAGGGAATTACAGGCTGGTGAGTGTATTTTCTTCCAACACTAAATATTTCACTCTGCTTACTGCTTGCTTGTATGCATTCCAAAGAGAAGTCTTATATAATTCTTACCCTAGTTTCTTTTCTGGGAAAGAAACCTTTTCCCCCTTCAGCTCTGGAAAGATTTTCTCTTTGTCTTTGATTTTTCTACAGAGAATATAAGTCAGCTCAGTGTCGATTGTTTTTATTATTTTGCTTTTTTGTTCTCTGGGTTTCCTAGATCTTTGGTCTATTCCAGTATGTTGGAAATTCTCAGTCATTACCACCAGTATTCCTTCCACATCTCTTTATTCTGCTTTTATCACTACATGTATGTTTTATCATTTGTCATTGTGGTTGTTGCCTAGCCCTTAGATATGTTGTTGAATATTTTCCATTCTTTTTCCTTTCAAGTTTGGCTTTGGAAGGTCCTATTGACATATCTTCAGATTTCCCGATTATTCCCTTGTTGTGTCTAGTATACTGACAAACCCATGATATTTCAAATTTTAATATTTCCTTTGATTCTTATGATTTCCATCTCTTTGCTCAATTGATCATTTGCTATTGCATGCTTTGACTGGGTCCCTTCCTCTGTGCATCACAGTATTTTAAATTCCCCACAGCACCAGTTCCGCATGTCTGCCGTGCTTGAGTCCAGATCCATCATGTATTTGAGCTTCTCACACTGGGATTTCTGCCTCTGTAGACCTTTGTGGACCTTACTGCTAGGGTGGCAGCCCGAGGAGCCTGAGAAGAGACCTTCCTTTGTCTTCCTTTTGACCATTCTTGATGCTTAAGTGATGTGAGCACTTTGGCCATGGGACAGAAAGGAATTCACTGCGTGGAGGTGGCTGTGGCCTGAGGCCATCCTGAGCTGCTGTGTGCGCCCACCGTGTGCCACAGTCTGGACTGGTCACAGCTTATATGGCAACTTCCAGGGGACTGGGAGTCTGCAGCGAGGAAAGAATGAGATGTGGAGGTCCTGGACTTCTGAAGGTCCTTCATTAGGGGAGCAGAGAGAGGGAGGGCAGAGACACAAATCCCACTCAGACTGTAAAGGAATGTGTGCATCTAGGGGTGAACACTGTGTCTAAGCATGTGGCTGGCCTAGGCTCTCGGTATCATTTTGTGATTGTAAAGGAATACATAACTCTGTTAGTTTTCTCCAAATCTCAACTTGATCGATGTCCAATACTGGGGAGCACAATCTCTGCTCCTACCCAGTGTGTATTTAGAGATGGTTTTTGATCTGGAAGAAAACTAGGTTGAGATAAACTTGTGGTATTTAATGTAAAACACTTTCAGACAGCTGCAAAGCAGTGTCTTCCCACTAATGTGGGTGTGATTTTTAAAAGAAATGTATGAAGAATGAGTGGGCTGTCTTTCTTTTCCCTCCTCCCTCACTCTGTCCCTATTTCTTTCCTTCTTTCTTTCCTTATCTTGTGGGTGGGTTCATTTTTCATGACCAGACTGTGGCTTTCTATCAGTCAGCACGAGGCAATGCTGTGCCTAACTTTAATAGAGCTGCTGCTGTTGCACCAGCTTGTGCATCACCTGTTTGAAAGTTCTACTTAGAAACTAGGAGTGTAAGTTTCCAAATTTGTTCATTGTTCTACAGCATGTGAAAATTTATTTAATATTTTGCCACAGTGAAAATACTTCTGGCTTCTGGATAGGTACAAACAAATAAGGAAGGGGAGGAAAAAGGGCAGGATATTTGATGAGCTTCACAGGGAAGAAAGCAAGTTTTTTTCCTTCACTATTGCATCTCTTTCTCACATCATTGGCGTAAGCGTCATTTGTTACTTCCATGGAAACAAGGGTGGAATTTAGAGAAGACAAATGGTTTGCTCAGGCTTCAGCATGCAGACCTGACTAGGATGAAGCCAGGCTAATTTCAATGCAAGGTTCAAGACCACATGCTTAATGCCTACAGTAGCATGGACAGGAGAAAGGTGCTCAGGACTGACCCTGAGGGCCTGCACATTGTGCAGATGCCGGGACAGTGGCAGAGGTCCAGGAACACTAGGGACAGGATCACTGCTGAGGCACCCTGGAGACAGAGACTCTGTGCCAGGAAGCAGATGCCTGCAGACGCTGAGGAAGAGAAGTGGTGCCTAAAGGGTGCAGGGAAGGGTGAGGGAGAGCAGAGCGCTCAGGGATCTGGGCAGGGGACCCTAGACATGGGCTGCTTACAAAGGGGCCCCACCTTTGAGGTGAGACGTCTCTCCTCCAGGGTCTTGGAGTTCTTAGCTGTGTCCACTAATGCCAGGCTGCCTGGGGAATCCCTTCCTAGCGCCCAGCCATGTCTGGGAATTGCATCTTCCTTGGGGTTGCGTCTGCTGTTTGTTATTTGCTTCCTCACTTTCCCTGCTTTGTATCCAGCCTCAGCACACTTCAGCCTCAGTATCCAGTCATCCCATCCAGCTCCTGAGCTTCAGCCTCTCTGGACATCATCTCTATGGCCTAGTCTTCTTCCTGTCCAGAGGATGTCCACCTCCTAGATGTCATCAGTGCCTTGCCCCTGACTGGGTGTCCCTCAGGGTTCTGCCATCGTCACTGTCTCTTTAGCCTCTTCCCCTCTTGGTGAGGCTGGCCCTGCTTCTCCTCCTTCTCTGTCCCTCTGAGTTAGGACCAGGAGCACACTTCGATCCTGCTTCAGTGCTCATCTGCTGGCAAAAGCCTGCACGACAAGGGAACATTTAAAAAGAGGATCACTCACTATGCTCCTCCTCAGCTCCTCAGTGCTCGCAATCAGCGCTGCTCCCTTTCTGAAGAGCTGCTCTTCTCTGCAGGTTGTGACCTTGTCTAACCCTGAAGCAGCTTATCTCTGCCAGGCTCCTTCAAGAACAATCCAGTAGTCACTTCTCAAGGCACATCATGGTTCAACACCTTCACATGCACAGTGGTGGTGGGGTCCATGCATCTTCCCTGAGCTCTTTAGAAACTGCTTTGAAAAATTAATCAGTGTTCTCAGATGTAAGTGTCTGAGTCAGAGTCGGTATATAATGTAATTATCACTGGCTTGCTGTTTGTGAGGCATCCTTTTAGATGCCAGAAACAAATCCTTGAGAAGGTGATCATCCTTGGGTCAAACATGTGAACTACTACTGATGAATTCAGGTACCAATGAGATGAGTGCCATCAAAGGTAAAAGAGAGAGTTGGGGTAGAGTGTGAATGAAATCTTGGCGAGTCTCTGATAGCTGTTGCTGTATTGTGAATGTGACTCCAAAATTCATATGATGAAACCTAGCCACCATCATGACAGTGCTGGGAACTTCAGAAGCATTTAAGGCAACACCTTCACAGAGAGGGTTAGTGCACTGCAGAAGGGCTGGAGAGACAGTATCCATCCTTCCTTCCTTGCCATGGAGCAAGGACACAGCATCTGTACCCTCTGAAGGGAGTAATATTCAAGGTGCCATCTTGGAAGTGGAGACTGGGCCCTTATCAGTCACCCACATTGTTGATGCCTTTATTATTTTTCAAAGCTATTGATTTTGTTACGTGTTCTAGTCTGCTTGGGTCTCGTGCTCGGCATGTATTCTCCCCCTAAGATATGTGTTTTACCCCCTGCTCTCTGCTGTGTCTTGTTCTTTGACTTTTAGGCCTTCAGAGCTGTGTAAAAATAAATTTATGTTCTCCATAAATTATCCAGTCGTTGTTATTTTGTTATAGTACCTGGAACCATCATCTCCTTGCCTTGACCTTGGTCTCTGCTCAGGTGGAGAATCTCTGGGGGACTGAGGTGATCACCAGCTGATTCCTTGGACTCTGGGCTGTGACTGTCTTCTGCAGTTGGACCAAGCAGTACACCCTTTGCCACACAGGAGAGGTTAACCCATACTCCCTACAGTTCCATGCAGTTCCCATGACCCAGTCCCCATGCTGGGTTGTCCTCCTGCATCTGTCTACCATCTATGTGTCATGAAAATGTGTGGGAGCCAGCTCATTCCTACCTTCTGTGGGAAGGAGAGAGAATTAGATACTCTAAGTTTCACAGAACTAGTCCCTGACCACTGGAAGCAACTGAAACGGTGCCACACATATGAAAACAACCCAAACAGGAATATTTTAAGTAAAAGATCAGGGGAATAGCTAAGCACAGTTCTATAGGGTTCCAGAGGATTTGCTTATTGCAAAATATAATCACTTGTCAGCTTGCTAAAAACCTTCTCCCTTGATTATAGGTAGCAGAACAATTTTGTGTGATAACAAATAATTCTCTTGATTATAGGTACTGGTAGAATATTGTGTAGATAATAAATAATTGACTGTTTCTGGGTCTGTTTAGAAAATGGAAACATTTGAAATTTAAATACATTTGTGGAATGTGCCTACTCTGTCATTTGCCTGTAGATATTTTTAACACTAAGGAAAGCAGAACTTTTTCCCCAAAAATACTTCCCTCCTCAAAAGAAATACAAACAGGAGATTTGATTGTTCTAATTGTATTTTCCTCATCACCACCAGCTAATGTAGCATGAAGAGCAGGAACATCAGAGTCAGCCCTTCTGCATCTAATAGAATGTGAAATCCAGCAAGCCAGTGAGAAGCCCTAGGCCTCTGCTACAGAGACAACACTACTTCCCTCCAGGGACATTATGGGATTGGGGAGGCCATAGATGTGGTGAATGTAGTTAGGAAGAGGTAGCCATGAACAGAAGCTGATGTGAGTGGCTTTGTCTTTTATTCAAGACATATGTGCCCCTGAGTGACTTGTTATAACCTCAGATCCCTGATGTTGAATTACTGCTGTACTATTTTCATAACCATGTGGGTGGCATCATTTTAATCCATTTGGTATGATCTAAAAGATAGCTATAATGAAATATGTGTGTTTTAAAATAATAACAGACAAGACCTTTGTATTCACTTTTTAAAAAAAATATTGGTTTACTTCAAAACTCACCTTATGTGACAGCATGCTTCCTTTTCTGATAAAAATAAGGGGTGTGAAGATACAGTGAATACTTAAATTTTAGAAATTATAGCAGTAAGGCATTTTTCCATTAATCCCCCTCAAAATTATCCCCTTTACTTCAAACACAATTTCCATATCATCTTTGTTACTGTCTGAAGTAGTTCTGGAAGTCCTTTTTCCTGAATGTATTTATAAAGTGTGATGAAAAATACTGTAAAAACTGCTGCATGTGATATGCAACAGAAAGGCAGGTTTATAAATACACTATACTATGTCCTCATCCATCTTATTCACTGGATCTGGAACTGTGCAACTTCTGGCTTTTCTCCAAAGTAAAACTAAAAAGTAAACTTTTTGAATCACTTCAGGAAATTGAGGCAGTCATGACAGTGCAACTAATGACTCATGAAAGAGGATTTCCAGAACTTCTGCAAAAAGTAATCAGAATGATGAGACAAGGGTGTTTGAAGCAAGGGTGTTATTTTGAAGAGGATCATGACAATGTCTTTTATTTTAATAATTTTTTTAAAAATTAAAGTACACACCACATATTTAATTATTGTTGGCTTTATTGTTACAATTTACAATTCTCAATCAGGTTACAAAGTTGCTTTAAGTTCATATCAGCTATAAGGTCAGACAAATAAACAGGTGATCCTGCAGGTCGAGGTCTTGCTTGCTAGAAAATAGGAAATAAGCAATACTGAGATGCCATCTTTTTAAGACTGATGAAAGTTGATCCTTTTTCCTATATAAAACATGATCCAAATTGAAGTCTCATTTGTAGAAGTAAACCCTGGTCAGAAGGCATGAATCATTAGGAATGTGGCTCAGGAAGGTACATTCTTATCCTCAACTCCTTCTATCTCTCTCTCAGCTTCCTGGCTACTATAGATTGAACAAATTTCTTTGATTATGTCTTTCATCATGTTGTTTTTGCCTTGAAGCCCTCTAACCATGGAACAAAATCATGAGGCAAAATAAATTCCCCCTCCTTTAAATTTTGGGTTTTACATATTTTATTATAGCAATGGCAGAGTAATTAACACAGAATTGGTATCAGGAGTGGGGTGATATGAGTACCCCATGAGGTATGAGTGTGCCTGATGATGTGGTCCACAAGCCTTTGAAACTGGTTTGTGGGAGGAGTTTGGAAAGAGATGCCAGTAGAAGAGTTTTAGAGTGTTGTAAACTGAACTTAATAAGAGACTATGGTCACATTTCAGAAGACCAAAATTCTGATAGCAATGGAGACAGTAAAGACCAAGCTCAGGAGTTCTCAGCTAGGAACAAGAAGTCTATTGGAATTCAGGTTCAAAGTCATGTGCATTATACTCTGGCCAAAAATGTCTATCTTTTGACCATGTCCTGAGACTTTGCAGAAGACTGAGATTAATGCTGGTGAACTAATTTATCTGGCAGAGGAAATTTCAAAGGATGCTTTTAGTCAGGTCTACAGTGAAAATTAGGGACAAAATAGCTGGTGTGCAAAGTTGCTGCTTCATCAAAAAGGAAATATCTGAAAAGTTGTGGCTATTGATAGCATGGTTGTTGAAAAATTAGCATTAAAAAGAAGCCAAGTACTTTGCATCAGGATAATAGGAAATATGGGTGGAAGGCATATCAAAAATCATCAAGACACCACTCTATAGGATCAAAGATGGAAAACTGTAAATGTTCACTTGAGAAGGCAACCCTTAAGCCCCAAGCTCAGGACAGACCACCTACAAAATAGATTCTCTGGGAGTCATCTCTCCATGCTCAAGCATCTCAAAACTCAGGGGCATTAGCAGCCATTATTGAGGGAATCAATAGTTGTGCTTGAGATATCAGCAGACCTTGGCATCATCTATGTGGTACTGGTTTTATAGTCATGCAAAATGCAAGACTCATGAGGTCATTGATGCTTCTAATCAGATTGCAAAAGAAGGCCTGTGGAGCCAGGTAATGTGTTGTCAAGAAAACAACGTGTTAAGCTATGAGAGTGAAGCCAACAGTGAACTGAAGACCCCAGAAAATTGGAGAAGCTAGGAATGCGAAACATTGGGTAAGGAAAGTTATAGGCTATGATCAGACCTAGCCCAATGATCAGATCTAGCCCAACAGAAAGGCACTGAGGGCTGCAATTGGAAATGCTGCAGGAAGGGAGACATCTATGCCCTTTGAAGCTCACAACTCACCACAATCTGCTCTGGGTATGAAACATGGAGCCTTAAGATTTAACCTCTTGGTTTTGGTCTTGCTTTTGTTGAATCCCTTTTTATCCCTTTATTTTTCCCTTTTGGAATGTGAATGTTTATCTTATACTAATGTATGTTGCATTAAACTTTCCTTTTGATTTTTACAGGTGCTTAACCAAGCATTTGCCTTGAGTCTCAGAGGGCACTTTGGACTTGGACATTTTAGTAATGCTAGAACTCTTAAAACTTTGGCAAATCTTAGCAATGAATTAAATGAAATTTACATAATGAGATGGGCATGAGCCTTTTGGGAGCCAGGGGCAGAATGTTCCAATAAGTCTTATGTTTGGAGGTGGGGCTTGGTTGGAGTTGGGTCACTGAGGTTGAGACTTGGCAGTGTGTGTTCTTATCCTCAGCTCCTCTTTTCTCTATCTGCCTCTTAGATGACATGAATTGGGCAGCTTTCTTCCACCAGGCCCTTCCTTGTTGTTTTTGCCATGTAGACAGCCAATCATGGACAGAACATGTAAACCAAAATAAACCTCTCTTCTTTTAAATTGTGGGTGTCAAGTGCTAGCAATGAAAAAGTCAGAGGAAAGCAACTAAGACACTAGTGAAGAACAAAATTTTTATATCAATTATTTGATTTTTGTTTCCTAAAGCATCTGTAAGAGATACTTTTTTATTTTGGTACATGTATTTTTTTCTTTTAAAATATACAACTTTTACTTTTATACTGCAAAGTAATGTTTGTCTATGTATATGTGATGGAGAAAGTAGAGGAAAGGGAAAGGAGTTACATAAAAGTCAAATGGAGAGACATAATCTATCACTGAGCCTGCTGCTGACATGGTGCACACTTTTAGACTTTTAACATGCTTGATGTTATAATTTTTTAAAAAAAGTTTTGTGCTACAGAGCTATTTTATAACTTAATTCTTTCCAGGGAAATACACAACCAACATATTTTCATGTCAAGTAAGGGGTTTCTACAAGCTATTTTAGTAGCTGCCTATTATCCTACTATAGGCTATACCATAATTTATTTGTATAATATCCTATCATTAAAAATTTAGGTTTTCCTTTTTATTTTCTCCTCCCCTCAAAACATCATAATACAAAACCCTGTGGATACACTGTGATCTTGCTTTGGGGTGGGTCAAGAGAATAAATGTTCACTAATTTAGAGCTTGAAATACAGGGTGACACCCTGTCTTCCATCCACCCACAGTGTTGAAGGGGCTGCATGCACCACCACCACCACCCCCGTTGGCCTGTGGTGGACTCACTCACATTCTTAACTTTGACTCTTTACAGGGAAACATTTGATTCTCATTGTGGAACCAGGCTTTTCCAGTTTATTAACAAGTCTGACAATGTTGTAGGATGAATGCCCATGTACATTGAGCTTATAAACTGTTTATGCTTCCATCCAAATTCTGAAATGAATCATTTTCTTAATTTATGTATGTTCTTTATATGTTAGAAATGTTCACACATGACTTTGTATGTTACTATTCTCAGCCAGTTTTTATTTGGCTTTCATTTTCATGCAATTCTGTTAGTTCTAAATTGTTCAATTTTATACCACTAAATAGTCTATTTTGCAAAGGCGCATGAACCTAGTCAAACTCCTTATATGAGCAACTTAATTTCAGGAGGAAATACATTTTGAGAAGAACTCTCAGAATCAAGTGCCAAGGTGACACCTTTTATCTCAGAATCTGGAGCTTTGCCCAAATACATTAGCTCTGTTATTTTTATATATGAGGATTTGCTGTAAGGCTCTGTCTTTTGCAGGATGAGCAGATGAATATACATAATAATACCCTCACAGATCTGTGATAATCCTTTGGGCACATATTGAAATTTCTGCAAAGCAGGTAAGTGTGTTTCCAGGATTTAAAAATGCCTAATATATTAATGTGGAGGTACAGATGTCTCTCTGGCAAACAAAAGAGGTTTAATAAAGTTTTCAGTGGAGAATTTAAAGTGCAGTATCTTCAGCAAACCCTAAATTGCAAGGGACCATACATGGCCAACAGCTGAGCTTAGCAGTGCATCTGGTCTAGAATGCCACAAAGTCACTTGGTGTGATCCATTTGGTTTTAATTGAATGGCCATTGTTATGATAAGGGAAATTTGTTTATTTTATTTAAAGTAGAGTTCTTCTGGTTTAAAAGCGAATATATACAAGGCTCTGTTTTAATGATTCATCACGAGAAGTATGCGGCAAAACATAGATGCTAACTTAAAACAGCCCAGGAATGCCATGGCTACCCACAAGCAGAAAGTCACCTTGATCTGTCCATTCCCAAATGACACCACTCACTGGCCACCACACTTTCTTTCCGTACCACTAGTGGATTCCATACAGCTGACCTCTGCAGGGTAAATTTTCAAACCCAATTAACCTGCCAGGGAAGTAGCAAAAAGACAGTGATCTGAACTGTTAATTTAAACAAGGTGAATGTCACTTACAAAGTTATGAAACTGGAATACATTATTCTCAAAGGAATAATTCTCTTTATCATTATGCCTACCTAGACAATCTAAAATCATATGCTAGTGCCAGTTACTTATGAAGCAAGCATTGATTCCATTTTCCCAGCATGAAACAATGTGGCATTGAAAGTGATGGTTCACTACTTTGTTTATATTAATTATATGGACACTGGAAGCTGATAGTGTAAGATTGATTGTAATTGAGCCATAAATTTAACATACAGCAATGTCATCCATTTATTGGGCACTGCTTTGCTGAAATATATTTCTCAAGCTTGGATCAGAGAAGAGGATCTAGTGATAACAGATGATGAATGTCTCCTCCCTATGGCCAAGTGAAGCTATCCTCAGCAGAAAGCCATGGTTACTCAGCCAGCAATGGTATTCTCCTGTAATATGAATGGTGCAAAGTTGGAATACTTTGAAGACTGTCACCTGAGATTTCTATGTCTGGCAAAAATGTCTAAGGGATTCTAAACTTTTGGAAGCAGAAATTTTCTTGTAGAATCCAAGCACTCTGTTGTCTTCTGCCTTTGACCAGCTGTGCCAAGTGTTTAGAAGTTCAGTCCAGATGCAGGAGGAGGGTCTCAGCAGCAGGACTCTGTGGATTAAGGTTCTCTGTGGACCTAGCATATGAATGACCAAGGATGCCCTGGGGTCCCTGAGACCCAGTGCTGGAACTTGGTTGATTTCCTAAGATTGGTGTTGATCCACAAAACAGAAAAGGGTCTGCCGCTTAACAGTAGAGGGGAAAATGGACCAGAAGGAAAAGGTGAACATGTGTCTTTTCACCCTGCCATTGCCAGGCCATTAAATATTACCTCACAGGGCTAGGAGCAAAAGGCCTAAAGGCAGTGTTCAGTATGTCACAAACATGGCCTCAGTTGGAGGAGGTTTGGGGTGCTGCCAGGTGTGGAATGTTAGAGTTCTGAAATCTACCTTTGGCTGCTCAGCTTCTGAGAGGGGAGAACTTTTGGATGGAGGTGGAGCACTGCCCAACTCTAAGGCAGGTCCCCAGTCACACTGTAATGCCTGGGAAAGGTGATCAGCCTTGGCATCCAAGTGGAAATATGAATGAGAGTGGGCTCTCAGGTGGGCCAGGTCTGCACAGCATGAGAAAGCAGTGACTCTATCCTGACC
Source organism: Fukomys damarensis (assembly GCF_012274545.1). NCBI lineage: Eukaryota > Metazoa > Chordata > Mammalia > Rodentia > Bathyergidae > Fukomys > Fukomys damarensis. Next base: position 48,857,481 of record NW_022900921.1, on the reverse strand, counting down.
CCCTCCTTAAACTGGCCTCATGCATCCCAGGTTGCTCAAGTACAGTGAGCGATGGGATATGGTGACATTCTCAGGGTTCTGGGACACTGCCTGGCCCAGGAAACTCAACTCGGGGACAGAGGCCTGGTAATGGAAATACACCCACTCCCCACACATCACAACATGAAAATTACCATTTCTAAATTAAACAAGACGATGACCCAACTGTTTGTCAGCTTAGTGACATAACCATAAAGGATAGAAGTATTTGTAGTGACTCTGAAATGCAGGAATTTTTAAGTGTCCTCCCCCTCCTCTTCTCTCACTGTCTGTCCTCTGTCTCTCTCACATACACAGTTATACACAAAATAATTTTAAATTCCTTTTAGCATAGTTTAAAAAGTACTAATGGAAATAATGTGTAATTTTGCAATTATTAAATTATCAAACAAATAGGCAATTAAATTAATGTAGTCAAAAACAAAGTTTTTAGTGTAAAAGAGGTATTCATAGAAAATCAATAACATTAATAAGAACTCTATCATCTTAACTTTGATTTAGAACTACCACTGAACATTAGAACTTATTTTCTCTTTCTTATGAAACAGTCAGTCCCAGCTCTATCCATCAGGAAGCCCAGGCAAAGTCAACAATGGTCTAGTAGCTCTCAGCAACCAACCATCCATAGATAAGGCCTCTGAGTACCATTTCCTACTGAAGCAGCCATGGTCTAAGTCCACAAGGAAATGTAAACTGAGACCATCTCAAGTGGGCTGAAAGCAGCAGGGCTGCAGCCACCACAAGGTTATGTCAAGGATGTTGCTCAAGGCATTCCCCAAATCCAGACGAGTTTCCTCAACATCACAGACTCAAATTAAATAAACAACCTCTGCCACTGATTAAACCACCAAGGCCAGGATAGTGTACAAGTTCATAATAATCTGAAAGAAAATCACTGGTTATTCTTGGAAGCTACTAAAGCAGCTTATTATTTTGCAAATTGGTAAATACAGGGAAAGAAGCATTTATTCTACTGCCAGAGAAGCACATTTCCAAATTTTGTACAGTTGATGGTAAAATTTTTTTATGGTACTAGAAGTCAAACTCAAGTCCTCCCACATGCTAGGCAAATATTCTACTAGTGAGCTACACCACCCCAACCCCTTTTTAAATTTTTATTTTGAGACTAGGTCTTGCTAAATTACCTATGTTGGCCTCCAACTGGCAATCCTCCTGCCTCAGCTTGTCAAGTTACTGGGATTGTAGCAGTACGTTACTGCACCTGGCCAATAGTGGGAAATCCCTGATAGAAAAATCTAATTATTAGGAGCCAGCATTAGAAAGTCACATTTTATAGGTTGGAATGTGCTAACGGATCTAGCCAATTGCCAGCAAGGCTGTAGAAACTCCTTCGGGAAAAGCTCAAGGGCAACTTGAGAAGAATGGGTGAGGCTGTGGGCACTGGAACCCCACTCAGACCTCCACAGGAGACACTGAGCTTCCTCGAGCATGCTGTCTGGATGCTGTCAAGGAGCACAGCATCCCTAAGAGAGACTCCTGCTTGCACTGGAAGAAACAGCTCTCTTCTGCTCTGATCACTTGACCCAGACACATGTTCTGGTGATGAAGTCTCAAGGGAACCCTTAGCAAGGCAGAGTTATTAGTCTTATTGCATTTAAATCTCCTGGCTCCCATGAACTATGGCCTGAGGAGAAAGAGATGGAAGAGGAACTGTGGCAGAGAAAGAAACAGGTCAGCCAATGAAATCTGGAAACCTGAGGAGACCTAGTTCCAACAAAATGACTTTTAAAATATTTTTTTTCTGGAAAAATAAGAATTTGTACATGGCCTGGGTATAGGATAATACTAAGGAATTAATTATTGTTGAATGTGAAGATGTTATGGTTATGTTTTAAAATTGCATCTGCTAAAGCATTACAAGGAAGTGATATTGTGTCTGTGTTCTGCTTTTAAACAGCGTACGGAGGTTGACCACTGGCTTATAAAGGCAACATGGTTAGCAAAGGGAATTGCTGAAGTCATGGATGGGTATATGTGCTTACTAAAGTATGTTCTACTTCTGTGCATGTCTGAAAATAGTATTAATGTAAAATAATAATAACAATAATGTCAATAATCCTGGTAGCAAAAAAGGCCCAGGAGATGCTGAATGGGAACACACACCCATAGAGCATCCGGTCCCATCCAGGAGTGAAACTTGGTTGCATTCAGTGTCTGTAACATTATTCATTCACTCACTGGGACAACACAACACCCAACACTCGCAACTTAAAGGAAGAGAGGTTTATTGGATCACAGTTTACAGAAGTTTCAGGGACCCACAGCAGAGGGGCCTGACAGAGGAGAGCTGCTCATGGCAGGGCAGACAAGAGGTACAAGATCCCCACAATGTAACTGTACTGTATACCTAAAATGTACCAATAAACTCAATGAGGAAAAAAAAAGAAGAAGCAAATAGAGAGACCAAGGGAGGAGACAGGGAGGAAGACAAACCCTTCCAGATCACAGTGCCCACCTCTTCCAACCAGACCCTCCCTCCTAGGTCAAGTCAGCTCTAAACCTTATATCCCAATCACCTTCTAAAAGCCCCACCTATTATCCCATGAGCTCTTAGGGGACATCTGGGTAAAAACCATAAAAGACATGCTCAACACAAACATAAGACAAAGCAAACAAAGGACTCATTGTATGGGCAACGCCAACAGGATAAAGGAGCCTACTAAAAGAAGTCCTTATAGCTAGGACAATTTGAAGTCACATGAGACTATGGCCCAGAATTTCAAATAATTACATGAATTAAAGAAATATATATGTGTACATGTGCCTTTTGGTCTAAACTGACATACATAAATGAGTTATTAAATTATTAAGTAAACAGAAGAAAAAAGGAAGAAATTTATCATTCAGAGAAGTTGCAAATGATTCCTGGAGAGCATAACTCCTCATCTCTTCTGCACTGGCCTCTGAGTGATTCCTTCTGAGAACACAGCGTGGGGTGAAGGATTCTTGGGGTAAGAAAGCTGACCATTGCCTTCTCTACCCGGGGTTCTGGCCAACATCCCATGACAAGTCCTAGCAGCAGCTCTGGCTTTGATATGAGGTTGTGAAGATGGCACTTTGTGTCTGTGGCCTCCCTCCCAAAGACATGCTGCACTGTCAGCCCCATCGAGAGAAAAGTGTCAGACAGATACAAAGTGAAGTCTGTGCAACCAGACTCCTGCACAGTGCCCCGAATAACTGTCAAGGTCGCCCCAACAAGGGAAGACTGAGCTGAGAGACTGTTGCAGCCAAGAGGAGTCTAAGAAGACAGGTGACTCATGGATGATGGTGTCCTGATTTGGATTCGGGTCACAAAAAGGACATTAGATAAATTTAAGGATATGGGAACAAAACATGGACTTTAGCTAATAAGAACATACAATATTGGTTCACTGGCTGTAACAAACACCAACCACAATTTAAAATCTAGTAACAGAGGGAACTAAGTATGAGGTATGCAGAAAACTTCTGTAAACCAGAAACTGTTCTGGAAGTATATATTTATTTAAAAACCAAGTCATATACTTTAAGCTCTATACACAGTGATAGTGTCTCAGTAATATTGGTTTCTATCACTGTCTCTGTTTATGATAGTAGCTGAAGTTTTATTAGAGTAAAATTAAGAGAATACAGGTAAATCATAAGAAAACAAGTCTTAAATGCAAATTCAAATTTTACAGTAATGCTTAAAGAAGGATTAAGAATGTTCCTTTGTGAACCTTCCCTTTGATTTCAAAGTTAGAGAATTAAATCAAAAGGAAAGAATGATTACCAATAAAATCCAAACTAGTTTACAAAGCATGCATAAAAAATATGCAGAGCAAATATTCTTTCTTTTAATTATAAAACTTGAAGTATCTACTTAAATTGAAAATCAAGTGAGGGATGCATTTTGGAAATGTATACATATGCCAGCAAAGCTAACAAGGCCACAGGGACAGCCTCCCCTCTAAGACCTGAGCCCCATTCCTGCTGGGCCTGTACTGCACTGGGGTTGCAGAGCAAAGCTCACAGACAGGGGCTCACCCAAGGTACCCACAGCCCGAGGATACAGGATGTCTAGGGCTTGGTCCCTTCTGAGGGAGCTCGGTTCCTTCTGAAGCCCTGTCCCTGGGTGTTGGTGATCATCTTCTCCTGCATCATGAACTGTCAGTTGGCCCACTCTCTGTGCCTTCCTGTGTCCTCATCTCTCTTCCTATAAGGACACCAGTCCAATTTGGCCAGAGCCAACCTCATGACTTTGATTTGATTTGATGCATCTTTCAAGATCCTGTCAACAAATACAGTCACATTCTGAGGTCCTGGGGCTAAGGCAATGCTCTGTATTTTGGGGGGACACATGGGTTATGCAGAGGAGGATGGATTGGAGTGAATGAAGCATGCAGAACAGAACTCAGTACACAGTGAAAGTCTGGGAGAGCTAGCTTTGCATCCCCATCAACACCTGGCATCAATTTAAAGACAAGAAAAGTTCATTCGGTTTGAGTTTTAGAGATTTCTAACCATTGTTAGTTGGCCTTTGCTTGGGGAACTGAGTCAGTCAGGAATGGATAGCAGAGTGAGCTCCTCACCTCATGGTAACCAGTAAGCCCAGGAAAGACAGGAAGTGGTTGGTCCCAGTATCCTTTTCCAGGGCACAGTCCTAGTGATCTCACTTCCTTCCATTAGACACTGCCTTTTAAAGGGACACCAGCTCCCAAAGGCACCACAAGCTGGGACCTAGCCTTTAACACTGGGCCTTTTGGAGACATTTACCAGACCACTGCAGCATCCAGTGGGCAGCCAATATTCATCTAACCAGAGCCCTGCGGACAGGGCTGTAGTATCACTTCCTGTGCATCTGCCCTTCCCTTCTGCACCCTTGAGTCGACTCCCTCTTAAGGGTGAGCAGATGCTAGCCCATGCTCTTCTTTGGGGCCCCATGTGCTTCTTTTTCCTCATTCCTAGAATTGCAGCCATCCCTATCAGGACCTAGCATTCAGTCTCCTGGGCCCCCAGCCTATAAAGTGGGGTCATGGGAAGGACAGAGGCTTGGCCACTTTCAGGGACCCTCGAATGCAGTTCCTCCTACATGTGCTGGTCTGTGCTGAGCTGAGCATTTGAGGATCTGGGTCAATCCATGAGCAGGGCAAGGAGTGTGCAAGCATGCATGTGTGTAAGTGTTCATGTGCATGTCTGTGTGTGTGTGTGTGCGTGTGTGTGTGCATGCATTGGGAGACTGGGATGAGAGGAGAGGCCAGAAGACCTGGGTGGAGAAGCAAAGATGTCCCAGGCTCCTGTGGGCTCAGAGAAGGCACATGGCACCTATGCTGGGTTAAGATCTGGTCCAGGAGCCCCATCTGCTCTGCCTTCAACTGCCTGTCTGAAAAGTCATCCCCTCAGCCAGATGCCCAGATATGGATTTGTCTGACTTTTTCTATTCATGCACTGCTAATCTCTCAAAACCTTTAAAAACTAATAATAACATATTTATAGATCCAGTCAACATTTCATAGCACTTTTAAATATATGACCTAATTTTCTCCTCTAAACATCCATATGGAGAGAAGAACATAAATAAGCCTGGATCATTTTACACAGGAGGAAATAGACCCAGGAAGATGCTACTTTCTCAGAACCTGATAACAAGGCCATCAACCCAGTCTTTGGAATTCTGTCCCAGGAAGTCAGAGATTTCTTCCTTCCAGGAAGAGAAATGAGTGGAGCCCTAAAACCAAATAATTAGACTTTTGCCTCATTTGACTGATGTATTTTTAACTTGAATTCCAAACAATTACATTTATACCACCATGTTTTACTATTTGAAGTACATTTCTCACTATACATGTATGCCATAACATATATGTGTGTTGCTACAAATGTGTGTGCAATATGGGTGCTTGCTGTGAGACTTTACCAGGGATGCAGATGTTCATGGCTGTGTGGCAGAGCAGGTTTCCACATACAAGGGAACTTCAGCATGGCTACTGTGCTTCTGACTTGTCTTTGGGAAATGTAGTCGGTTGTGTGGGCATCAAAGACTCAGATTGGTGCAGAGCTACACAGCATAAAGGAAGCACAGGTTGGACTCCTAGATGGTTCCTAGCAGTCACTGTTGAAGATTCAGGAAGAAAGAAGCTGAGTCTGTAAAGCCAAGGAGAGACTCTTTCCAAAGCCACCTACACATGTAGCACTTTCCAATGTGAAATGCTGCAGCTCAGAAGAACTGATTTCAGGCCCCATTTCTGGCTGTGAGAGTACAGAAGTAGCAGACCAACTACCCATGAAGAACGACTAGAAAACTAGGATCACAAACCAAAATGAAGGAAGAAGAACATGAGCGGGGAGAAGGACATACACTTAAGAGCAGAGCGTGGGGCTTGCTGAGGTCAGAAATGGGGCCATTCCTGTGGTTACATTGTTCTCTGGAACACTGCCAGCTTCTGGGAGGGAACCTAGAGGAGGCAGGCAGAGGGCTGGCACATGGCCACTGTGGGAGGATATGGCACAGGTGAGGCTTTTGCAGCCATGTAAGTTCAAGGTACAAAGGAGACATCCATTGGAATTTGAGACTGTGAAGTCAGCAGGACATGGTCACCAAGGGCAGGGGACCAGGCAGGGACAGGGACTTGACCTGTGTGCAGTCATACCTGAGCCATCTGCTGACTTCTGGAGCTGGAAAGGGCGAGAGGATCAGAAAAGAGGCAGCAGCTGCCAAAGGTACAGCAAAGTTGCTGCTGCTGCTGTTGATGTTTGCTGTTCTTGTGTACTGAACAGACCTATAGGAACCTGGGATGTGGGCTGGAGTTCCAGAGAAGGGAGGGATGGATTAGAGGGAGATGCTGTTTCCAAAAACTGTCATTGAGTCTCAGGTTGCTGGGTTTCTGATTGGCATGGAATGCTCAGCTCTGACAGAAATGCCTCCCATGTGGAAGAGAAGCCCCTCTGTGGACTCAGGTACAGACACCCAGAGCCTCTAGGACTTAAACAGAATGCCCAACATTGAGGGAAAGGTGTCCCAGAAGCAGGAAAAGGAGAAAAGCAAAACAAAAGAAACTTACCCATAAGAGTTCCAATGAAATGATTAGTAAAGACAACACACACCTCCACACTGTCATGACCTCCTCAGGGTGATACAGCCAGCAATGGACCGTCTGTGTGACTGTATAGGACACACGGACTCAGGGTGTCTAGGCTTCACTAGTTGGCTTCAATGCTCATACCACATTGAAGGCTTGCACCACCACAAGACACTTCTGGAATGCTTTCTCTCTCTGTGTGATTATGTATATCTGGACAAGGATATAGAGAAACACGTGTCTGTCCATCTGTCTGCATGACAGGGCTCCTCGGACATGGGGCAGGGGTCATTAAGGCTGGATCTCAAGGGGTGGGAGGTGAGGAAATGGCAAAAGCTGACATGCACAAATGGGACAGAGCAAAGCATGCAACACCCACAGTTCAGCACACTCAGGCAGGTCTGCTGTGCTTACTGACCAGGGCAGCAGCACCTAAAGCGGGTCAAGGGTCTGGGGACCGCAGAGATATCCTGAATATGCATGTGTGCATGACTGCACACATGACTGAAGGCCTGTCCTGTGGGAAACCATGAACCCAGCAGTTTCATCTGGACAGGGCTGGCCCGGCCTGCAGGAAGAGGACCCAGAGGCCAGCATGCAAAGAGTGTACATGCCAGAGCCTGGAAGAAGCTGGGCAAGGTCTCTGCAATAGGTGAAGATGGGCAGAGCTAGTCCATGGCCTGAAGTCGCAGAGGTGACAAAGCCAATGGAAGGCGACTGAGATGGAAAAATCACTGAGGATGACTTGAGATTTCACCAAAACCTTTGGGATGTGGTCAGCATCAAAGGATGGGCAGATGTAGGATGGGTTAAAGGACCAGCTCTTGACATTGATGACAGGTCATCCACATAAGAAATGTCCTTGGAAGTAGGGGTCTGTACCTTCCAGGAGAAAAGGGGACTGGATGTGGGCTGGCGTTGCTGGGCTGGAGGAGGCTGCTAAGGCAGGAGAGTGAGTGTGAATGTCAAGAGCCTGAAGGCCACCAAGACTTGCAGATCAGAGGAACTAGAGGAGCATAGCAGTGCTGTCCTAAAGGCCCAGCTACTTGGGGGTGGCCTCCATTCAAGACCTGACCTCCTCATGATGCTGCAGTCACCTGCCATGCCAAGTCCCAGCAGTGTGCTTTATGGCCATGTTCATATTCATATTCACACCTGCCCTACCAACCATGAGGTCCGGAGACACAGGTGCAGGAAGGCTGGGAATGAAGCCCACATAGTAAGAGCTTCTTGTCTCTCTGTCTAGTAGGAAGAAGTGTCGCCTGATGGTCAGCTCTGTGGTTGGATTGGAACATGGCTCCAGTAAGTGACTTAAACATGCCAAGCCCACTCTCATTGGGATGATTCATTTATTCAGTAAAAATCTGTCTTTACTGCATGGCTTAAAGTTCACCTGCAGACAGGGCAGGAAGGGGTCCTTGTTCAGCGAGTGTGTGATGGTCCTGGCTCAGAGGCTACTGGACAAATGAAGAAGGTGTGAAGCCGGGACAACTGAGCCTGGGACAAGGGAACCTGGCCTGTGTGTCTCTGAGCAACTGTGTCAGGGCCTCGGCCTGTGGGGAAGTCTGGCTCTCCTCTTCCCAGGGCTGTTCGTGGTGCTGGAGTAAGGAGCCTGGAGAAAGGCCTCAGAGAAAAAGAAATGTTAGCCTCCTGCTCGTCATTCCCCAAGCCCACCACATTACCCTCTATGTTACCAGTTAGAAAGTGCCCGTATTAAATGCGAAGTGCAATTGCTCTAATCTTTCTCACTATATTTATTCATCTTGAGAACAGAGAATGAAGCTTAGCCTAAACTGATAAAGTAAATTATTAAACTTTGAACATGTGAGTGATTTGTCTATGCACCATATTATTCCCTGTGATAAATGCCAACTTGCCACAGTGTAGGAACAGTCACCAGTGGGTGAAAGTGCCCTGGAGACCACATTCTGGCTGTGGGACATGCACTCTGGGAATTGTCCTGGAGGACACTATCTTCAATGTCTAAGAGGTACCATATGGGAAGACTCTCGGGACTTCCAGTCAAGCTGCACACAGAGGAACAGATGTGACAAATGCAAAATGATGGGACATAGCTAAGTGAGCTTCTCTTAAAAAGCCCAGAGGCAATGATGTGTCATAGCATAAGTGCTGCATGTGGTGAGGCTTTTGCAGACTGCTGGAAAGACCTGGATGTGACTTCATACAGGGACACAGAAAGAAAGGTCATCCAGTCCCCTGGAACCCCAAGTAGGAGGTGAAGGTTGGCCTTCCACAGTAGAGGTTCCTCTCCAACCCAGGCTCTGTCCACCATGGGGACTCTGTCTTTATGGGGAGACCTCCTCTGGGGCAACCTCTCCCCAAGAGATGCCTCAGATGTTCAGATAGCAACCACCGTACACATAGTTTTGCAACCCTGGCCTGCATGGCATCTGGCCCCAGAACTGGGACTTAAAGCAGCCCACTTTCTGCAAGAAGGGATTTTGTCACAGCAACAGGCAATGCACTGTTGGTGACCTTTGGATGGGGCAAGATCTAAGCTACTGGTGATTGTGATGGAGAAAAGGTAGATGCCCAATGGGGATAAAAGTGTGGGGAGTGGAAGTGCAAAGAGAATGCAGAAGAGGTGCGACTGAGCAACCTGCAGCCTTCTGCTGTGAAGGGAAACAGAGAAGGATAGGAATGATCAAGAAGAAAAACACCACAGAGCTTCACAGGAAGTGAGCAGCACCTCCTGCCATCACCAGGAGCCAGAGCAATTCCAAATGAGACACGACCTGGGGCAACCAGTTGGCTCAAACATGAATACCTGACGTGCTTCGTGAAGGCTTATTACTTAATAGGAGAATTATAATAACAAAGGGTGAAAATCAAGAGAATAAGCAAAAAAATTAATGCCCAAGCCATATTTGAATACAACACTAGAAACTTTTATTTCAAAATGCCAAGCATCGAATGTCAAGTACTTTGAAAAAATTGTCCCCAGTAGGAAGCTCAAATACCAGACAGATTGGTTCAAAACTGAACAACATGTCACCCTGGCCATCCTGAGTAGCAGTAAGCATGATTTGGAAGTGGCTGTTTAGTTGCCTGGTGTGATAGACATTTTCTTTTAGACTGTTTCCTGTCTCTGGAACTCTCTGATTTAAAAGTCCATTGAAGCTAGGTCTGCACGTTGTGTTTAATTTGATACTAAATAATAAAATCCAACCGTTGCACTTTTACTACAAAAATGGCCCTGATTGGTAACTAATTTTCTGCCTGTCCCTCTCTGTCACTACTTGCTCTCCCTCCCTTTCCCTTCCTCTGCTCTCATCTTCCCTCCTTCCTCCATTTCTATCTTTTGCTCTTTTTGTCTCTCTGTCTTCCCCATCTGTGTCTCCTCCTCATCTGCCCATTGCTTTGGTTTTTGAGGAAAAGAGGTAAGATCTGCAAGGCCAGGTCACATGAAGATGCCACTTGCAGAACCTTCTTAGTCTCCCTGCCCACCTGTACTGACACCAGGGTTAGCTTTTCCCTCGCCACTCTCTTCCACTCACACAGACATTTGACTTCCTTTCTATCTGTTATTTACCAGTGTCTTCACCTTTTCATTCACAAAACCTTTTCCTGCAATCATCCACCTACAGGACATGGCCCTGGACTTTCCTACCTACCAGCCTTGTGAACCCTTAAACTCTGTTCTGTAATGTAAGGACAATAATTCTACACATGTCAAAGGATATTTTTGACCTTTAAAAGAAACAGAAAGACATGAGTCATCTCCGCGATCCCTATTCTGTTCCACTGATCCACAAGTCTGATTTTATGCCAGTGTCACACTGTTTTATTGCCACAGCTTTGTAATGTAACATAAAGTCCGGGATTGTGATGCCCCTTGCTTTGATCTTGTTGCTCAGGATTGCTTTTCCTTTTCTGGATCTCTTCTGGTTTGATGTAAATTTTATGACTGTTTTTTTCTATTTGTGTGAAGAATGCTTTTGGTATTTTAATTGGGATTGCACCAAATCTAATTAGTTTTGATCTTATGACCATTTTGACAGTATTGATTCTGACTATCCAGGAACAGGAGCTTTCATCACATTTTCTGATCTCTGATTCAGTCTCTATATTCAAGCTACTATAGTTTTCATTGTGGAGGGTTCTTTTCACGCTTTCTTTGTTGGGTTAATTCCTATGTGTTTAATTTTTTGAGGCTACCATGAATGAAATTATTTTTCTGGTCTCTTTCTCAGTGAGTTTGATGTTGGGATACTGGAATGTTACTGATTTTGTAATATTAATTTTCTATCCCACTTCATTGAATTTGTTAATTTTATCCCATTTCTCCATTTTGGAATGAGAACGTTGTGCCTTAGTTGGTCAACAGAGTTTTTAACTTTCTTTTTTATTTTTACTGGGCTCACAGCTAGAAGTATGCCTGTACTATACAAGGAGACTTTGTACTTGGACTTTTTAGCAATGTTGAATCTGTTAAGACGGATGATTCTTAGAGCTGGTCTAAATGCATTTTACATAATGAGAATGAGTCTTTTGGGGGCGAGAGGTGGAATACTATAATTTAGATCTAAAATATCCCTCTGAATTTTCATGTAAGTTTGAAAGTGATTAGATCATGGGGATATTATAGCTGACTTCTAATTGGGGGGTTGGGTGGAGGTAGGTCTCTAAGGAGGTGACTGGGATGGATGTATTTTTGTCCCTGTGTCCTTCCTGGTTTCTCTGTTTCCTGGCTGCCATGAGATAAGCATCTATCCTCTGCCAAGGCTCTCCCACTGTGCTGTTTCTGCCTTGGATCCAGCTAAGCATGGACTGAAAGCAAGAGCCAAAATAAACTTCTCCTTCAGATTGTGAGCATTCAGTATTTTGTCTTAGCAATGGGAAAGTAATTAAGGCAAAGACCTGGTTAACAAATGGGCAATTGAAATAAATAGACACTTCTCAAAAGAAGTATAAATGGCATGAAAGTACATGAAAAATATTTAGCATCTTGGCCATTAGAGAAATGCAAATCACAACAACACTGAGATTCTAACTTACTCTAGAAGGAATAGTTGTTGTCAAGAATTCAAAAAGGGGGGCTGGGGATTTACCTCAGTGGTGCCACTGACTCACAAGTGCAAGGTCCTGAGTTTGATCCCCGATACCCTCCCAAAAAACACAAAAAACAAAACCTCAAAAGAGGAACTTCTGTTGTTGATAATGTAAACTAATGCAGCCTTTACTGAAAACCATATAGAGAGTCTTCATAAAGGTAAAGTAGAAATTCCATTTTACTCAGCTATACCTCTTCTGAGCAACTTCCTGAAAAAGTTGAAGTCATCATTTACAGAGGTACTTGCATATCTATGCTTATAGAACCATAATTCATAAGAGCTAAATTATAGAAACAAAATAATTGTCCATCAATAGATGGGTAGATAAAGAAACTAAGGTATATATACACAGTGAAGGACTACTCAGCCATAAAGATGGGTAAATTTGAGTCACTGGAAGGAAAATGGATGCACCTTGAGATCATAACACTATGTGAAATAAATCAGACACTGAAGGTTCCATACTGCATGGTTTCTCTTATATGAGAAAACCAAAGTATGAATAATCTAAAGAGTAAAATAAAAGATCTGTGATAGAAAACAGAGAGGCAGATTTTATTGAGATGGGTAGGGGATCTTGGGATAAGGGAAGATGGGAAGGAGGAAAGGGAAAGAAATCAATAGAAACTGTACAAAGCGCTTAGCACAATGTCTGGCTTGTGTTTATGAAATATTTGTTGTTATTTTATCATTTATTTGAGTTTTATTATCTAAGTTATTTTTACAAAAGCCAAATTTTCAGAGAGAATAATTCCAATATGAAGTTAGTAATCCTTTTGAATAATATCTTCAAGCAAAACACAAATAGCTAGCTCAAATTGGGTAACTGAAGGAGAAAGAAACAATGACTATTCACAAACCTGGAAAGACCACAGAGGAACAAGAGTATCTCATTTGCCTGGGGTCAGAGGTCAACAATACCAAGGAGGCTTCATCAGTTCCAACTGAGAAGAAGTGGTGAGGGTGATGAGGACAAAGTTGCAGTGTGTGATAGGAACCATGGCAGCAGACAGAGGATCAGGTCACAGAGCTGGGCAGCTGTGGAGGGATGAGCCGTCCAATCTGCCATCCTCCACTGTGACCTCTGTGTGCCCCACACTAGGCGGGCCCAACCCAGAGTCAACCTCCTGTGGGTACAGAGCATGAGGGAGGTAAAGGGTGACACTGGGGAGCGGATTCCTGACTTGGTAGCAAGCCTTTCACAAGAGACTAGGGCTGTGGTCGGAGGCTCCATTACAAATTGCACACTGTGTATGAAATTAAACTCAAAAATAAAGTCAGTATTGTCTTTGATCCTTGTCATCTCAGAGATGGTTGCTCCAAACTAGAGACTTCATTGTGAATCACTCCAGGCTCTGCCTGGAGACTCCCACCCACAATTACAACCTGCTTATAGCTGCATCTGTCATTGTATTTACATATTTATTATAATTACTAGGCAATAACTATGGCTTAATGAAATGAGATATTGTAACTAACAGCCCTTATCACTTAATCCAGGAGGAAGATTAGAAACAAAGTATCATATGCAACTTGTCTCAATCAGCTCCCCTAAAACACCTAAGGCCCTGTATGGTATTTGCAGTTGAGGCAATAATTGAGGGATAAATCTGTGAATTAAACTTACATGTTTATATAAGTGTGTTTCTTAAGATTTAAATTCTCAGTGGCTACACAGAACCAATTGGAAAAAATTAATTTTCTCTCAAGAAATCATATTTCCTCCTTACTGATGGTTGGAGGTAGGTGATTTGAAAGGAAGATTAAAGGCCCAAGTATTTATTTTTTGCTAAGATATAGTTTCTATTTAAGAACTACAATCAAAATGCTTCATTTTCTTCATTGTTTTTCTTTATTTCTCCATATTATATTCCAATTTTTATTTTCTTAATTTATATTCTCTTACATAATAAAAAGTTTTAAGGGTTTTGGCAACTAGGTGATATACAAAATAATTTTTTAATATTTGGAAATTCCCTATCAGCCACATTCTCATAAGCTGTATGGCTTATTTACCGATACATGTTAGTCTCAAAACTGCAGAGCTCATTTCTCTGCAGAAGATTGACTTGACTTGCATGTCAAATTATATCAGAATTGGTGTATTGAGTATCGATTGCTTTTCTATGGAATTTAAATAAACCACAAACTCACTTTTAAGGCAGCATAATAATAGAAAAAACACTCAAATAAGAAAACCCTGGAAGGTAACCCTGGGGCAGCTCTCTTCCTGACAAGCCCTGACATTGGGGATGGCAGGTCCACCCAAGGAGCAATGCAGAGGGCTCCTCGCTCCCTCAACATCCGACAAAACCAGGCAAATTCCATTTGTCACAGCTCCCTTGGTGTGGGCACTGAGAAATATGAAACTTCTCCATCGTATTAATAATCAGCAGAAATACTGATATGTCTAGAGCAATTGAGGCTCAAAAGTTCTCTGAAACGGCAAAGTTTTTATGAGTGGGTCAGATTTCCCACGATGAATTGTTCCAAACAGTGGAGCCAAAAACATTTCAAGTTAGTACTGTGAACTTAGCTTTCCTTATTGATGGAAATGTGAAGGTGTTGAGCTCCAGAGTCTCTGTAGACGCATCCATCCACCTCACCACACAGAGCAGGCTCAGGAGCCTAGCCTACCAATTTGTGCTAATCCAAATGAATGAAATGTTGGACACTGACATATTAGAACCTGCTATGCTAATTCTCCAAAGGTAAAGCTTTTTAAAACAATTGCAAGTGGAGCCTCTGGGAAAAGGGAGAAGCAATCTCTTACTTAACTGCCCAATATAATGCAGCCAGCATTTCTCGGATCTTTCACTCACTGAATATTTGGTGCAATGCAATTCTCTTATGGCACAAATGGCTAAGGACTTGTGAGTATCAGCTGCGTTTTAAGCATTAGGCTTCATAATCCTGATTTGAAGACTTTCTACCCATGCTGCCTAAATGAGAGGGAGGATTGAGGATTAAAGGTTTACATCAGAAGATAGATTAAACTAAGATATAAAATATGCATTAGACTGCACTCCACTGAATTTGCTCCAAGAAGAGTTTATTATTTTAGACTTCCCATGTCAGGATAGAATTTCTAGACTTTCAGGATGGTAGATTAGTGGCTTTGATGAAGAAAATACATTTTGGGAAGAAAACAGCAACCATTTCTTGACTGATAAGGTTATTAGACAATAAAAAGACATAATTTTCCCTTTCTACAGGTTTCTATTTTAAAATATTTGTTTTCTACAACATCAGTGTTAACAGGGAAATTGGTTGGGAAGTGGTGAGCAGATTTGCAGGAGAGAGTACTGGTTTGGGAATTAGTCAAGTTCTTAGCCAGGGACAGTCTGGCACACACCTGCTCTCTCCTGACTACTAAGGTGAGTGTGAGCTGCTTCTCTGTGCCTTCTCACCTGGCTGCTAATTCACAATGAGAAGAAAGGAGAACTTCGTGAATTGACACTAGCCTGCCTGCATTGTCCCATTGATTTGGGGGTTAAACTCCTTTAAGACCTATGGATTTAGTTCAGCATATTCATGATAGTTTGTTTGAATATAATTCCTGGTCCTGACCCGAGCTATCAGTTAGGTTTTAAGCTTCTAGAGATGTAACCATAAGGAAATAAATATATTTATTATAGGAATGGCCAGTAAGAATATTTGAGCTCAGAAATATAATGAAAAAACATTAACTTGACTAATGTTATAGTTTCTAGCCATGCTACTTATTTTATGATCCTGGTACAAGTTTCTAATTCTTGCCCTATTTCACAGACTTTACTCAACATTTTATGGGTTTTTTTTCTTTTTCGTGGAATCTTCAGCTCTAATTTCTAAAACAATAGCAAAACAAACAAAGCAATTCTCTTAAAATGGTCAGGAGAGTAAAATGAGAATTAATAACTCAGAAGATAGCACTTTTGATCTTACTTAACCCATGTAATCTTCCTCAAAATCCTATGATATAACTTCTATGGTTATCCAAAATTTCCAAAGAGAAAACCAAAGCAAAAAGACATATTGTAACTTGCTCAAGTTAAGGCACATAATACGGAACAGAACCAAGATTCAGGAGTAGGATGTTGAACTCTAACCTATGTCCTTAAATATAACTGTGCACACAGTATTGGGATTTTTCTTGATCCCAAGTGGTAACTTGGTAATCTGTTAAAAGATTCACATGATATCTTTTTTTAAAATAGTAGTCTGTACGGTTAACAGTGTGCTGGTTACCGTGGGAAAAACATTTCAGAGGTTAAAATCCACCCTCAAAAATTTAAACATCTAAAAGAGTGTTAAAAATTAAACCTGGAGGTTAAAAACAGGCCATCATACTTCGGCCAACATATCTATACATACACATAGATATACACACACTCAAACACATACAGGCCAATCACTGTATTATTGGTTCCCAGAATTAGCAATGATTTTAGATACCTTAATGCTGTAATAGTATAATAAAAGGGAGGAAAGTGATCCCACTTAAGTGTGTCTAACAGCTGTGAAGACATTTACATAAACACTGGCCATCATATGATTGAGTAAAGACCAAGCTGCAAATACGGACAGGTACGTCATAACCAAAACCCTCCTGGTTAGTGGGTGAAGGGGTAAGTAAATGGAGAGAACTGTTATAAATGCAATAAAACCTACAGATTTTGAAGGAGTGAGGCAGAGACTTCCTAATATGCCCAATACCAGACCAGGCAAATATGGTTCAAGGGTTTCAAGGTTAGAAGGAAATGTTTTTAATAAAAACTAACTGGTATAAATATCACTAAATTGGCTTAGTTTTCTGCTGAGCTCAAATGGGCTGGGGTATTGTGTTCCCATCCTTGGGAAGGTTCAGGCAGAGGAAACCTTCCCACCCTTGGCATCATGGCCTCATTCTTTTGCAAAAGGACAGGACTTCTAGACCTTTGGGAGAGAAGGGGTAGAAGTGGTCACTGAGGGAGCTAGACGTCTTTATGGTGCTGGGACACAGGAAACCACTCTTCTGCCCCACAGAGATGACCAGAGTAGGGACGCAGGGTCTGGTCACAGGGCCCCTGACAGCACAGCACTGTACCTGGCCTCCTATGGTGAAAGGACCAGCCCTGCAGACACTGGGCACCCAGGGATAGGCTTGCTTTGGCATGGCAGGAAACAGACCTGGATCATAGAGGGGACCCTGGTGCTCTATGCCAGGTCCTTGGTACCTGTGCCCATCAGCTTTGGGAATCACTTTCTGAAGCTAGGAGAAGCTGAGGCTGAAAATAAGAATACCCTGATTTGTTCCATTTTTTCCAAAAAAAGTTCATTTCCTATTAACTTTTGTACTCTGTTTCTGTTATCCCTCAAGAATATTGTAAAACCTTAACATGAACTTCCTACTGAAACCAGGAGAAAATGTAAAGTGGAAAAAAATAGTTACTGTGTAGTCAAAGGGAGGTTTCATTGTTGGTCCCTGCAAGGTCACTGAACAGGCCAGGAGTTGGAAGCTGCACCTTGGGATGGTTGTGAGTGACTGGTTCATTCCTGCCCTCGAGCCCCAAATTCTTCTAGTTCACAGAGCTCTCTGAAAACTGGAGGCCCAGGCCCCCAGAGAGACAGAGAGAGAGAGAAAGAGAGAGAGAGAGAGACTCCTTAACTATTCAAGAAGCCTGCTTACATTTGCAAAGGTGCCCACCTGCCCAGGAGCAGGAGCAGGGCTGGGGCTCCACATGGACTATAAAAGCAATAGGCGAGCAGAGAAGATGTCACTTTCTTTTTCAAATAACAGATTAGGACAAAACCGCTCTGCAATTTGCAACATTTTCACATCTTTCTCTCCACAGTGACGGCAACCTTTTCTCTTTAAGTTATACAGGGACCATATTCATTAATCGTTTTTCTTCACAAGGTTGAATTCATTCGATTTCAAAGCTGATACACATTCATAGCTGTTAGTCATAATTAGTTGCTTAAAAGGGTGCGTGTGTGAGGGGGGTGGTTAGTGCCTCATTAGCTCCTTTCTCGTTTCGTCTAAAATGTGAGAAGCAATTAGGAAGCAAAAGGGAGACCACTTGTATCCTGAAGAAGCTGACCTGTGCTAATAAATTAATTTAAACTTTATACTTTGTCCTTCTGTGGGCAAATTACTGAGCTGGAGCCTGAGGCAGTGTCTTCCTGCATGAGCAGCAGGACTGCTGAAGGTGTCAAATGCTCTGTTCCAACCACAGATGGTCACCACCCCCCGGTCCCCATCCCCAGCTGACCTGGGCTGGCCATGGGTCAGGTGGAGAGTGTGGTCACAGTGCCCTGTCAGGAGTTCCTGCCTGGGTAGGAGGGTGGTGGAGATGTGTGCACCAGGGTTGGCCACAGGATAGCAGAGGGTGTCACAATAGGGTGGGTAGGAAACCAGGTCTGTGGATGAGCAACGTGGCTGATTTGCAACCTGGAACTGTACCCTTCATTTCCTGAGTCCCTTAGTTCTATCAACCCATGCCTTGAGAAAATACACAGAAAACAGTCCTAGCACAGTGCCTGACAGTTCTCATGGTGGCCATGAACACTGCAGAACATATCTGTGTCAAGACACACATGACACCCAGCACCAGACGAAACCAGGCTCCATTCTTGGCTGATCCTCCCTGACTATAGCTGGGCTTTCATTCTTCATAGTTTTGACAGATCCTGGACCTTAATTTTTGCTCAAGACAGTGTCTTCTTCCTTCTCCCAGATAGTTTTGAACTCCCAAGCTCAAGGGACCTTCCTGCTTCAGCTTCCAGAATAGCCAGGACTTCTAGCCAGTGTGTGCCATAACACTCACCCCAAAGTCTGGGATCTTTGCACCAAGGAAGACAAGTGTACAGCAGGAGGCTCCTCTGGGACTGTAGCTGCTGATGGTCCAGGACTACCCTGAGCCACAGCACACTTCTGTCCAGTGCTGCAGGGTGTCCACTCTCATAGGCACTTGCTCTGTGAGACCTGTGGCCCCCTCTGCATGACAGAGCACTGATGCTCTGCAAGTGTGGACTCCCTCAGAAGCTGGAGTCGTAGTCAGGACAGCCACAGAGGCAGCAGAAGGTGAGAATGGGATATTCTTGGGTCTCTACAAGGCTGAGCCTGCTTGAGCACCTGGCCGTGGTTTCCACACTTACAGAAAGAGGTGACAAAATGTATTCTCATTGTGAGGCACACAGGATGCTAGAATGGTGAACAATTACTGACCTCTGAGTGGGTGGGGAAGAGGCCACTCTAGGAGGGAAAATAAAAAACCCACCCACATGGCCTGAGGTTGGTCTCAGCACTGGTCACTGACTGACAGGAGGCATGTGGTGAGCATTTGTCTGGGTGAGATAGATGGCCTTCATCTCCATGGCCAGGCCAGGGTGAAGGTTGGGGACCAGGCTGGGTGTGGACTGCCGAGGCACAGCACCTGTCCAGCACACATGACCCCAAGCACATCCCCAGCATAGGGAACAAAGAAACAAAAACTAGGTTGGTGACTTGATTTTTTTAAAATTTATTTATTTATTTATTTTGGTACTTGGGGATCCAACTCAGGACCTTGCACTGGCGAGGCAGGTGGCAGAACCACTGAGCTAAATCCCTGGCTGGGTGACTTGATTTTTAAAAAGCGGCTACAGCAAAAGTGTGAGGTTAGAACAGTTCTGAAGCACTACCCTGATGTCTGCAAAGCTGCTTCCATTTGTGATGGAAGTCCTCAGAGCAGCTGTTGTCACCTGCATCTTTTAGAAGGAAAATGAAAGCTCAGAAATGACCTTCCTTGCTCTGTGGCAGAAGGATCCAATGCCCTATTTCCATATCTTGCTCATGATGTCCCTCATGGTGCCCCATGGAACACACAAAGGACCACAGAGGAGAAGTTCTACATTTCACAGATATTCAGTAGTCCATTAGTAACACTTTTATTTCATTCACATTCAGAAAATCATCACTGTGGATGGGGTAGGGTGTCAGAGGTACAACACTTGTTAGCATATATAGGAAGCCCTGGGTTCCATCCCCAGCGCCACAAATAAATAAATAAATTACATAAAACACACCACACTGCCACCATTCTTAGTATTCTACAGAATTTACTGCCATCATTTGCTGTTACTGGTTGAATGAGATCAATGTAATTCCTTTTTCCTCAATTTCTGCAATTCTGAATTTAAACAAGGTCTTTATAAAGTGCCTCTGTAAATTGATTTGGTTTATAGCCAAAATTTTCTGTAACTTTCTCCAGGATTTGTATTGTCAATCCAAGTTCTGTTTGATTTTGTAAAACAAATGGGTTCGTTTGAAAACTCAAGGAGGAAGTGGATGCAAGTCCAAACCCTCAGTGGCTGACATTCACCGAGGGCTTACTGCAAATCCCATATGCTCTCAGCACTTGTTACAGGCTAGAAGCTATTTAAAATGTGCAACAAGCCGATAAGGTAAGCACTGCTACTGTCCATATTTTACAGATGGCAAAAGAAGAGCCATGATAGCTGTGACACCCACCCCAGTCCCCCAGAAAAAGGTACAGAAAGGTTGGAAGCCAGCTCTTGGGATTGCAGTGGAAATCACTGGGCATGCACTGTAGCTTCAGGAGGAGAAGTGATTTATGGTTAAAGTCATGGGCATAAATGTACACCTGTGTATATAGGGGGACAGAGGGAGACAGAGATGGAGCAGTGAGGCTGAGAACCACAGCCTGACGTGTCTCAGGAAGCCTGACCCTTGGCCCAATCTCTGAAGACTTATCTTTGAGCTTTGAGAAAGGCTGCAAAGAGAAACTGGGGCTTCCCTGAGTAATAGGGACTGCTCACAACCTTCTTCGGGATCCTGGAAACAGGAGGGTACACATAGTCCACGGTGTTGGAGGATGGCAGTAGCCAGGCCCTGGCAGAGCACAAGGCCAGAGGAAGTGACCCCAGGAGGGCAGTGGGCACCCATCTCAGGCAGAAACATCCTCAGAGCATACAAAATGGGACTG
Source organism: Fukomys damarensis (assembly GCF_012274545.1). Classification (NCBI taxonomy): domain Eukaryota; kingdom Metazoa; phylum Chordata; class Mammalia; order Rodentia; family Bathyergidae; genus Fukomys; species Fukomys damarensis. Next base: position 48,836,358 of record NW_022900921.1, on the reverse strand, counting down.
CTTCAACCAAGGGCACTCCTCAGACCCTGCTGGGGAGGCTCCATACAACAAATGGCCAGGATGGAGAGAGAAGCTGTCATAACACTGGTTTCCACCAATGTTGTTAGGAGTGTCCCCACTTGTCCCCAGGGGTGTCCCAGCTCCCTTCCCTGCCTTTCTGGGGACCCCAGGGAGTCACTGCATTATCCATGTTTCAACGCAGGCCAACAGCTTGAGACACAAATAAATCTTAGTCCTGAGTTAGAGAGAGATGGTGAAGATTGGAGTCTCTAAGTGAACACAGAAAATAAGATAAATGATGCTACCCAAAGGCCTTTGTCAATGTAAAGAAATTACCTTAGTCTTGTAAATACTCGGGCTTTATTTTCTGAATAACATAGAAAAGCCATTATTTACTGTGAGAAAAGATAAAGATATAATAAATTCCTATGAAGGGTGTTTATTGGCCTATGTGAAGCAGAAATTTCCTTCGTCACCCAGGAATGACAGTCAGGTCCACACTTTTATAAATCTTCTCTAGCTGCTTTTGTGAGACACCGAGAGAAGAGTAGGACTTTGAGAAGAAGGTCTTATGAAATGAAAAGAGGCACTTGGCCTTTTCGAATCTTTCACTCCAGCTGGTACAAGGAAAAACTATCTTATGAAGTTAGAGCAGCTCCAGATAATCCATTGCCTCTCACCTCTCTGTTTATCTCCCTTCTACTCTAATTAGGGAAATTAGGGAGATCAGGCAGAAGCAGGTATGTGCAACACGTAACAGTGACACTGCCGGCTCTGCACCCCAGAGCCCGGCATTGCACACCCTCTGCCTGTCCTGGCTGTCCTGGGGAAGACAGAAACAGAGGCCCTAGGGTTGGAGGACACAGGAAGTAAAGGAGAAGGGAGGGGAGACAAGGGAGCTGGTCGCTGTTGGTGCACTGAGACCGAGAGTGTCCTATGTCTGCCAAGGACGCTTCCCACTGACATGGGCACAACACGTGATGTTTCAGTCAGAAAACACTGGAAGGCTCCCTGTTAAGACATAAATATATAAATCCTCACTCCATATCCTCTTGGCTTTATCTATACGAGCCACACATTCTCATTTGCTTAGAGCGGTTCAGGACTTTGCATACCACTCCGGCTTCATTAGTAATCATGTCCTCTTCACCCTGAAAAATGTCCCAATCGGAGGATACTGTGCATGGCAGGCCTAGTTCTAGTTTCCTAGATTAGACCTGATAACACATGTATCAGACAAGTGAGGGGTGGGAAGGTCAGCAGCAGAGGGTGGGGGGTGATGATTGGTCCAGGGTACAAATGACCAGGGAGAGACCCAGATGAAGAAGACCAAGAAGCTGGAACACAGCCCCTTTAAGCCTCCCAGCTGTTCCTCCAATCAGAGTAAAGAAAATCAACATGAATATGAGGGCTGAGGAATTTATTGTTAGTACTCAACTTTATTCAAGGTATAATCAAAACATACAGTGAATACATACATCATACATAATATAATGTATTATGAATGAGGGAGAGCAGATCAAAGGGGATTAAGGGCCTTTGGCCAGCATGTCTTTCACTGTAACAAACTTTTTTAAAAAGGTAAACATTCACCATGGTGTATCACTCTATCACTCCTTATTCAGTAATCTTTAGGGTTAATTTTATTTTTATCAATCTTTAAAGTTCCCATGTTCTATTTATGATTTTGATTTAAAGAACTGTGAAACCCAAAGTGAACTAAACTGCACTGTTCTTTGAGAATATGTTGGCCAAATTCCATGAGTCTAAATGAGCAGAGGCAGCCTTGGTGTGAGGGAGTCAGGATGAGGGTGTGCGAGGACGGGGACCTACCAGAGCCGAGGCCTCATGGCTGGGCTGCAGTTGTCAGCGTCCATGTGCGTGGGAGGTGGTAGGCAAAGGTGGCCATGCACTGAGGAGCTTTAGGATGCTCGTGGAAGCAGCCACTCAGCTGTGTGCATCCTGCATAGCTGGACCTACAGCAGACTCTGAGGGCAGTGTTCAGAGTCATCTATGTAACATCAACTCCACCTTCTCATCTACTGGATGTCTATATTCATAACAGTTATCCATCATTTGTGATATAAAACATCACAATGAACGTCTTATAATTGTTTGCTGTTGGTATGTGGGTGGAGAATGGATGACAGGAATATAGCTAAAACAAATGAATAAAACATGAGCCTTAAATGTAGTGAGGTGGCTGATTTAAAAAGATAAAATAAAGCGCATAATTTTATTAAATCTACACATCTTAAATGAGTTTGCAATTTTGAGTAGAAAAGTCAAGTAGGCCTGTTTATTTCTTTGTCCCTTCAATTAAATGGAAAAGAGTCATTATTATTGTAAGAATCAGACATAGCTAGAAGGTTTGGAACATTTCTTTTCAAGGTTTTTCACCTCAGTCATTAAAGCTGAATTGAGTCAGAAACTCAGTGGGCGATATGCCACTGGGACACAGTTTTGGTGCAGATTCTAATGAGATACTGTCTCACCCACATAAACTTAATAAACTCTACAGTCGAAATGGGAAAATGATTTAGATTAAACATGGAAAGAAACTAGTCTATAGCTGTTAAAATGTAAACACCAAGACCGAATCACAAAGAAGTAAAAAATCTGACCAGACTTATAACTAGAAAGGAAATTGAATCAATAATTGCAACCTCCCAACAAACCAAAGCCCAGAACCACGTAAGGCAAATTTAGAATTACCCCAAACATCTAAAAAAAGAATCAACACCAATCCTCCTGAAGCTTCTCCAAAAACCTAATGATGAAGGAACTCTCCTCTAAACTCATTATATGAGGCCAGCATTACCCTAATACCAAAGCCAAACAAAGACACTGAAAGGAAATAAAATGATAACCCAATATGCAAAAATCCTCAAGGAAATATTAGCAAACCGAACTGTACACATTAAAAGGATTATGGACCACAATCAAGTGGAATTTAATCTTGAAATTAAAGGTGATTCAACATAGAAAATCAATCAGCGTGAACACCACATTAACAGAATTAAAAACAAAAACAAAAAACTTTGGTTACTTTAATTTAACTAGAAAAAGCTTTTGAGAAACTGAATGACCTTTCATGTTAAAACTATTTAACAAACGAGGAACAGAGAAAGCTACCTCAGTGTTATGAAGGCTATACATGGAAAATCCACAGCTAATAACATGTGCATTAGCCAAAAACAGAAAGCTTTAGACTTAAAATCAGAGGAGGACAAAGGGTGCTTTCCCTTTCCCCTGCCTTTCGGGGATGGAAGGAGCTCAGGGCCCTGTCTGTGCTGAGAAATGCTCTACCCAAGAGCTGCACTCCTGCCTTTGGATGTACACATTTCTACTTTTACATCAGCACAGTGATGCGGCAAGAAAAAGAAAAAAAACCACACAAATTAGAAAGGAAGAAGCAAAATTAACTCAGTTCAAAAATGGCATAATCTTTTTTTTTCCTTTTTATTGAGTTTATTGGTACAATCTAGGTATACAATACAGTTACATTCATTATTGGGATCCTGTACCTTTACATGATAGGTCTTGATTCTCATTTTTTCTCCTTCTCCCTGCCCTCCCTTCACCCCCTCCTGCCCTCCCCATTTACAAACACTTTTTTTCCATTTTGTCAATTTCTCGTATTTTTTTCCTGTCCCTTATTACCTTTGCCCCACTCTTCCAACTTTCCCTACACCTTTAGCCCTTTACTTTCTATTTCACATTGTTAATTATCTCATTAGGATCCTGTATACTATTATAGTTTTTCACACCAGAGAAACTATTCAGTATTTCAGTTAAAGAAATCTCTGTATGAACATTAAAAATAGGGAATCCTAAAATAAAATTAAAAAGGAAAGAAAAAGAGAAAAGGCAATGATGTAACATTAAAATAATCCTTAATTCTGAAGATAAAAATTGTCCCTGAACATATTTATGTTGCTTCTTGCTCTTGTAGACTTATCTTATTCTTTTTTTCATTATTTAGAGAATATTTTATTAGTTTCTGTAATCAAACCCATGCAGATATGACCTTATATATTTAATACAGTGTGTTACCCCTGTACAAATGGAAAAATAGTAAAAATAAAAAAATTAACATTTCTAGACCAATGTGGCTGTCAATTTCTGTACAATGCCGACTCAACACAGTAAATTGGGATAACTTTTTCCAAAGTTGACAGCACAGTTAAAGTTTCCAAAAATTCAAATTATATATTTATATGTATGTATATATATATTTAAATTTATATAAAAGACCAATAATACCAGTATGTTGTGCATCAATAGCAGCAACAGCTTTTCCAGGTTCTGCAGTCATCTGAACAAAATTATACACATTCAGCACATTCCATTCAAAAAACAAAAACAAAAAAACAAAGAAAAGAATAATATCCAGAAAACAGCAAAGTTCTGTTGCTGTTGTGGTACCTGACACCATTTTCTTTTTTTTTTTTTTTTTTAGCATCTAAATCATCATTTGGAAAGAGAACATTCTAGAGTAATATCATTAAAAATAGCTCTGATAAGGCACAGTCACTACTAAGTATCATAAAGCAGGTACAAGTTACTTTACTTTCACAGAAGTATGATAGAGTACTGTCCTACATCAATAATGCTAGAATCAGTTTTGGCTTGAAATTTGCTTTGTCTGCAAAAAAGATTGCTACCCCTGCTTTTTCCTGGGCTCCTGTCACATGGAGAATTATTTTCCATCCTTTCACTTTCAGTCTATGGACTTCTTTTTGCACTACGTGTGTTTCTTGTATACAACATATTGGTGGATTTTATTTCTTATTCCATTTTGCCAGTCTATTTCTCTTGATTGGTGAGTTGAGGCCATTGACATTGATGGTTGTAACTGATATGTATTGATGTATTATTGTCATGTTATCGGCCTTTTGTTGACTCTTTTTACTTTTTCACCTTCTTTTAGTTTCTTGCCTTGCCTATTTGATTTGCTCTGCTGGGTCTCATGGTGTTGTTGCCTTCATTGTCTTTTTCTAGAATCTTGTTTAGAATTGCTTGCAGTGCTGGTTTGGTATTCATGTAGTTTGTCAGGTGTTCTTTGTAGTGGAAGTGTCTTATTTCCCTATCCATTTTGAAAGAGAGTTTTGCAGGATACATCAGTCTAGGTTGGAAGTTGTTCTCTTTTACTACTTGAAATATCTCACTCTAGGCTCTCCTTGCCCTAAGGGTTTGTACTGAAAACTCTGCTGTGATTCTGTGGGCTTTCCTTTGCATGTGATTTGTTTCTTTTCTCTTACTGCTTGTAGTATTTTGTTCTTCTGTTGGGTTTCTGTGATCATGATTATTATATGTCTAGGTGTAGATTTTTTTTATTGTGGCTAGTTGGGGTCCTACATGCCTCAATTATCTGAATGTTAAATTCTTCCCCTCTGTTTGGGAAGTTTTCTGTCATTAATTCTGTGAACAGCTTTTTAAAATCATTTGTATTTTCTCCTGCTACTTCATGGATTCCTATCAGTCTTATGTTATTCTTCTTTGCATCATCTAGAAGTTGTTGGATCGATTTCTCATGATCCCCTACTGTTTTTAAGAGACCTCTCTTTTCACAGTCCTGACTGCAATCTTATCTTCTGTATCTGAGAGTCTATCTTCACATTCTTTTATTCTGTTGCATACACTTTCAGTGGAGTGTTTAATCTCCTGGATATCTGTTTGAATCTGTTTTATGGATTCCATTTCTTTTCTATGTTGGTCATTTATTGTTTCCATTTCTCTTATGCTGGGCCTTCATGGCTTCTATCATGGTCCTGAGCTTATCTATTTTTTTGTCAGTTTCTGCTCTAGAGTCTTGAATCATGACTTCCATTTTGCTCAACATCTTTATGGTTATCTGGGAAATTGTTTCGGTTTTGAATTTTTCTAGAGCCTGATTGATCTGTTTTGTTACTTCCTGTGCTTTGAGTTCAGGGTGTCCTGGGGGTTCACTATCAGCCTCTTCATCCTCATTTGCCCTACAGTTTGCCATTGGTGAACTGGAAGTCTGTCCTTGTGTCTTGCTTAAGTGTTTTCTCATTTTTATTTTTGTTGTTGCACTGTCCTTGGTTTAATCTCTGGGTTATCACCCAAATCTTCCTGATATAATTGTGCCCTAGCTTCTGTGTCTCTAAAGACCCACAGGCATTCTCATCTTCATAACATCAGCGAAAATCAACCACAATGCTTTATCCCAACTGATACAATCAGCAACACATTGTGATTAAGCACAATTTGGAAACTGACCACCTGTGGTAGTCACTAGTCTATCACCCTTAAACCATTTGAATTAAATTGAAGTCAAGAAGCAGTCCAGAACATGTCTGCAGTGAACGAACTTTTCAATATAGTATATTTACCATTTAATGGCTCAAACAGAGCTAGCCTGATCTCAGTTAGCTGATGGCTGAACCCCATGATGCAGACTGACCTCGGGCTGCAAGGCCCAGATTGAGTTCCCCAACCATCTGAATTGTTGAACTCCACACCATTCTACTACAGGTTTCCCACGCCTTTTCTTTAAAAATGTTCAAAGTTGGGAACTCAGAAAAATACCCTTTATGACAACCTCTGCCTCTGCAGAGTGGGTCCAAAGACTGGCACAATCAGGAGGTCTGAGAATGCATGCGGGGGGGGATACAGGGAGTTATGGGGGTTCGTGCCCAAGTGGCTACCTTCCTGGTGCTGGAAAGATGGCAGCTCCGGGTGGGAGAAGGTATGGCTTTCCTTCCCATGTGGTGGATCATGGCCCAGGCTACCTTCCTGGTGCTGGAGTGATCTGGCATAATCTTATATGCAGAAATTCCGAAAGATTTCACTAAAACTTAATGTCAATACCCAAATTAAGCAAAGTAGCCATTTATAAAGTTGACATGTGAATTTCACTTGTGTTTCTATACACTAATGATGAGCAGTATAGAAAATAATCCCCTAAAATAGCATTTAAAAACCCCAAATGCATAGGAATTACCTCAACCAAGGTGATGGAGACTTGTACACTGAAAAGTACAAAACATTGCTAAAGAACACATAAATAAATGGAAAGATATTCTGTGTCCATGGGCTGGAAGATTTAATATTCTTGATGAGTCCAGATTACACAAAGTGATCTATAAATTCGATGAATCACCTATAAAAATCCTACTGAAGTTTTTTTATTTTGTTTTGTTTCTGTTGTTGTTGTTGTCTTGCTTTGATTTGTTTGGTATTGGGGTCAAATTCAGGGCCTTGTGCTTGTGAGGCAAGTGCTGGTCCCACTGAGCTAAATCCCTCAACACCCACTGAAATTTTTTAATTTTAGTTTTTTTTAAATCTTTAGTTTGTTAGAACATGTGCACAATGCTTACATTCCTTATGGAAAGTTAGAACACATACATTCATCCCCTTTCCCTTACTTCCTTCTCCATCCATCTCTTGATCTACTTCCTTTTTTATACACGTTTACAGTACATGTTTACATTCCTCATGTGAATACATGTACATAATACAATCCCATTTCTTTTATTCATACCTTATTTCTCCCTTCCCTCCCTCCCTTTGCATCTCTTAATCCTCTTCCTCTTCAACAATGTCTTAACTCCTTCCTTCAAATTGTCTTTCAATTTGCTGTTTATTTTTGCTCTGGGTTTGAAAAAAGTAGAACAAAAATTATAGAATTTGTATGAATCTCAAAGGATTCCAAATTACCAAAATGATCTTAAAAAAATAAAATAAGCAAGAGGTCTCATACTTCCTGATTTCACAACATACTACAACTAAGAGTAATAAAAGACAGCATGGTACTGAGATAAAATAGATAGATAGATCCTTAGAACAAAATAGAGAGCTCAGAAAAAAATATCATGTATATGGTCAAATGATCTTCAACAAGAAATGAGGGTGCCAAAATTGCATGATGGGGAAAAGACAGTCTCTTCAACAAATGATGCTGGAAAATTATGGATACTCATATGCAAGGCAATGAATTATATCAGGCACAGAAATGAACTCAAGAGGGAACAAGGTGGTGTTTACACACAATGGAGTACTTCTCTGAAATAAAGTAAGATCAACTTGAGACATTTGTGGGAAAATGGATGTAACTTGGGACCATATGCCAAGTGAAATAAATTAGACACACAAGTTTAAATGATGCATGGTTCCTCTTATATGAAAAAAATCCAAATTATAAATAAAAAGTGAACTAAAATATTGATAATAGGAAATAGGGAAATAGATCATTTCCAAAAGAGAAGGGGATCAAGAGATTGAGGGAGTGGGGAGGGACTGGAGGGAAAGAGGATATAAAAACAAATTAAGATGTGTTAGGTACAGTATACTTACCAACTCGATGTAGGAATGTAAACATTGTGTATTGCAATTATGCACTGATAAGAATATATATATATATATATATATAAATTAAATAATTAATAATCAGAAAAATAACTAAACAATAACCAGAGCTAAAAGAAACTCTCAGAAGAAAACATCGACAAAATGCTTCATTGTTGATTTTGGCAAGGATATTTTCAGTATGATTCTAAAAGCACAAGCAAAAGGAGACCAGTTAAACCACATAAAACTGAAAAACATCTATACAGAAGAAGCAGGCATGTATAGTGAAAAGGCAAACTATACAATGGGAAAATACTTTCAAACCATATATCTGATAAAAGGTTAGTATCCAGACTATATAAAGAACTCTTACTCCTCAAAAATAGCAAGAAAAACAAATATTTTGATTTTAAACTGGGAAATAACTTGAATAATATTTCCCAAAGGTCATATACAAGTGCTCCAAAACCACAAGAATGCCTCTCAACATCATCCATCATCCCAGACAAGCTGATCAAACCCACCACCAACTGGTCCTTCCTTACAAGGGAAAGACACCATCAATGACAACCAAAAGTAGCAAGTGCTGGCCAAGAATGTGAAGTGATAGGAAGGCTTGGGCACTGTGGTGGAAATGTAAAGTGGGAAACCATTATGGAAGAAAAAAAAAACAGAATTACTACATGATCCAGTAATTCCACTTCTACCATAGATTTTTAAAGCTGCAAGCCGGATTTGTGTATAGATGTGTGTGTGTGTGTGTGTGTGTGTGTGTGTGTGTGTGTGTGTAGGCCTTTAGCACTGAGCCTTGTCTATTGTTTTTGTTCTCCACCCCCCCTTTTGTATTTTGAGACAGGGTCTTGCTAAGTCAATAAGTTGCCTAGATTGGCTCAAATTTGTGATCCTCCTGCCTCAGCCTCCAGAGTGCTGGAATTACAGGTCTGCACTACAAGGCCTGGATGAAAACAGAATCTTGGAGAGATATTTGCACACTCATGTTCAGCATGGCACCATTCACAGTAGCCAAGAAATAAAAGCAATCTAAGTACTCATAGACAGATGAATGGATAAACAAGATTAGGGTGTACGTGCAATGGAATGTTTTGCAGCTGAACAAAGGAAGATAATCCTCTCAAATTCTAAACATGGATGAGATGGTGGGCATTATGATGACTGAAATGGGCCAGTCACAGAAAGAAGATACTGCTATATACTGTCTGTAGGAGTTGTTTAAAGTGGCGGATGCTCGGAACCGCAAATGGAACGGAGGAAGTCAGGGCTGGGGGTGGGAAAAGGGAGCTGTTCCATGGGTACAGTTTCAGTCTTTCAAAAAGAAAAATTCTTAGAGTTATTTTGCACAATAATATGCAATTTCTTATACTACTACATGGTAAACATAGAAATGATTTAAATTGTAAAGTTTACGATATGTATTTTCTATCATAACCCAAAAATAAAGCAAAGGAACAACACCAAGAAATAATGGACAGCAGTGGTCACAGAGATATGGTGGAGCCAGACATGGGAGCAAGGAGAGCACAGTTCAATAAAGTTTGGTATGGCTGAGCAGCCTTTTTCTCAGCCCTGCACACTCCTCCCTCCTGCCAATTACCTGCAGCAAGGCCTAGCAAGCACAAGTATCTTGTGCATACCATTTCCTACAGTAATAACATGGTTTCTACTCATAAAAATAATACCATTTATGAAGTAGAACCAAAACTTAGGAAGGGAGGGGGAGACACAAAATGGAGCAAGGAAAAGTGGAGAGACTGCAGAGCCACTGGTGGTAATGTTTAAAATTCTAGCCTTTGGCATTGTTAAATTCAAATTTGTCCAAAACTGTCCTCTGTCCTTAAACTATAAAGTTTCACCCAAAGCAGCCTCCATACTTAGTGATGTATACTCTAGCTTGATGTATAAACAAGTTATAACCTTACCAAAGAATACATATGTGTAGCTAGGCAACTGAGTCTCAGCCCATCACAGCTGTTCGGCTTCAACCAATTACAGGATATCAATTAATCAGACTATTTCCATATAAGTGTCTGCAGCTAATCAGGTTGTTTGTGGGTGTCACCTCCTTTTCTCTGGCCTGAGTGAAGCTTACGGGTGGAATGGGACATCCCTAGCGATCTTCCATCTGCATTACTACTGGGTTCTGGAAACTTATTTTTGTCTTAAGTAAACTGTTAAACTGAACTGGTCTTTGTTCTTCTTTCAACAGTTTGAGTATGAAAGATAATATACTCAAGAAAGTTCTTGCCAACAGCCTATGGACCAAAATCAGGAAGGCCAGGTGGGGGCCAAACAATGGGGCATCCATTAGCATAATAAGCATAATATAGGTAAACCTAAACCATCATTTCAGTAGCATTTTCAACTGCAAGATTCAGTGAACCAGAGATAACAATACATTTAATATTACATACACAACAGTATCATAACCTTTAGGAATATGCAGAGTTGTGGGTAGTCTCTTTACTGAACATGTTACTATTATTTTAATTAACATTAAACTATTTTTAAAAAGTGTTTAGAGTTATGTCATATACTTGGTTCCCCAAATATCATTTTCCCATATGATATAGAAGGTCCTTTTATGGTTTGGGTCTAAAATGCCCCACCCAGATCTCATGTGTCCAGAGGTGGGACAGCAGTTGAGCTATGGCTAATCACAGGATGAAACTTTGTGGCCACTATGGATTGAGTAGCTGTCTTCTGCCATGCCCTTTAACCCTGCTCTTTCCATCATAGAGTCAATAGGCCATGGACAATCTGTAGGAAACTAGAAGGCACAATAAAGTCTCACCTTGAGTTATGGGTATTGGGTATCTCATCCCAGCAAGAGGAAAACTATCTAATACAGGTCTTCAAACTCAAAATTTCTTACCAAAGAATTTTCAGAGACATAGTATTTATAAATGAAGCAGGAATGTTGGTCCATTTTAATAATGGTGACAGGAACATCAGAATACCACATGCACAGTCATGTACACATTGAAATATTCAGTGTAATTTGTGGTGAGAAGAAATTACACACTGAATTTAAGAAAGGTTTTTATAAAATTTGACAATACCTTTGGATAATAAAGGAATAATTATGGGTTATATAGAATATTTACCCAGCCAGAATGATGCATTGCAGGCTTCCAGATCACAAGTTCACAGACTCTGGGTGCCTGGTTTTATAACTACCATTTTATAGCGTGTAAAATTATATAAATTATATCCCACTGGTCTCAGACATTGTTTTAGGCACTTCCATGAATGCTCGCAGGAAGTTTTATAAGATAGGGATTTTGAATCCCAGGTACATTGAAGTTGAATTGAAACTTAGATGAGTTAAAATTGAGCTTACTTTGCTGGCAGCGCCAGAATTTCTCTGTGGGATAACTTCAGGGTCTGATGGAAAAGTTGTGTTTGCACAGCAAATAGATTCTTTTGTGGTTCTTTTGAGATCATTTCCTGGAGGAGTAGGGCGATAGTAGAAACTCCACATTCCTCCCAGTGTCTCTAGATTGCTGCCACTGCCTGAAATTTGCTTAGCCCTTTTGGGATTATAACCCACCTGAATCCAGAATCAGTGTATTTTGTAGAACAGAAATCTGCTACAAAAACAGGAAGAAGAGATGAGAGAGAACTATTTCACAATTTGTGTAAAATCTCATCTGCAGATCTCATAATCACTCTTTCTTAAGATTGGGATGATAAGAGGCATTTGCAGCCTCCAATAGTTTCTTAATCCCATGGGGGAGCAGCATGAAGCCAAGATCTTCTGTCAGATGTAAGAGATCTTCAATCAATGACATCACCTCCCTGCTTGTCTCCCCAGCTGTCATCAAGCAGTGGCTCACAGACTCCTTCTAGGTCTGTGCCTCTGTGGATTCCCATTCCATTTAGCCACAGTCAAGGTCACTGCCTTGATTAATGACTCAAAGCGTAAAATGAAAGAGGAACAGGCAGAGGCAGAGCGACAGGCTCAGCAGCCCTGCACTCAGATACACTCGCTGATGAAGACCAATGATGTGGATTCCCACCATGAGGATACGCCAGCAGTTCATCTCCAGTGTGGAGCCCGATAGAACTGGCCATTTATTTGGGAAAAGCCACACAGCTTGACACATTCTCTGTTTCTCTTTTCCTCCAGGGAATCCCGACACCACAATTAAGGGAAATTGCAGTGTTAAAGGCAAGCAGCCTCCTTCATCCCACTGGCAGTTCCTTGTTTAATGGTCATTTATTTCACCTGTGTTCTAGGAACAAAAGAGCTAATTTTCTGACAAAATTGTATTGATGGTTCATTTTATAACGAGCTGACATGCCTCAGCTGCTGTATTTAATATGTTGAAAAGACAAAGAATAATACCTGCTCTCAAAATGAAGCAGAATTCAACCAAAATGCAACCAAGTGTTAGGCACAGGTTTTTAGTTCTGAAAGTCTTTTTGGCCTTTTTAATAAAGATGGAAATTTTTATTATCCTTTTGTCATTCTCACCTGCTTAAATGTTGTGATCACATTGACTCAAAATTGTGTCGAAGTGTTTTAACTTACTTTAACTGACTTGAATCCTCTGTTCAAATGTCTTCATGAGAACATTTTAAAAAGAAAATGTAGGGTTAGAAGTGAAGACAGGGCAGAGTAGGGATCAAAGAGGAAACAACAAAGACCCCAGAGGACAGTAAGAAGGCAGAGAAGGAAGGGAGAGAATGACAAGGAGTCCAGATAGGCTACCTGATCTGTACAAAATAGAAATGCACAGTTTAGATGCATTATGGTTTAGATCCAAAATAGCACCAAAAGTCTCTTATGTTTAGAGATGGGGCTTTTGAAAGGTGATTGGGTCACAGAGATCCTGGAGCTTATAGCTGACTTACTAGTGGGGATTAACCCATTGATAAATTCAGAGCTAAATGTTCCGGAAGAGGTGGGGCCTGCTCAGAAGAGGCAGGTCCCTAGGGCCTGGGTCTGAAAGGGTGTATTCTTGTTCCCAGCCCCTCTTTGCTTTGCTTCCTCCATGCCGTGGTATGGTGGCTTAAATCTAGATGTTGCCCCAAAGTCTCATGAACTCATAAGTGGGGCTTGTAGAATGTTATTGATTAATAGTGGCTTATATCTGACTCGATGTAAGGAGTTAGATTCTGGTCAGAAGAGAGGAGCCACTAGGGTGTGGCCTGTCCCCCGCTCTCCCTTTCGCTCTGCTTGCTATTTGCTATGATGTGCGCAGCTTTCCTCCACTGAGTCCTTCTACCATGCCATTCTGCCTCAGAGGTGGCCAGCTATGGACTGAAGCATGAGCCAAAACAAACTTCTCCTCTTTTAACTTTAAGAAGTCAGGTATTTTGTGCCAGTGACAAGAAAATGACTCTGGCACATCGGTTGAGCAGCTTTCCTCTGGCAGGACCTTCTACCATTCTGATTCTGCCTTGATGCCAGTCGACCATGGGCTGAAACTGTGAGCCACAATAAAACTTCCTTTTTTTTTCTCATTGAGTTTATTGGTACATTTTAGGTATACAGTACAGTTACATTCATCATGGAATCTTGTACCTTTGCATGACAGGTTTTGGTTCTCATTTTTTTTCCTTATCCCTGCCTTCCCTTCACCACTTCCTCCCTTCCCTATTTACAAATATTTCATTTCTATTTTTTCATTTTCTCATGTTTTTTTCTTTTCCCTTATTTCCTTTCCCCTACCCTTCTCACTTCCCCTCACCTTTAGCACTTTTCTTCCTATTTCACATTGTCAATTATACCATTAGGATCCAATAACCATTAGAGATTTTTCACACCAGAGAAACTATTTGGTAATTATGCATGTGTGACTTATTTATTTCACTTAGGAGTATATCCTCAAAATCTATCAATTTTCCTATGAATGACTCTAATTTCTCATTCTTTATGGCTGAGTAGTATTCCATTTTATAGAAAAACCAGTCTCTTTATCCAGTTTCTGACAGATGGGCAAATGGGCTGTTTCCAAGTTTTAGCTATTACAACCTGTGCTGCTATAAACATAGGTGCACATATATCACTGTGATATGATTCTTTTAATTCTTTTGGAAGGATACCCAGCAGAGGGATGGCTGGGTAAAATGGAACCTCTAATCCTAGCTCTTTGAGGTGTCTCCATATTAATTTCCACAGTAGTTGCACCAGTCTGCACTCCCACCAACAATGGAGAAGGGTTCCTTTCTCCCCACAACCCTGCCAACATTTGTTATTGTTTGATTTCTTTATAGCAGCCATACTTTGTGGGGTGAGGTGGAATCTCAGTGTTGTTTTCATTTGCATCTCTCATATGACCAGTGATGCAGAACATTTTTTCATATATTTACTTGCTGCTTTTACTTCTTTGTCTAGGAAATGTCTGTTCATTTCAGATGCCCATTTTTGAATTGGGTTAGATTTGGGGGGGCTGGTTTTTTTTTTTAGTTCTTTATATATTCTAGATAATAGTACTTTGAGAAACAGATGGTAAAATTTTTTCCCACATTGTAGGTTGTCTTTTAGTTCTGTTGATGGTTTCCTTTGCAGTGCAGAAGCTTTTTAATAAGATGAGATCCCAGTTGTTGATTCTTTCTGCTAGTTCCCATGCTACTGAGGATTTGTTCATAAAGTCTTTTTCTATGCCAATGTCTTCAAGAGTTTTGCCTAACTTATCTTCCAGCAAAGTTAGTGACTCTTTTTTAATATTTAGATCTTTAATCCATTTGGATTTTAGTTTAGTGCATAGTGAAAGATAATGGTCTAGTTTTAATCTTTGGGAGGCTGAGTTCCAGTTTTTCCAACACCATTTATTATACAGGCTATCTTGCCTCCAGTGAGGATGGTTGGCTACTTTGTCAAAGATGAGGTAGCTGAGTACATCTGGAGTTGTTTTCGTATCTTCCAATCTATTCCACTGATCCTCAGGTCTGTTTCTTTGCCATTACCATGCTGCTTTTATCACAGTGACTTTGTAGCATAGTTTCAAATTGCCATGTATTTGTTGCCTAGAATGGCTTTTGCTATTCTAGGTCTCTTAGGGTTCCAAATGAAGTTTTGGTTTATTTTCTCTAATTCTGTGAAATATACTGTTGGAATTTTAATCAGCATTGCATTGAATCTATATAGCAGTTTTGGTAGTATGGCCATTTTCACTATGTTGATTCTTCCTACCCAGGAACAGGGGATATCTTTCCATTTTTTATATCCTCCTCGATCTCTTTTTCCAGAGTGCTGCAGTTTTCAGTGTAGAGATATTTTGCTTCTTTTGTTAGATTGATTCCTAGATACTTCGTTTTTTTGGATGTTATTGTGAAAGGAATTCTTTCCTCAATTTCTCTCTCAATGAGTCTGTTGTTTGTGTACAAGAAGTCTATTGATTTTTGAGTGTTGAACTTGTATCTGCCAAAAGTGTCAATTAAGTCGAGAAGTCTTTTGGTGGAATTTTTTGGGTCTTCAATGTAGAGTATCATATCATCAGCAAATAATGACAGTGTAACTTATTTCTTTCCTATCTTTGTTGCTTTAATTTCTTTCTCTGTCTAATTGCTGTGGCTAATGTTTCCAGAACTATATCAAAGAGAGTGGTGATAGTAGGCAACCTTGTCTTGTTCCTGATCTTAACATGAAGGCTTTCGGTTTTTAGCCATTTAATATGATGTTGGCTGTTGGTCTTTCATAGATAGCCTTTATTGAATTGAGATATAGACCATCTATTCCAATTTTTGCAGGGTTTTTATCATGAATTTGTGTTGAATTTTGTCAAATGATTGTTCTTCATCTATCAAGAAAACCTCTCTTTCTTTTAGTTGTGTGTTTTGGGTATTTTGTCACAACAATGGGAAAATGACTCAGACACTAGCCTTTTTGTCAACAGTTATGAAGAATTCTGCAGTGGTAACAGTAGAGCATTCAGCCAAGCCCAAGGCCTTCCCAATTTGGTTTATCATAAACTGCATAGACAGCATCCCACAAAGCCAGCTCTGGAGGCAAGAGGTGAGAGAGAGAGCACAAGCCTCCACATGCCCCAAAACATTTGTGCACCAAAGACACAATAAGCAGAGAAGGGAAATCTACAGGAGGAAATACTTGCAAAACATATATCTGATAAAGGTTAACATCCAAAATATATAAAGAATTCCTACAAGTCAACAATAAAAAATTAACAGGACTAAAAAAAGTAGGCAAAAGATTTGAATGGGCAATTTTACAAAGATAATATACAAATGGCCAAGTATGTAAGACATTTGCTATTATTAATAATTACACAACTGCAATTATATGCCACAATGAGTTAGCATCTAACACCCACTAGGATGCCCAGTGTCAAGGAAAATGAAGTAGAAAATAACAAGTATTGATGACAACATAGAGAAATGAGAATGTTTATGTGCTGTTTATAAATGTAAATATAAATATAAAATGGTATATCAACAATGGAAAAAAGTTTGACAGCTTCTCTAAACATTAAAAATAGAATTATCATTCTCCAACACTCAGTCTATGCATACAAGAGCTGATCAGAATGTATAGTGAATATTTAAAAATTTGTTACACTAAAAGACACATTGACATTCGCCCTTCTCAAAATGCTCCCCTTGCTTTGCATACACTTATCCCATCATTCTTGCACTTTCTGAATCAGTCTCTCATGAATGTTTTAGGAGATGTGATGAAAAAATGCAGTGAATGTTGCTGTTGAATGCCATCTAAAGAAAAAAGCAGGATCATGAAAATAATATGGCATATCCTCCACTTTATTAGCCAGAACTGGCACCATGTGAACTCTGGCTATTCCCCAAAGTTAAAATAACCAGGAAAGGAAATGTTTTTGATCCATTCAGGATATCCAGAAAGTGTGAAGATAGTAGAATAAGTGTGTTTAGAGCAATGGGGAGTATTGTGAGAGGGATTCATGGCAATGTGTCTTTCACCATAATATATTTTTCTTTAAAAAGTTCACTTCACTGCACTGTTGGTTATGCCACATAAATTTGGAAAAAATGCAATCAGGGCTTCGAAAAGTTTTGCATGCCCTTGCTCACTGCAGAATTGTTCACAACAGCTGAGAGGAGGAAGCAACGTAAATGTCTAACAATGGTTAAATGAATAAGATGGTGCATATGCACAATCACACACACACACACACACACACACACACCCCACAATGGTATCCAGTGTTAAAAAGGAAAGTAAGTCTGTGTGCACTCTGCAGGAGGATGAGCGTTGAGAACACTCTGCTTAGTGAAATGAGCCAGTCATGGAGAGATAAACACTGTGTGACTGCACAAAGTGAGGCAACAGTCCTCAGATCCACACAAAGTGGGCTGATTGATGCCAGGGCTGCAGAGGGGAAGAAGAGGAAGTTAGTATCTAAGGGGCATAGTTTCTATTTTTCAAAAGCTTGCCTGTCCAGCAGTGAGAATTACCCAACTGCCCCCTTTAAGATGGTTACTATGGCAAATTTTATGTTGACTGTACTTTACCATAATCAAAACATTTTAAAATATTTAAACAGGGAACAAATGAGAGCACAGCCTATTTTCTGCTTTCCCAAAGCTGCACTGACTCACCAACCAGTCTAGTTCAGTAGTTTACCTCCCCACCAGGCTCACCTTATTTGGGAATGGAGAACTGCTCCCCACCCAGCAGCCCTGGGCTGAGCTTACTGCTGAGAGTGAGTCCCCTGCCTGAACACCTCATTTCCTGGGAGCCCAGGAGCCCCTAAGTCAAGAGAGTGGCTGTTTTGCTCCCAGATCCCCAAGTTTTTATTTATGTCTATAAGCCAGAGTGGAGAGAAAAGGTGGAGGAAGAAGGTTCTTACCTCCTGTCCCCATGACCAAGTGAGCCTGTCTGTTAGGAGATATGTAAATACAGACTCTCCTAACCTCTGCCTGCTTGGTCACTCTTTACCTGGGGAAAGAGAGAGGCAGATCCCAGCTCTGTTGTAAACTGAACATCCTCTCTGCTCTGTGATCCCAGTGTGCTTCCACACACCATAGAAAATCCTGTCACCATATTGCTTTCTGGGTGTTCATCCTCAAGACAACCTTAAATTTGCTGACAACAGTGCACAGAACACAATCCCTCCTAGTCTACCGATGGGGTGGGGTGGGCAAAATGACCCACACAGTATGGGAAGAAAACACAATGGCTTCTGAGGTAGTTACTTTCACATTTCATTTTTGTTTTGTTCTGTTTTGTTTTTGGTACTGGGGATCAAACTCAGGACCTGGTGCTTGCAAGGCAGCCAGTGGAACTACTGAGCTAAATCTCCGGCCCTTCATCTTTTTAATTGTTCAGACTCTGACTATTTTATGAAATACATACAGAAGGCTTAGTGTTAAGTGGTATAATAGAATTTTATACAATATAAACATAGAAGTATATAAAAATAGAAGTCACCATGGCCTCTGATGTTGACCAGTGGCTGACATCTGTCATCAAATCAAGTGGCCCTCAGAATGACTACTACCAATGTCAATTCCACACAAAGGAGCCGGTCAGAGGTCAAACTGACCCCTGTGTGAATTCAGGGTTTCTACAACTGACTCCTTCTCTTAGCCCTGAGTGGAAATGAGATGCTTGGTCCACTCTCCTTCTCTGCTAATCCAGGCTGCAGAGATCCCAGTATGGCCTGACAACATCATCGCTGCATATTGTGGTAGTGCCCTCCCTTATAGGTGGCTGAATGGGTGTGGACAAAGGGAGAAGAGCATGAGATAGAGGAAACAGGAAGAGGAAGTAAGTTTGGGGAGGGGAGGTTGCAGCCACACTTTACCTGTCTCTCCCTGCTTCACCGTTTCCCATTCAGCCCCTGTTTAGTTTCCCTGTTGGCACCTTGTATTTGTGTCCTGAGACACATCTCCCCCTCACCCCCGGGCACATGTCCAGCCAAGTGATTGAGACATCAGGCACAAACTTCTGAACCTACCTGGCTGCAGCCCCAATCTCAGGGGCTCTAAAGGTGAGGCTCTAAACCAGGGCAGTACACAGGCGCTACCCTCAGGGTTTCTGATTGACTCTGACTCTGAAAACTGTGTCAGAATACTGCTTTCCTCACCTATCCATCCATCCATCTTAGAAATGAACAGAAATGTTGTGCTCAACCAATCCAATAGGCGTTCCTTCTGTTATACAAGAAATCCAGCTGGTTCCACAGTGCTTAAAATTAGTTTTTATGACATCAGATCTATAGAAGTCATAGTCAATGGCAACAAATTCAATACTTCTGAATTTGCACCAAGATGCAGGCAATTTTCACTTAAACTTTGGGAAATCCCTGAAGCATTTTTTCAGCTCTGATCAGCTCTTGGGGTCAGGTTCAAGTAAATGACAGTTTCCTGGAGTTCAAGGTATGGATAATGGGCTGAAAGGGGCATAGTGATGTCTCTATGCTGGAGAGAAGAGCAGACCCTTTCCTGGTCCTAGACTTTCTCTCCATCTATCCCAGGTCTGGTACTCACCATATCCAACCTTTCCAACTCCTCTTCAAATGTTGATGGCTCTTGGAAAATCAGAGGGGCAGTGAATATTACCCACAACTTGCAAAATCCGTTCTTAGATTTGTTAGTATCGTGTCACTTTAGAAGAATGCAAAATCCAAAATTCATGAGATCTGAGTTCACCTCCCTGACAGGACCTGAAGGCATAATTAAATCTCAGAGGTCAGGTTGGGCCCCACCACCCACAGGTGGCCCTGGCACTGTGCCCCACCCAGCTGTGCTGGGCATCTCCTCTGGCTCCTCTGATTACCTCACCAACAAAAGGAGATCTTGTGCTTATGGCAGAAAGTGGAGATGCAGAGGTGTAAGATCCTCACCAAGGTCACTAGTCAGAACACAGTGAGGACTGAGGTCTATCCTTCAAATCCCACACACTATGTGAGATGGATTCCAGCTCTTGGGCAGAACAAAATCTGGCAGGAACCCCTCAGCCATACAGTCACACATTGTCACACTACTTCCTAAGGCACACAGTGTGTTGGAAGATTTCATCTTCTCCAGAGCAAAACAATAATGGGTATATACTCCCATACCCTTGTACTCCTGGACCCCACCTCAAGGCACCAAAGGAACAGAAACTGGATAGCAAAGCCCATCAGGGACAAAGAAAAGGACCGGGTAGACTCAGCGATGGAAATTCATGCTGGCAATATTTAGGATTAATTGTTATATCTTGCTGCTATCTAATAAAAACAGAAGTAGCATTCCTCACAAGAAAAAGTTAATTCCAGAGAAAACTACTTACAGTTGAAAAATGCTGTTTTATGCTGTCCTTACCATGCTGTATTTGTTTGAAATGCACATCTCTGCTAGCAAGGCAAGGAAATGAATTAGTGTAATATAAAGCGTGCTCCTGATAGGCATGAAGTGCCTGCTGTAAACCGCCGGAGGACACTCAAATTATACTTGTTCAAGACCAGTGCAGACCATGAATATTCAGAAATAGGCTCTCATATTTAATAGTCCTAGTTTGAGCTTGCCAAGTGCACCATGGTTTTTTTGCAAGAACATGCCCTAGATTTAATGTCTACTTGTGAACATAACCGTTTCTCACTTTTTTATTGGTTTGGAGACAATCAACAGGTTTCTTCCTTCTGTGCATTCAGACAGACCTCACATAGCAGGTTGGTTCCTATGGGCCAATCTTGAACTAGGAGGATTCTTTCTAATCCCACAGTCCCAAGGTGGGCTGAGGACTGCTGCCCATCAGAATTCAAGCTGGGACTCACTGCAGCCTTGCTTAGCACAGCAGGGTGTGACCATGACCTTATTTCCTACAGTGCTGTTCTTCTCTTGGCATCTCCTGCCTCAGAGAGCTGAAGTTCTCTGGGGTCTCTGTACAAGTGCAGCTTTGTCCCTGAACCTCTCCCTTGCCTCGAGTCTCTCCTTTGTCCCAAGTTCCTCTTTCCCAGGGAGCCCGCTCCTGGGCATCTCTCAGTGGTGGGTAGCCTCCCTCCCAACACCTATGCCATGGCCTCAAGATGCCCTTCCTCCTCTCTTACTCAGAGCATTGCAGCTGAAAGATTTCCTATTTTCCCCTTTATCAACATATTATCCAAATTTTGGAAATGCAAAAAATTAAAAAGGAAGTAAAAATAAGAGAAAAGGAAAAAAGTGGAAACAAAGTCCTTGTAAATAGGGAAGGGTGGAGCGGGGAAGGGAGACTAGGGGAATGGGGAAAAATAAGGACCAAGACAAGTCATGTAAAGGTGCAAGATCCCAATGATGAATGTAACTGTATTGTTTACCTAAAATGTACCAATAAAATATATTTTAAAAGAAGAAAGGCAAATGACAAAGAAGGAAGACAAATGAATAGGAAGAAAATATGGAGAAAGGAAGGAAATAAATAGAAAAGGAGAAGGAAAGGGAAAGTATATCTTGGTCATTTTCTTCTTTGCTTGTTAGACAAGTTCCAATTGTGCCAACCCTGTGACACCACCCCACATACCTAGTAATGGGGCAGCAGGAGTTGCAGTATCAGCAGAGACCTCTCTGTGGGCTCAGATTCAAGGGCTGCACCTTGCTCCCATAGAACCAATATGCTTCACACTCTCTTGCCCTTCTTTCACCTCTCTGGACACAGATAATTTCCAATTTCTTGTTTTGGTCAATCACATGGTTGTGGCTTTCTGGTGGTGACATGAAGCAGTACAGAGTCTGGAACTGTGGAGAGCTTGTTCTACTTTGTCACAGATTAGTACCATGACCTTTGATCAACCACTTGCCTCTTCAGCCTCCATCTCTTTATCTGTAAAATGAGAATCATCAATGACATGTCCTCCAGACGCACTGACCCTGCCTGTGAGCACAGCCAGCATGGCCTGTCCCCCCTCTGGGCACATGAGCCAAATCCAGGAAGTTGGAGTATCAACTCCCAACATTGCTTGTGCTGTGGTTTGTGTTCTTTTCCAACCATTATCCCTTGATCCATTATATCTATTTCCATTTTTCCCTCACATGCTAAAGACATGCTGAATAAATTAATAGAGGGGACCATAACAGAGCTAAGAGGAATACAGTAGTGCCTTGGTTCACAAACACTTTTGCTTGAAGACAATGTACTTCTAAAACAGAAGTTTTTAGCAAAATTTTGATTTTGTTTGCAAACTCTGCATCAGTTGACAAAAACAATTGCTACCATGCTTATGCTGTGCCTGCCTAGCTGGTGACAATGAGCTCAGCTCCTGCCTTGGCTCTGGCCAGCTCCCACCCACACCTAACCTTCAGAACTCCTGCAGGTCAGGTCTTGGAAGGCTGACCTGTCCCCTCCTGTCACCCCACCACCATTCCTGTAGGAAGTTGGACACTTCCTACAGGAATCCCTTTCTGAAGGCTTTGTCTGGGAGTATTCTTCAGACTCAAAAAAAGACTTAAGAAAAGATGCATGATTGGAACAATTGTGCTTTCAAAGTCAAGGATCTTTGTAGCACAGTTAGCAAGCTCAGTGCCAAAGGGTAAGAGATAAAAAAATGGCTAATTTTTAAAAATAGAAAAATTTGAAAATGGTAATAACCTTGATTTAAAGGAACAATTTTCACACTAAAAAAATAAAATTAAAATAAAGTCATCAGGAACTAACATGAGGCCAATAATTTCTCTCCTTAGAGACAGCATCCTCAATTTCATCTTATCCAAAGAACTTCACATTAAATCAAGGCTGTACATTTGAACTGTTGGACTTTTGAAGGTTTTTTGTTTCCTTTTTAAACTTGTTTTTGTTCCACACACTTATGCATTGAAAGACCATGTGCAGGTTTTTTTCCCACAGATTTAAATATATAATAAATTGAAAGCAAATTAAATACAGTAGAGGACATCTCCACAACAGACTTGACTTTGATGTGAAGTTCTTTCACACTTCTGTGAAGCCTCAAAGAGTAAATTTACACTTTGCATCCCATGAGATATCTGCTAAAATCATTCAGCTTTGTTATTGTAGCATGAAAAAGCTATAGAGAATATATAAATAAATAAGAAATAAAACTGTATTTATTAAAGCAGATAGCAAGGCTCATGCAGTACACAGGATGGAGTCCATTGATTCCTACTCTAAAAGTTACTAAGCACATTTTCTTGAAGAAAAGGAAAGAAAAAGTAAAGATTGCTAGAGTAGCATCAGCAAATTGGCAGAGTATCAGTTTCAAGTTCCTGTTCCCTCAAGGAAATCTTTAAACAAGCAGAAATCAACAATACCAATGTTGTCAAGCTCTGCCAAAGTTTTATAGCAACCAAAAGAATGCTGACTCAGGAAGACAGTAATATCAAAATAATATAACTGCTTTGTGGAGTTTTCTTTTTCCTTCCTGTGTTCCTCCCTAGATCGCTGGACTGTTATGGTGGCAGCCCTGTCCAGGTGGCAGCCTGGTCCCTGGCTCTGCAGGAGGCTGAGCAGACTTGTGTTTTGAGTTGTAGTCCTCTGTTCCATCTGTGGGAAGGACAGAAGCACAACCCTTGTCTTGCAGCACATGTGGAATCCACTCAGAATGGAGTGGCCACCTTGGCAGATAGTGAAAATCCTCACCACCTGGTGACCTTGGGAAAGGTCTTATGGGAAGAGGTCACAGTAGACTGCATAAGCTTCAGAGGAAAAGCTGATAAATTAGGGGTGAAAAAGCATCCACAGAGAAAGAGGGATTTAGAAAGTCATGTTCACACTCAAAGAAAGGCAAATGCTCCTAAAAGTCTTGAGCAGATCCTAAACCTTCACCTCCCACCATCTCTAGGCTCAGTGCTCCCTGTGAGGTCACTGTGAAAAGAGAGCCTGGACACTGCCAGTCTACAAGATGTGTCTGGTTCCTTGCTTCTGATTTTAAACTCTTGAGATTCAAGAAAAACTCTAGCAAAATATCAGCTGAGAATTTCATGTAATACAAGGCAATGTTAGCTGAACAAGTAGAAGGAACAGACTTCCATGACCACCAACAAGGAATATCATCTTTGCAAAAGCATTGTAAGAAAATCAATAAATGCGGGAAATAACCTTCAACAATCACAAATGATCAAACCTGGAGAGGCAGAGAAACCTGACTTCCAGAGTTACTATTATTATACTACTAATAATATACCAATAGTAGTACACTATTAGTAATATACTACTACTATTATTTTTTTAAAGTCCATATTTCAGCCGCCAAGGGCAAATACAGAAACAGGAAGTGTAGCCCACTGGAAAACAAAGCAGGTGGAGAGAAATTCAACTATTGGATTTAGTAGACAAAAACTTTAAAAGAACTTGACTCAGTATGCATCAAGAGGACAAAGAACTTTTAAAGATAAGAAAAATCATGTATGAGCAAGATAAAAAGGTCAATCAGGAGACAGAAAATATAGAAAGGGATGGAACAAAATTTCTAGAGCTGAGAATACAATAACAACTGAAGTGAGAAATTCACTAGCAGGGATCAATAGCTTATTTGAGCAGGAAAAAGAAGAAATCAGTGAACTTGAAGCAAGGACAATTAGAATCTTTGTATGTGAAGAATGAAAGAAAAATGAAGAAAAGTAAACAGAGCCTCTGGGTCTATGGGATTCCTTCAGACAGATCAATATGTGCCTTACAGTAGTCTCAGAACAAGAGAGAAAGAAATGAGTACAAAGAATATTTGAAAAATGATGCCCAAATGCTGTTAAAATTTGAGGAAATATGTGAGTCTACATAACCAAGAAGCTCAATGAATTCCAAGCAGGCTAAACTATCATAAGCCAGACCCACAGAGAGAATCTTGAGAGAAATAGAGAAGCAACCACTGTCATACAAGCTGTTGGCTGATTTATCTTTAGAAATGATAGTGGCCATGAGGCACATGGATCACATATTTTAAAAGCTAATATAT